>NC_064631.1:501903686-502212436 GCF_023864275.1 Schistocerca cancellata
GTCCTCTGATACAGTATTACTGTGCTGAACCAGTTAGGATTGACAGAGGATATCGAAAAAGTTCAAAGAAGAGTAACTCCTTTCGTATGATTGCGAAATAGGGGTTAGAGTGTCACGGGTAAGATGAGAGACTCAAGATGGCAGTCATAAAAACAAGTCGGTTTTCCTCGCGGCGAGATCTTTTCACGAAATTTCGATCACCAACTTTGTCCTCTGCATGAGAAAAATTTTACTGTCGCCACCCTACGTAGTGAAAAATGAACCTCATAACAAAAAAGAGAAATCAGAGTCGTACAGAGAGAGATTTAAGTGTTCATTTCTCCCACGCGCTGTTAGGGAGTGGAACGGTAGAGAAACACCCTGGACGTCGTTCGAAGAACCCTATGCTGCGCACTTACGTGTGAACTGAAGAGTAGTCATGTAGATGTAAATGGGTTGTTGATGCCTATATTCTCCACAGAATGTTCGAGGAAGGAGTATGTAGAAAATACTGACAAGAAGGAGGGACAGGCTGGCCGCTGTGGCCGAGCGGTTCTAGGCGCTTCAGTCCGGAACCGCTATGCTGCTACGGTCCTCCTCGGGTATGGATGTGTGTGATGTCCTTAGGTTTAAGTAGTTCTAAGTCTAGGTGCCTGGTGATTTCAGATGTTAAGTCCCATAGTGCTTAGGGCCATTTGAACCATTTGAAGGAAGGACAGAATGATACGACGTGTTGAGATGTCAGAGAATAATACCACCTGTACTAGATGGGGCCGAGGAGGGAAGACGGAGATCGATGTATCCAACAGGAAGGTGAGCACGTTGAATGCAAGAGTTATTGTGAGATGAAGAGGTTGGCCAGGAGAGGAAGCAGTGTTGGCCGCATCAGACCAGTCAGAAGAATGGTGACCTACTACACTGCCCCTCCCCACACCATCCCCCACCAAAAAAAAAATCATTGGCTGAGGGTAGAGACTGAGGCGGAATTGAAATGTAAATTTTCCCAAAAATCAATGAATCCCGGCCAAAGTAATAGTTATGTATACTGCGTTGTTTTGAAGGCTAGTGTTTAAGAATGGTGCTCTGGAATAATGTATACAAATAGGAAAGTTAAATATTGTAAACTAAATTTAAAGTGTGTTCATCTGTAGCTAATCCGTTAAAAGAATATACTAGTTCTGACACTGCAATCCCCTATAAGGTTGATAATATAACAGCTACGACAGCGACACGTGGTGTGGGTAGGCTTGTAACTAATTAAAAGCAAGAACTGCATGCACTACGTTTAGAAGGGTGATGAAACTTCCACATCATCTTTCTGATTTAATCTTTCCTCTAAGTGACATTGTTGGGGTGCTTTGGCAAGAAGCACGATAAGCGAAGACATTGTCTCTCAACGCTTCTGGATAAAGTTCACCATCTGTGTGGTGGAAGTGTTGTGGCGTGATAGTACGTCTGCAGCGACGTTAGCTCAGTTTATCACTAATGCAGGTAATGTCGAAGACAAGACCTGATCATAATGTACGAAGCCTCGAACCACATTATGCGGATGTGTTTTGTGGAATTGTCACTAGTTACTAGAGACTTTTTCTTTTAAAGTTTTATTACCCACTCACAGTATCATTAATTCCTAAAAAACAGTTTTGTCTAACCCTGTTAAGCCTCTATATAAATATAGTTATAAAATAAACGTCCTTTCTGACAGTAATAATTTTTTTTCTTTGATTAGTATTCTTACATGCAGCAGCTGGTAAATTTGAGAAGCAGCACTTTTGTCAGGTTACCTTCCATTCGGAAAGCTGAACGACTGTGTGAGACTTATAAATTATAGAGTGCAGCAAGTAGTCGTCCTGTTTAGATTTTATTATGCAAATGCTGATTTCGGCTAGTAGCTAGCCACACTCAATGCTAAAATACAAGAAGTACATAGTCAGATGTTATAATAAAAAGTTACAACTAATGGCATAACTTATATGGTCTGTATATTGCATACCGCTATTTTTTATTCCCGATACATGTAAGTCCCTGTTGTTCGGGCGTCAGTCACAGTTCTTTGAATACTACTGTATACAGAAAGTAAGCTGTGTGGAGAACACATTGGTTGGTTGCTTGGCGCCCTCTATATGAACTACGTATATAATATTTAAGGGAAGTAAAACACTATCTGACGTTGCTTAGATGTTTAAGGAATAAAACTGACTCACAAGGAGTGAACCTGGAAATTTTCTTATATATTTTTTTCTATATTTACCGGCAAATATGAAATACGTTGGGCAGCAATGTAAAGAATTTTACTTATGTTTTATTTTATGAAATTCCCATGTAAATTTGAAGTGTTTTACTTTCCTTAAATATTATATACGTAGTTCATTTAGAGAGCGCCATACAACCAACCGATGTGTTCTCCACACAGCCTACCTTCTGTATACAGTAGTATTCAAAGAATTGTGACTGATTCCCGAACAACAGGGGCTTACATGCATTGAGAATAAAAATTTGTGGTATGCAATATACAAACCATATACGTTATGCCATTAGTTGTAACTTTTTTTCATAACATCTGACAATGTACTTCTTGTATTTTAGTACTGAGAATGGCTAGCTACTACCCGAAATCTGGATTTGCATAATGAAATCTAAATAGGACGGCTGATTGCTGCACTCTATAATCTATAAGCACCTTTTTGATAGAGTAAAACACGCATTAGTGGCTTTCTGAAACATGAAGATGGAAAGCAAATGACACTTCCTGATTATTACACAGGCACACTAAAGATTAATGGCAGATAGTGTAATGGATCGGAGCTGTTTCTGTCTTTTGCCATATTGCTAGACCAAGGACGAAGCCAGAAATTTGTCAAAAAAGAAGGGGGAGGGAGGTGATCCGCCATGTTACAGAGCATCTTACTATTACAAAGGCTCATGTTTTTCATTTATTTTGAAAACACATTTAGCCGGCCGAAGTGATCGTGCGGTTAAAGGCGCTGCAGTCTGGAACCGCAAGACCGCTACGGTCGCAGGTTCGAATCCTGCCTCGGGCATGGGTGTTTGTGATGTCCTTAGGTTAGTTAGGTTTAACTAGTTCTAAGTTCTAGGGGACTAATGACCTCAGCAGTTGAGTCCCATAGTGCTCAGAGCCATTTGAACCATTTTTTGAAAACACATTTATTTTTTAATTTTATGTACATAATTTGCTTTCGGGAGGCCCAAGTAGAATTTCGTATATAAAATTAAACAAAAACTTTTCTTAAAAAAGTGTTACATGTACTCTCAGTAATATATACACACCCAAATGCACAAGTAAATATTTCGTATTTGTCAATATAACTTCACTTTATTGCCAAACAAATTATAATAATAACATAATGTATTTCTTTTCTGCTAACAAAACACAGCTCATACTTCTAATATAATGTCCAATATCGCACAGCAGGAGAATCTTAACGTTCGGTTGAACGGTTTGTAAAGTTAAACGCGTTCAAATCTCTTTTAGCAATAGCCATCTTTGTCCTACTACAATACTGTATTTAAATTTACGACTAATCTGAAACCAAGTCAGATATCCTTCAGCACATCAAAGCTTCCCACGTTCGTCAAACCAATCTCAAATTTTACAAAAGTATCTTTCATTTCATTACAATTCTTCAGTTTCCTTAAGTGATGAAGAACTTCTCTTCTGATTATTCTTTAAGCAGCCAACTTGAAATTATAGGAAGCAAATTTATTTGTAAAACGCAATACACAAATATTATGAGCTACAATTTTTGGAACTTAACGTTAATTTACGAATTGATTTCAACTAGACTTCCAATGTATGCTAGCCCATAAGTGAGTTTATATTTATCTATGGTAATATGGTTGTACAGTGGCCAATAAACTTCTCTACGGTGCACAACATACGTACATTACTGTTTTACGACGTTCATTTAGAAACACGTTAGAGTTGTGGCAGTTAGACTCATTGTTCCAAAAAAATTACGAATAAGACATTTCGCAGCAGAACATGGTTCTTGTAGTAAAACTTGAAGACATGATGAATCGCCGTTACCCAACTGAGCCATCTTTATGCACAGAGACATGGTACAAAATGACAATCGCTAGACGACTTCCAATATAAGTTGATAAACTACGCATATTGTCGAAATCTTACATAATCCAACATTAAAATTTAATACTGTCTATCTGAGAAATAAATGACTATTCCCAAATCAAGGTAAGTACTGTTACAAAAGTAATGACATTATTTTTATATGATTGTTTCTATAACTTAAAAACCTTACAGTTTAGAGATAACAATATAACATTTGGAGAAGCTTCATTTATTATTATGGTACTGCAAAAGCGTAAGTAGATTTTGGGCGAAAGGGGGGATTGCCTCGGGGATGCAGGGCGCAGTCAGACCGGATGAATTCAAGCAACCCACCGAAAAAATCTTTTAGAAACGAATGAAGTGTAGGATGTGCTGCCGTCACATACCCCTTCGGCTCTCCACAAACCGCTGACCATCGTTCCGTATCGGAGCTCGTCTTCATAATTCAGCACCGTCCCGGTTACCAGAGTGGGCGATATTTCGCCATTTGTGCTTCTAACTATGGAGTTCTGAACAAAATTTTTAAAGAAATGCAACCATCGCCGTTTGGGTGCTATTTTTATTGATCAACATGATATTTTGGTGACACAGGCAAATCCAAGTGTATTTTATGAGCTGATTTTAATTTAATGTTATTTGTGATCATGTTTACCTCTCCGCTGCCTTGTGAAATACTGAAATATTGCACCCCCAAAGTTCTACAGTTTTCAAATAACAACTCCAGTACTAACATAACCAGCTTCAGATAGGTAATCAGGCTGTTGCAGTAGTGCGTACATATTTTTGACTCGAGTGGACGAATCAATATCGGTTTTTCCTCATCTTTCTTGTTACTAACATACCGTTATACACTACTGGCCATTAAAATTTCTACACCAAGAAGAAATGCACATGATAAACGGATATTCGTGGACAAATATATTATACTAGAACTGACATATGATTACATTTTCACGCAGTTTGGGTGCATAGATCCTGAGAAATCAGTACCCAGAACAACCACCTCTGGCCGTAATAACGGCCTTGATACGCCTGGGCATTGAGTCAAACAGAGCTTGGATGGCGTGTACAGGTGCAGTTGCCCAGGCAGCTTCAACACGATGCCACAGTTCAACAAGAGTAGTGACTGGCGTATTGTGACGAGCCAGTTGCTCGGCCACCATTGACCAGACGTTTCCAATTGGTGAGAAATCTGGAGAATGTGCTGGCCAGGGCAGCAGTCGAACATTTTCTGTATCCAGAAAAGCCCGTACAGGACCTGCAACATGCGGACGTGCAATATCCTGCTGAAATGTAGGGTTTTGCAGGGATCGAATGAAGGGTAGAGCCACGGGTCGTAACACATCTGAAATGTAAGGTCTACTGTTCAAAGTGCCGTCAATGCGAACAGGAGGTGACCGAGACGTGTAACCACTGGCACCCCATACCATCACGCCGGGCGATACGCCAGTATGGCGATGACGAATACACGTTTCCAATGTGTGTTCACAGCTATGTCGCCAAACACGGATGCGACCATCATGATGCTGTAAACAGAACCTGGATTCATCCGAGAAAATGACGTTTTACCTTTCGTGCACCTAGGTCTGTCGTTGAGTACACCATTGCAGGCGCCCCTGTCTGTGATGCAGCGTCAAGGGTAACCTCAGCCATGGTCTCCGAGCTGATAGTCCATGCTACTGCAAACGTCGTCGAACTGCTCGTGCAGATGGTTGTTGTCTTGCAAACGTTCCCATCTGTTGACTCAGGGATCGAGACGTGGCTGCACGATCCGTTATAGCCATGTGGTTAAGATGCCTGTCATCTCGACTGCTAGTGAGACGAGGCCGTTGGGATCCAGCACGGCGTTCCGTATTACCCTCCTGAACCCACCGATTCTATATTCTGCTAACAGTCATTGGATCTCGACCAACGCGAGTAGCAATGTCGCGATACGGTAAACCACAATCGCGATAGGCTACAATCCTACCCTTATCAAAGTCGGAAACGTCATGGTACGCATTTCTCCTCCTTACACGAGGCAGCGCAACAACGTTTCACCAGGCAACGCCGGTCAACTGCTGTTTGTGTATGAGAAATCGGTTGGAAACTTTCCTCATGTCAGCACGTTGTAGGTGTCGCCACCGGCGCCAACCTTGTGTGAATGCTCTGAAAAGCTAATTTCGCGTCTGTAGCACGTCATCTTCGTGGTGTAGCAATTTTAATGGCCAGTAGTGTAATTAGAAATTATCATAATAGCACAAAGCACAAAAGCAATAAACGGCAGCACTTGCGTTAAATTCATCTGCAAGTAAGAACTGAGCTGATTGACAACAACCGAGCTCAAGTAAGGTCAACAAAGTACATCAGTTGATTTTTGCTTAAGTATGAACGGGGGGATAGCCGCTAGTACTGTTGATGACCTTGTTGACTATTGAAAGTGCGTATTTTCTTTTTCCGTATGACTGAAAATAAAAATAGCTGTAAGTTTCACTGCATGGCAACTAGGACGCAAGGAATTTAATTTCGGTGATAGCGGGGTCCTTCGACAGACTCATTCCTGGAGTGTTTCTTTCACGATAGGACCTTCTGACAGCGTTGTTGCCACATTGCGTGTATGTCCAGTAAGTCAGTGAATCTCTTGTATTCCTGCAGTGTGCTGCTCCTACTAAGGTACCTCTTCTTGCTTCTTCCTTATCTCTGCTCTCCACTGGAGATTCAAGCCGACCACGATATTTTATTCCGGTGTCGGACAGCGATTTGCTGTCAGAGTGGTTTTCCACGGCAGGGTGAAGGACCTCAGCCGCTGTAGGGCGCGCGGATCGATCTGTAGCATGCCTGTCTCACGGGCTGAGGCGTTAATTGGTGGCGACAGGGCTGGCGCGACCACGTGCGGGTAGGCAGACTAACCGCGTTAATCCTGCGCCCCAAACTGCGTTAACGCCGGCGCGTGTGGTGGCGTGTAGAAGGGGTTGGGCGAGCTGTTGTGGGGGAGGGGGGGGGGGGGGGCGCGAAATTAGTGCCCGCCTGTTGCCTGACAGCCTGCGGGCGTTTGTGCGATCATCAGAGGCTTCCTTCTGAATTTGCTGCACAATGGGGGCAGCTACAAACAGACACACGCGTCTTTCGGTTTTCCTCTTCATGTGCCATACAAGGGGCCGTCGTGTGTGAACAACCTAAATATTGTTGTTGTTGTTGTTGTTGTTGTGGTCTTCAGTCCAGAGACTGGTTTCAAGCAGCTCCCCATGCTACTCAATCCTGTGCAAGCTGCTTCATCTCCCAGTACCTACTGCAACCTACATCCTTCTGAATCTGCTTAGGTTATTCATCTCTTAGTCTCCCTCTACGACTTTTACTCTCCGAGCTGCCCTTCAATACTAAATTGGTGATCTCTTGATGCCTAAGAACGTGTCCTACCAACCGATCCCTTCTTTTAGTCAAGTTGTGCCACAAATTTCTCTTCTCCCTAGTTCTGTTAGTTACCTCCTCATTAGTTACGTGATTTACCCATCTAATCTTCAGCATTCTTCTGTAGCACCACATTTCGAAAACTTCTATTCTCTTCTTATCCAAATTATTTATCGTCCATGTTTCACTTCCATACATGGCTACATTCCATACAAATACTTTCAGAAACGAATTCCTGACACTTAAATCAATACTCGATGTTAACAAATTTCTCTTCTTCAGAAACGCTTTCCTCGCCATTGCAAGTCTACGTTGTACGTCCTCTCTACTTCGACCATCATCAGTTATTTTGCTCCCCAAATTGCAAAACTCATTTACTACTTTAAGTGTCTCATATCCTAATCTAATTCCCTCAGCATCACCCGACTTGCCGGCCGAAGTGGCCGTGCGGTTAAAGGCGCTGCAGTCTGGAACCGCAAGACCGCTACGGTCGCAGGTTCGAATCCTGCCTAGGGCATGGATGTTTGTGATGTCCTTAGGTTAGTTAGGTTTAACTAGTTCTAAGTTCTAAGGGACTAATGACCTCAGAAGTTGAGTCCCATAGTGCTCAGTGCCATTTGAACCATTTTTGTCACCGACTTAATTTGACTACATTCCATTATTCTCGGTTTGCTTTTGTTGAAGTTCATCTTATATTCCTCCTTTCAAGACACTGTCCATTCCGTTCAGCTGCTCTTCCAAGTCCTTTGCTGTCTCTGACATAATTACAATATCATCGGCGAACCTCAAAGTTTTTATTTCTTCCCCATGGATTTTAATTTCTACTCCGAATTTTTCATTTACTGCTTGCTCAATATACAGACTGAATAACATCGGGGATTGGCTGAAACCCTCTCTCACTCCCTTCCCAACCACTGCTTCCCTTTCACGCCCTTCGACTCTTATAAATGCCATCTGCTTTCTGTACAAACTATAAATAGCCTTTCGCTCCCTGTATTTGAAACCTGACACCTTCAGAATTTGAAAGAGATTATTCCAGTCAACATTGTCAAAAGCTTTCTCTAACTCTAGAAATGCTAGAAACGTAGGTTTATCTTTCCTTAACTTATCTTTTAAGACTTGTCGTTGGGTCAAGTATTGCCTCAGGTGTTCCAACATCTCTACGGAATCCAAACTGATCTGCCCCGAGGTCGGCTTCTACCAGTTTTTCCATTCATCTGTAAAGAATTCGTGTTAGTATTTTGCAGTCGTGTCTTATTAAACTGATAGTTCGGTAATTTTCACACCTGTCAATACCTGCTTTCTTTGGGATTGGAATTATTATATTCTTCTTGAAGTCTGAGGGTATTTCGACTGTCTCATACATCTTGTTTACCAGACGGTGGAGTTCTGTCAGGGCTGGCTCTCCCAAGCCTATTAGTAGTGCTAATGGAATGTTGTCTACTCCCGGGGCCTTGGTTCGACTTAGGTCTTTCAGTGCTCTGTCAAACTCTTCGCGCAGTATCATATCTCCCATTTCATCTTCATCTACCTCCTCTTCCATTTCCATAATATTGTCCTCAAGTACATCGCCCTTGTATAGGTCCTCTGTATACTCCTTCCACCTTTCTGCTTTCCCTTCTTTGCTTAGAATTGGGTTTCCATCTGAGCTCTTGATATTCATGCAAGTGGTTCTCTTGTCTCCAAAGGTCTCTTTAATTTTCTTGTAGGCAGTATATATGCCTCTACATCCTTACATTTGTCCTCTAGCCATCCCTGCTTAGCCGTTTTCCACTTCCTGTCGATCTCATTTTTGAGGCGTTTGTATTCCTTTTTGCCTGCTTCATTCACTGCATTTTTATATTTTCTCCTTTCATCAATTACATTCAATATTTCTTCTGTTACCCAAGGATTTCTACTAGCCCTCGTCTTTTTACTTACTTGATCCTCTGCTGTGTTCACTATTTCATCCCTCAAAGCTACCCATCCTGCTACTACTGTATTTTCCCCCAATTCCTGTCAATCGTTCCTTAATGCTCTCGCAGAAACTGTCTACAACCCCTGGTTCTGTCAGTTTATCCAGGTTCCATCTCCTTTAATTCCCTCCTTTTTGCAGTTGCTTCAGTTTTAATCTACAGTTCATAACCAATAGATTGTGGTCAGAGTCCACATCTGCCGCTGGAAATGTCTTACAATTTAAAATCCGATTCCTAAATCTGTCTTATCATTATAAATATTATCAGGATTAAATTTCATTCTCCACTCACCGGTTGTGGTCGTTCTGCAGAAGTTCACAACTGGCCTTCAGGGGGTGTTACTGTGTTACTAGTAAATACACTACTAAATCGAAAGCATGAGGGCATCCGTAAGTAATACGGTAGGTATAACAAGAGGCGGATCTCCCGTATGAAATGAGACCGGGAGTACTGTGTTGTCAGCAGAGAAGCACTAACTACAGGATGGACAGCTCAGGAGAGTTCAGTGACTTCGAACGGGGACTCGTCACTGGATGCCACTAGAGAAACAAGTCCATTAGGGACATTTCAACTCTTCCAAAGTTGTCCACGTCGACTGTTGGTGATGCGATTGTGAACTGGAAACTCGAAGGAACAGCCACAGCTAAACCGAGATCAGCCATACTTCGTGTATTGATGAACAGGGAGCGTCGCGCATTGATGTTGGAAAAAAAATCGCATTAAATCAGCCGAACGAACCACTCGTGATTTCCAACGACCTGCCAGCAACCCACCACAACCTGTGTAAGCACTTGAAATAAGAATGGCGTACAATGATCTACCATCTCTTCACAAGCCACACGTTTTTTAATCAATGCTAATCGACGTCTGAGATGATGGAAAGAGCGACGGCACTGGACATTGGATGACGGGAAGTGAGTGATTTGAGTCATCAGTCACGCTACACCCTGTAGCAGTCCGATGGGAGGATTTTGGTTAGGCGAATGCGTGGAGAGCTTTGCGTGTAATCATGTGTAGTGCCAGCACTGAAGTTCGCAGGAGGTCGTGTTACTGTATGGAGGTGTTTTACGAGGCTAGGCGGTGGTCCCCCTATCGTTCATAACAAGAGACTTAAGGTGGAGCGTACAGTAGAGGAACAGTTCAGAGACGATGAATGTCTGTATCAGCGTGACCAACGCACCCTGGCATAAAGCAGCATCTGTGCAGTAATCGTTTGTAGACAGCAACATTCCTGAAATGGACTGGCCATTCCAGGTCCCGAGTGGTGACCGAGCTGTTCTAGACGCTTCAGTCCGGAACCGCGCGATTCCTACGGTTGCAGGTTCGAATCCTGCCTCGGGCATGGATGAGTGTGATGTCCTTAGGTTAGTTAGGTTTAAGTAGTTCTAAGTTCTAGGGAACTGATGACCTCAGATGTTAAGTCCCATAGTGCTCAGAGCCATTTGAACCAGGTCCCGAACACCTTTTGGGTGAGTTAGAACGTCGATATCGCACTGACTCCAGCCCCCAACATCAGTACCTTCCCTGGTTTCGGCCTGACATTTCTCCACAGTCAGCCAGACACTTCAGCGAAAATCTCCCCAGGAGAGTTCAAGCCGCCATAAAGGCGAAGAGTGAACACATCTACATCTACATGGATACTCTGCAAATCACATTTAAGTGCCTGGCAGAGGGTTCATCGAACGATCTTCACAATTCTGTATTATTCCAATTTCGTACAGCGCGTGGAAAGAACGGACACCTATATATTTCCGTACGAGCTCTGATTTCTCTTATTCTATCGTGGTGATCGTTATCCCTATGTGAGTCGGTGTCAACAAAATATTTTCGCATTCGGAGGAGAAAGTTAGTGATTGGTATTTCGTGCGAAGATTCCGTCGCAACGAAAAACACCATTGTTTTAATGATGTCCAGCCAAAATCCTGTATCATTTCAATGACGCTCTCTCCCATATTTCGCGCTAACACAAAACGTGCTGCCCTTCTTTGAACTATTTCGATGTACTCCGTCAGTCCTATCTGGTAAGGATACCACACCGCGCAGCAGTATTCAAAAAGAGAACGGACAAGCGTACTGTAGGCAGTCTCCTTAGTAGGTCTGTTACATTTTCTGAGTGTCCTGCCAATAAAACGCAGTCTTTGGTTATCCTTCCCCCCAACATTTTCTGTGTTTTCCTTCCAATTTAAGTTGTTCGTAATTGTAATACCTAGGTATTTAGTTAAATTTACGGCATTTAGATTAGACTGATTTATCGTGTAACCGAAGTTTAACGAGTTCCTTTTAGTATTCATGTGGATGACCTCATACTTTTCGTTATTGAGGGTCAACTGCTACTTTTCGCTCCATTCAGATATCTTTTCTAAATCATTTTGCAGTTTGTTTTGATCTTCTGATGACTTTATTAGTCGATAAACGACGGCGTCATCTACAAAAAATCGAAGACGGCTGCTCAGATTGTCTCCCAAATCGTTTATATAGATAAGGAACAACAAAGGGCCTATAACACAACCTTGGGGAACGCCAGAAGTCACTTCTGTTTTACTCGATGACTTTCTATCAGTTACTACGGACTGTGACCTCTCTGACAGGAAATCATTAATTCAGTCGCATAACTTGTAACACTAACGAGCCGTGAAACACGCTAATGTTACCTTCTGTTACTATGGAGATCTGCTCTGTAGTTTGTTAATTTATTTGGTATAAGTATCTCAATTGCTGCCGATACTATTTCTCTGAATTCAAGCCACATCTGGTCTACTTACATCATTAATTTGGAAGGAGTGGAGGTTGTCTCTCTGGGAGGCGCCACGTGAATTTTTATCTGGTTTTTTGAATAGGTATATTTTTCGTTTATATTTGGAGGATTTGGGGGTTACTATATTCAGTCTCGCTACGACAACCCTGTGTTCACTAATCCAACCCTGTTCTGCTCGCGAATAGTGCGTGGGAAGAATGATTGTCGGTAAGCCTCCGTATTGGCTTTAATTTCTCGAATTTTCTCCTTGCGCTCAATACGCGAGGTGTATGTGGGGGGAAGTAATATGTTGTCCGACTCCTCCTGAAAAGTGCTGTCCCGAAATTTCGATAGTAAATCTCTCCGTGATGCACAACGCCTGTCTCGTAACGTCTGCCAGTGGAGTCTGTTTAGCACCTCCGTACGCTCTCTCGCCAACTAAACGATCCCGTGACGAAACGCGCCGCTCTTCGTTGCATCTTCCCTATCTCCTCTATCAGTCCTACCTGATGGGGATCCCAGATAGATGAACGATCCTCAAGAATCGTGCGAACAAGCGCCTTATAAGCCACTTCTTTCGTGAATGTGTTACATTTCATTTAGATTCTTCCGGTGAATCTGAGTCTGGTGTCTCTTTTTCGCACCATCTGTTTTATATGGTCATTCCACTTAAGATCGCTCTGGATAGTTACGCCTAGATATTTTACGGCAGACGCTGTCTCCAGCTGTCTGTTATCAGTAGTGGATTTGGTTTCCTATGTATGCGCAATATATTACATTTATTTACGTTCAGGGTCACCTGCCAGAGTCTGCACCATTCATCAATTCTCTGCAGGTCGTTGTGCAAATTCTTACTATCTTCTGGCGTTGCTACTTTGGTACAAACGACTGCATCATCTGTGAATAGCCTTAAGGAGCATCCGACGCTTTCTACTAGATCATTTATATGTATTGTGAACAGCAACAGTCCTATCACACTTGCCTGTGGTACTCTGGATATTACCTTCACATCTGTCGACTTAGTTCCGTTAAGAGGGACGTGTTGAGTTCTATCTGCAAGAAAGTCTTGAATCCAATCGCAGGTTTGCTCCGATGCTGTGTAAGCTCGTGCTTTTTTCATTAGACGGCAATGCGGGACGGTGTCAAATGCCTTACTGAAACCAAGGAACGCGGCATCAACCTGAGCGCTGTTGTTCACTGCGCTGTGGATCTCTTGGAGGAACAGAGCGAGCTGAGTTTCACAGGATCACTGTTTGGGAATCCATGTTGTTTTTTCTAAAGGAGATGTTAATTTTCCAAGAACGTCATAATTCTTGAGCATGGAATATGTAAGATCAATATTTACCGTCTCTCTGGGCGTCAAGACCAGAAGGGGCGGAGTACAAGCCCAGGATGGGGAAGACCGTTGGCTGCATCCTTTCCAAAAGAATCTTCCCGGCATTTATCTTAAGCGTACAGGGTAACCACAAGAAACGTGGACATAAAACGTACAGGAAGTGGGCAAAAGGATGCAAGCACCAAAAACATAAGACACTGCCGTGCCTAATATGGTGTAGGAATCCCCGGCACTCGAAACACCTTCTAGTCGACTCAGGGTGGATAAATGCAGATCCTGTATGTTTTTCAAGGAAAATTTACACACACTTCCCGATGAATAGTGGCCAGTTCAGGTAACGTTGGTGGCGGGTAGAGACCATGTACCCTTCTCTCCAGAGTAGACAACATAGGCTCAATAAAATTGAGATACAGTGACTGTAGCAGCCAGGAGAGATGCGACTACTCATCCTCCTGTCCACAAAATCACTCCTGGACGACATGACCTGCGTGATCAGGGGCCCTGCCGTCTTGGAACACACAACCACCATTGAGGAAGAAACCTCATATCATAGGGCAGACCTGATCAGGCAAAACTGTCACATAATTCTGGACAGGAATGCGATCTTGCAGAGTAACGGTGAGGCCCACGGATATGGCTGGCGAAATCATCACCAAACCCCGCAATGTTTTACTCGTGGGACATAAACACAGCCAGCAGTAGGAAACAGTGTGAAACAGGACTCGACCGACCAAATGACTTTCTACCATTGCTACGAGGGTCGCGCAGAAAGTAATGCACCGCATTTCTTTCTCTGCCAACAGCAGTGGTAAGAATGCGAAGCTTTAGATATGCAATATCTGTAGTTTCCGGAGTGCGCGCGTGAATTTTCCGTTTCCTCTGACAGATAGCGAAGCAACAATAGAGCTTCAAAATGGCGTCTGTAAGTAATATACGTTACAAGCAGCGTGTTGTCGTTGATTTTCTCACTGCGGAGAAAGAAACTGTCGGGAACATTCACAAGCGTTTGTGTGCAGTTTATGGGACATCTCCGATCGACAGAAGTACGGTTAGTCGCTGGGCGCTGAGGGTTAAGCAATTACGAGAAGAGGGTTCGGCGGAGCTCCGTGATTTGCAGCGAGCGCAGAGACCGTTCATGGCTGTTACACCTGAAAAATAGCAGCTTGCTGATGTGATCATTCGCGAGTACCGATACTTAGCGATTCGGCAGTTGGCGCTGAAGCTGTCAGTCAGAAAAGGAAGTGCGGGTGCAAATCTTCCGTGCTCTTGATTACTCAATAATCTGTGTACAATGGGTTCCGCACTGTCTTAGGGTGGAACACAAATCTCTCATTAAAAAAAACATTCTATCTGAGTTTCTGAAGCTGAGGGGGAAGGCTTCTTCTCTCGGATTGTGATAGGTCATGAAAACTGGCTTCAAAACCGATGCAATGACGTCGTCCGCACTCTCCACAAAAAAAATTCAAAGCAACTGTTTCCATCGGTAAGGTCAAGATCACTGTCTTTTGGGGCTGTGAGGGTGTCACACTCATTGGTGTTATTCCAAGAAACAGCACCCTTGTGACTGAACGTAACTCTCGGTTTGAGGACTTCGAAGTGTTCGTGAAAGCCATTTTGAGGATGCCGAAGAGAAGAGTCGCACAGTGAAGAAATGGCTGTATGACCAGAACGAGGAGTGATACCGACAAGGCAAACATACCCCTATGTCTCACTGTGGGAGGGGCATAGAACGGGGAGGAGGGAAGGTGGAAAAAATAGGGAGTATAGAAGAAGCATCATTCATTCCTGTGTGTGCGATTCATTGTGTCCAATAAATAATTGCTGTAGGAGAAAAATGCGGTGCATTATTTTCTGAGCGACCCTCGTACACAGTACACGTTTTGTGGCTTATTTCCTTTGACGGTCATTTGCATCACTCATGAGTGATTTAGGAATTCCAGATCCCCTGGCACTCCTTTCTAATGCTGTTCCCTTCGCATTATGTGGCGTTGGCAAGGTTCACGAGAGTGATATTCATTTCTGCAGTAACTTGCAGCTGTCGTCGTCTTATTTTTCGTCACAGTCCTCTTCAATCGTCAACACACAGTTTCGTCCGCATTGTGACTTATCGGATGATGTTTCTCCACGTTCCCTGTAAGTGGTATAAATCTTCGCCACAGTGCGTCTTGAAATGACACTCCGGCTCCTTTGGATACGGACGCAAACGCGCCATACGAACGCAAAAAATTTTCCTTCGTTCGAATTCACTTGGCTCCGACATAATGCACTCTAAACTACACAGAACTTCGTTTTCACCACGACCGGCGTTTGCCACGCACTGAGGACATTGCACAGGTGCCGTTGTTGGTAAAATACAACAGCGCAACCTGCAGTCTTGGCTAGCGTCCGCTTTTGTCTTCAATCATGCATTTCTCGCCTTGGCCTTGTTCCCATATTTTTGTTCGGCCCCTGTAAGTGTAGAATAAGGTGTGACACGTAACCGATACTGGTGTGAAGGACGTCTTGCAGCGTGTTTATTACTCATAAATAGTTTTGTCTGTATTAGAACAAATAAGCCCTCGGTCACAAATATTAAGTCAAAATTGACCACGTTCCGACGCTACTGTGAGCGTCGTCTTCAGAATTAGACTAATAGTTCTAAAACATATTAGGTATATAATAAAATTAAAGTTAGTATTGACTGGAAAAGATGCAGTACTTACAAGTCACGTATTAAAAAAGATCTAAGCCGGAGAGGCGACGTCATGAATAGTTGTGAGATGGCGAGCCGCTAAGGGCTACTCGTACTGTGAACAAGGGTTGCAACAAGACTTTTTTAATATGTGACTTGTAAGTACTGCATCTTTTCCAGTCAGTACAAACTTTAATTTTATTATATACCTAATATGTTTTAGAACGGTTAGTCTAATTCTGAAGACGACGCTCATAGTAGCGTCGAAACCTGGTCAATTTTGACTTAATATTTGTGACCGAGGGCTTACTTGTTCTAATATAATTCTGACACGGTCACTGAACCTTAGCACCTATGTTCAAAGTTTTGTCTGTGGTACACATTTAAACATGGCGACCAAGATATTGACTTCACTAAGGACACACACGATCAGCTACACACACACACACACACACACACACACACACACACACACACACACACACACACACACACACACAGAGTTTTTAGTCACAAGATGAAATACAGTTCTAACAGCCCATAATTTGAAGACTGAACTTTTGTTATTTTTATTTATGCCAGCGCTCATCTAAGGATCGCTTGTGCCTGAAAGTAATTATGTTGGCGCTTTATTTCGTGATCATTTATGATGAATAAGTTATGGAAGTTCTGTACAGAGAATAAGATCATAACAGCCACAATATTGTCAATAATCGTCGAGGTTTGCCTAGAGAGAGAGAGAGAGAGAGAGAGAGAGAGAGAGAGAGTTTTACAATTTTCGAATGCTGTAGCAAAATGTTAAATAAAAGATCCATACTTGGATAAGCAGGTGAGACTACTTGTGAGGACGGACGATAGTCAGTGAGCAATGATCGGACAACGACTTTATCTGTAAATAATAAACGGGAATATGAAAAACAGGCTTCCTGTGTGTATACGACGATGAGCTGCATCAAGTAGGGACTAGCGAGCCAGATTAAGGAGCCGAACGCGGCAGCCATTCTCCCGAGGAGGATGAGGGCTGATAGAAATTAGTTGCAGAACTGTGAGTGCCTTAAGGTGGAGGCATTTGGCGCATCCCTAAAGCTACCAAACTTCACCACCTTGGAGCATGTTGAACCAAATGCTAGTGCACATCTATAAGTGTGGTGTCTGTTCTTTCAGACGTATCCGAAAGTACAGACACCAGACATATATAAATACACTGATGGAAAAAACCGCACCACCAAAAAATAACTAGGTAACATATTTAAGGATTAACATTCCAAGATCACAGTTTAATGTAAGCGCGAAAGAAGCCTTTGCAAATGTTAAATGCTGTTACACTGATAACTGGTGTAAACGCCAGAATGTTGAATGCAAGCAACCAAAGGTGCATGTGTTGTACAGGTGCTGGATGCCAGTTTGTGGGCTGGAGTTCCATACCTGTTGCACTTGGTCGGCCAATACATGGATGGTTAACGCTGTTTCTGAATGACGCTGGAGTTGCCGTCCGATGATGTCCCATATGCGCTCTATTGGAAACAAATCTGGTGATCTGGTCAAGGCAACACATCGACGCTCTGTAGAGCATGTTAGGTTACGACATCGGTATGTGAGCGAGCGTCATCCTGTCGGAAAACGCCGCCTGGAATACGGTTAGTGGATGGCAGCACAACAGGTCGATCACCATAGTGGCATGGATTTTGCAGTCAGGATGCGCGGGATAACCACAAGAGTGCTCCTGCTGCCATACTAAATCGCACCTCAGGCCATAACTCCAGGATTAGATCCATTGTGTCTAGCACGCAGACAGGTTGGTTGCAGGCTGTCAACTGACCTCCTCCTAACCAAAACAGGACCATCAGTGGCACCAAGTTTGAACCTGCTTTCTTCAGGAAACACAACAGACCGCTTCCCTGCACCAATAAGCACACCACTGAAGTTGCAAGTGGAGGCGGCTTGGGCTCAGCGAAATGCATGCTACAGGGCATCTGGCTCGTAGCTGTCCTTAAAGTAACCCGTGCGTAACAGTTTGTTGTGTCACCGTGGTGCCAACTATTGCTCATATTGCTGCTGCAGTTGCAGTGCGATGCACCAGAGGCGTACGCTAAACGTGATGGTCTTCCTTCTCGGTCGTGCTACATGGCTATCCGGAGCCTGGTCTTCTCGCGACCGTACCTTCCCGTGACCGCCACTACCTGAAATCTTGTACATTGCCTACGTGCCTGCCTAGTCTTTCTGCAGTATCACAGAAGCGGCATCCAGCTTATAGCCCTGTTACACGATTTCGTTCGAATTCAGTGAGGTACTGATAATGGCGTCTTTGTTGTCTTAAAGGCATTCTTGAGTAACATGAACTTACCATGTTCAGTATCAAAGGTAATTACCGATACAGTCTGTATTTAAAGCAAACCTGATTTGCATCCTGATACTGGCGCTACTAGCGCCACTCTTATGCGACTGATGCGAAATTCGAATAGACATCATCTTTCAGATGTAGAAATATGCCTACCAACTTTTCTCTGAAAATTATTTCGAGCAGTTAGTTCATGATCCCACGCGAATAGTAAACGATTGTGAAAATACACTTGACCTCTTAGCAACAAATAGTCTTGAGTTAATAACGAGCATCAAAACCGATATAGCGATTAGCGAACACAGGGTTGTCGTAGCGAGATTGAATACTGTAATCCCTAAATCCTCCAAAAATAAGCGAATGATATACCTATTCAAAAAAGCAGATAACAATTCGCTTGGCGCCTTCTTGAGAGACAATCTCCACTCATTCCAAATTAATGATATAAGTGTAGACCAAATGTGGCTTAAATTCAAAGAAATAGTATCGGCAGCAATTGTGAGGTTTATACCAAATAAATTAACAAACGACGGAGCTGATCCTCCTTGGTACACAGAACGGGTTAGAACACTGTTGCAGAAACAACGAAACAAACATGCCAAATTTAAACAGACGCTAAATCTATCTCCAAGATTGGCGATCTTTTACAGAATCTCGAAATTTAGCGCGGACTTCAATGCGAGATGCCTATAACAGTTTCCACAACGGAACTTTGTCTCGGAACGTGGCAGAAAATCCAGAGAGATTCTGGTCGTATGTGAAGAATGTTAGCGGCAAGAAACAATCAATGCCTCCTCAGCACGATAGCAATTGAGGTACTGTTGAGGACAGTGCTGCCAGAGCAGAGCTACTAAACACAGCCTTCCCAAATGCCTTCACAAAAGAAGACGAAGTAAATATTACAGAATTCGAATCGAGAACGATTACCAACATGAGTAACGTAGAAGTAAATATCCTCGCAGAAGTGAAGCAACTTAAATCACTTAATAAAAGCAAGTCTTCTGGTCCAGACTGTATACCAGTTAGGTTCCTTTCGGAGTATGCCGATGCATTAGCTCCATACTTAACAATCATATACAACTGTTCGCTCGACGAAAGATCCGTACCCAAAGACGGAAAGTTGCACAGGTCACACCAATATTCAACAAAGGTAGTAGGAGTAATCCACTAAATTACAGGCCCATAGCGTTAACGTCGATATGCAGCAGGATTTTAGAACATATATTGTTTCTCCTCCGAATGCGAAAATATTTTGTTGACACCAGCCTACATAGGAAGGAACGATCACCAAGATAAAATAAGGGAAGTCAGATCTCGTACAGAAAGGTATAGGTGTTCATTGTTTCCGCGCGCTATACGAGATTGGAATAATAGAGAATTGTAAAGGTGGTTCGATGAACCCTCTGCCAGGCACTTAAATGTGATTTGCAGAGTATCGATGTAGATGTATGTTGCACAACACCTCCTTGGTGTTGCGATGTCTTTCTGGTCAGTGCACGTACATATATGCACCTTCACGGTAGCTGAGATCTTTTGTGAGGATGCAATCACTCGTCCGAACCATTGTGGGACTCAGCTGAATAGTTCCGAGCAAACACAGGGAATAACGAACGGAGGACACTACATCTGTAGTGTTCGGCATGTTGGAATTTGGGCTGGATGGGAGGTGGGCTCGAATGGCCGAAGCAGTTAAGGCAACCGTTCCAGGGCAGTGAAGCATCCGTGTCTCCCGGTCCAGCACAAATTGTCACATGTCACCGTTGCATTTAATGCAATGCCCATATGTAACTGAGATCTGAAAATTTGTTTTTCAAATGCTCGTACTAAGCTATTGTCGTGATCGAGATGAGCAGCTACTACTATTTGTGATACGTCCTTCATAGAAATCTTACAGTTGTGGCGCCTCTGGAACACCTCACAGCTGGCTGTGATCACACGCCTCCCGACTGGTTGTTTGGAAGAGTCACACGTTCAGTTCAGTCGCCTTAATCGCCAGCAACATGTGCCGTGCTGAAACAGTGCTGTGGCACCTTCCACTCGGAGAAGGGAAAGTACCTCTTGTTGCGTGACACGGTTCACAAAAAATGGTTCAAATGGCTCTGAGCACTGTGGGACTTTACTGCTGAGGTCATCAGTCCCCTAGAACTACTTAAACCTAACTAACCTAAGGACATCACACACATCCATGCCCGAGGTAGGATTCGAACCTGCTACCGTAGCAGTCGCGCGGTTCCAGACTGAAGCGCCTAGAACCACTCGGCCACTCCAGCCGGAAACACGGTTTACAAAAAGGAAGTATTAAATAAAATATTTTCTCATGAGGCTGGCTAACGGGTTAGCAGAATACGTTCAGTTTATTTGGATTTTGCACATACAGATTTCTGCCATTGATCCCATGGAGTCAGTGACCTGCTATAAGCCTTCATTTAAGATTGTTTGTCTGTTACACTGCTCACATGGTGTCTTCTTCGCTCTCCACAACCAAACGTATGACTACTTTTAGAGTATTTGTTTACGAAATATAACGGACGCCAATACGTGTGTGTGTGTGTGTGTGTGTGTGTGTGTGTGTGTGTGTGTGTTTATTGTGTGACTGATTGACAGCATGTTAATTGTGTTTCTGTGCCAGGAAAATATGCACTGATGATCGTAGCACAAAACTCCACTGTACAGCCTACTGGAACATGAGCGTGAAAAACTGACACAAAAAAATGTGGAACATTAGTAGTGTGTTACTACGCTTTCTGACCAGGACTTCACTGACATCAGCATTAGCACTTTTTATCTTCAAGGCCATTCTGGGAGTCCAGCCCCGCTCAGCCAGTTGTGGCTGTTAATGAATGTGCACTTTACAGGAAATCCAGGTACTGCACCCCTCTGCCCCCTCCCCCCTTTTCGGCAGTCGATTGCTTACAAGATCAGCTGAGTAACTTTTTTTATTGCTGGCCCCTTGCAATCACTTTGAAATAGTTATAGAAAATACACTGCATGTAGGTGCTAAAGTGCAGCATTCACTGTACATGTGGGACTGTCTGTGCAGTATGATGGAATGGAGGAAGACGACAGACAAATATGACACATCTCCTACTCCTATTAACATTTACATGTTTGGTCGCAAAGTGTCTCTAGTAGAGATATATGGTAATGCAGTTGTAGAAATAACCTCATGGGACACAAATGTGTATCTAAAACATTCAGGCATTGTTAAACTGAAAGATCCGTATTATGCCTTATCAATTGCAACAAATAGATTGTCTCATTGACTGCCGTAAGTAAAAGGAGCATGCTGTGAATTTGTTGAGTATTTGTGCAACAACAGTGTAATATAGAGCAAGTGGAGCAATGCATCAGTGTTTGTATTCCACCTGTACTATCACTACTAGTACACTAACTGTAAAATCAGTGGCGGCTGAACTTACTGAAGGAATGCCCATCTATGTAATTGCACCTGTAGTCTTCAGTACAATAAAGGCTGAATTCAACGCATATAGATAACAATTATTTGGACAGTACTGTAAAACTGAGTCATTTTATATAAATAGAATGTCTGTCTGTAAGTCAAAAAATGTTATATAAAAATTGTTCATGTTTGCTACCATCTTACAATAACTTTACTGGTGAAAGGATCAAATAAAAACACAGGTATAGCAAATTAACTCGTGGTTTTTCAGTAGCAATACATTTTCAAAAAAATAATAAATGTTGCAGAGATACCTTATACAAAGAGAGGAGGAGAATTATTTTATATAAGTGACAGCAACTGATCAAGTACTATGGAGTTTTTTACATACAATATTTACAGCGTTACACACTATACATGGTTACCAGAGATTCATTATACTACGAGAGGATGAGACAACAGGAACTGATCACCCACTACAGATTATATAGTATATACGTTGTTTAGGGACTAGCAGCAGCAGCAGCAGCAGCAGATGAAGAACCCCCTCCCCCCCCCCCCACACACACATACAAGCAGACTATCTGTGGTCGTGTGTGTGTGTGTGTGTGTGTGTGTGTGTGTGTGTGTGTTAGGGAGGTAGGTGGCCACAGCATGTCCGCCTTTCGCATGGATAACAGTAGCGACGTGGTATGTCATGGAAGTAGTGAGCCCTTGGTAGGTCGCTGGAGGGAGTTGACACAACATCTGCACACACAAATTCTGGGGAATGGGACGATGAGCTCTGAGCCACAGTTAATCACATCCTACATGTGCTCAGTTGGCCTCAGATCGGACAAGTTGTGGGGGGTCAGCACATCAGTTGGTCAACTGGAACTCACCACTGTATGCCTTGAACCACTCCATCACACCCCTGGCCTTATGACATGGTACTTTATCTTGCTGAAAAATACCACTGCTGTCAGAAACCATGATCACCATAAAGGGGGGACACGGTCTGCAACCAATGTGTGGTACTCCTTGGCTGTTATGGTGCCTTGCATAAGCTAGCTGGACCCATGAATGCCAACCCGAACGTTCCCCAGAGCATAATCGAGCCACTGCCAGCTTGTCTTCATCCCGCATTACAGGTGTCGAGGAGCTGTTCCCCTGGAAGATGAAGGATTCACACCATCCCATCAGCATGATGAAGAAGGTATCAGAATTCTTCAGACCATGCAATGCTCTGCCATTGAGCCAACGTCCAGTGCTAATGGTCATGTGCCTATTTCAATCGTTGTTGCTGGTGTTGTGGTGTTAACATTGGAACATGCGTGGATCATCGACTGCGGAGGCATTGTTAGGAGTGTTCAGTGCACTGTGTGTTCAGAGGCACTTATACTCTGCCCATCATTAAAGTTTAATATTAGTTCCACCACAGTTTACCGCCTGTCTTGTTTTACCAGTCTGCCCAGCAGTAATGAGCGTTGGCTGCCAATCCCACAACGTCTGTACATGGTTTCACCACGTGTTGAAGACACTAACCACAGTGCTCTTCGAACACCTGACAAGTTGTGCAGTTTCCGAAGTGCTCGTGCCGTGCCACTGGGCCATAACAAGCTGCCCTCGGTCAGACTCAGATGACCGCGTACCTTCCCCATTCTATACGTGGACAGCACACTCACTGATACTACATGCACCATACAAGATACTACATGCATTGTGCATCGTGCAGTCGTTCCCCCAACAGGTGATGTTTCTATTGCCTGGATGGGTTTATATCGACAATATGCAAGCGCACACTTTGTGCAGTAATTCTCTCTCTCTCTCTCTCTCTCTCTCTCTCTCTCTCACACACACACACACACACACACACACACACACACACACACACACACACACCACTCAAGTGAGTAGTGTGAGAGTCCCAATCCCATCTGCACAGATGAAGCATTTGTTGTCATTGCACAACAGACTGACTTTAAGTTGCAATGCAGTATTACCTGATAGCCCCATGACCAAAAGACTACTTGCTGCACTGTATGAGGAAATGCACCAACACCTAGCAGACACTCCTCATAGTATTAAATCATGAGAGCCTGCGAAGCCCACGTGTTACAAACCCTTCTCGTGCCTCTGGGTGGCGCCTGCATCTTCACAGTATGCACACGTGTTTGATCTAAGCCCTACAAACTCAAGCAAGTTGCCTCATCATCTCATTAGTCCAATAACCTTCTTGTTCTGAGGTGCTACACCATAAGGAATTGTACCTAATTGTACCTAATTACTTCAAATGGATCAAAACCTTTCACCCTGTAGATGAAAAGGTCTGTATCAATGTAAAGTAACTTGATATCAGCAAAGTTTGATTTTTTTGTAGTGGTATCAGGACATACGTCGTTTGGATAGCTCCAGAACACACGTACCGATATCAACAGTAATCATTGTGAACTCCACTGAAACTTTAGCCACCTCCACAGTGACTACTCCTTCATTAAAGATTGCAGCCCACTTAAAATTGGCCTGACGATGTAATCTCTTTCGCCGTAACAGACATCCCAACGGTAAACCAGATTAATTTCGCAACAGTTTCCAACATTTAAATATTTCTTTTTTTAAAAGAAAAAAATTATGTACTGTGACTATGGCTTCGCAATTGTAATGTCAAATAAACATTTAAGTTAAATTATAGTAACATTCCTTATGACAATTACGTCTGAATATGGTTTCTAACATTTCCATGGTTTTGCCAAAAACTGAATTATTCATTAATTTATAAAAATCTTTATCAGAATCACACGACACAAGAGCCTTTTTGTTTTTTTTATTGTTATTTAGACGTCAAGTTCCGTAAGACCAAATTCAGGAGCAAATCTCCAAGGTCATAGAACGTGTCAGTACTAAAATTAAACGTAAAAGTAATAACAGATAAAAAGCAAATGTTTATGAACCCGAAAAAAGTCAATCCATAAGTTTAAGTAAACACAATCAACAATACAACAAGAATCAATTTAATTTTCCAACGAACTCTTCAACAGAATAGAAGGAGCGACCTATGAGGAAACTCCTCAGTTTCGATTTGAAAGCGCGTGAATTACTGCTAAGGTTTTTGAATTATTGTGGTAGCTTTTTGAAAATTAATGCAGCAG
Organism: Schistocerca cancellata; assembly: GCF_023864275.1. Lineage (NCBI taxonomy): Eukaryota > Metazoa > Arthropoda > Insecta > Orthoptera > Acrididae > Schistocerca > Schistocerca cancellata. Next base: position 501,928,705 of record NC_064631.1, read on the forward strand.
TATACTGCACACCTTTCTACACAAGAATTAAGGAAGTCCAAACCAAATGCATGCTGGATTTCTGCCGCGTATTAACTGAGTGGAAGCTGATTATTCTTGGGAATAAGTTAATATTGTTAACAAAAAATTACAGTAAGCAATATATATATATATATATATATATATATATATATAATTTATTTATTTATTTATTTATTGAGAGTCCAATGTCAAAATACCCAGACTCGTGAACACAGGTCGACAAGAGGCTCGTGAAATTACATCACATATTGCCCGAACCGCCCGTTTCTGAGCCAAAAATATCCTTTTAGAATGGGAAGATTTACCCCAAAATAAAATACCACACGACATAAACGCATGAAAATAAGCAAAGTAGACTAATTTTCGTGTCGAACACTCACTCACTTCAGATGCCGTGCGAATAGTAAAAATTGTAGCATTAGGTCTTTGAACAAAATCCTGAACGTGAACTTTTCACGATAGTTTACTATCTATCTGAACACGTAGAAATTTGAACTGTTCAGTTTCAATAATCATATGCCACTTGTGCGATATTAAAACGTCAGGTTTTGCTGAATTGTGAATTAGGAACTGTAAAAACAGAGTCTTACTGTGATTTAGTGTTAGTTTATTTTCTACAGGTCATGAACTGCACTATTTGAAACTGAGTCAATGTTGCACACCACATCCTTTACTACCAAGCTTGTGTCGTGACCAAACAGAAATATTTTAGAGTTACCCGTAATCCTAGAGGGCATATCATTTATGTAAATAAGGAACAGGAAAGGCCGCAACACTGATCCTGGTGCACCCCCACCCTAGTTGACTATACCCCACTCAGACCCCACACCACATCACAGCCATTCTCAACACTGTGAATAATGACCTTTTGCTGTCTGTTGCTACAGTAAGAGGTGAACCAATTGTGAGCTACTCCCCATATTCCGTAATTGTCCAACTTCTGGAGCAATATTTTGAGATCAGCACAATCAAACGCCTTAGTTAAATAAAAAATATATACCTAGCGTTCGAAACCTTTTGTTTAACTCATCCAGTATCTCACAGTGAAAAGAGAATCTAGGATTTTCTAAAGCCGAACTGTACATTTGATAGCAAATCGTGTAATATAAAATGATCAATTATCCTTACATACACAGCCTTTTCAATAACGTTAGCAAGCACTGATGGCATAGAAATGTATCTAACAGTGTCTACATTATCCCGTTCTCCCTTTTTATAAAGCGGCTTTACTACTGAGTAGCCTACTTTAATCGTTCAGGAAACTTACCATTCCCAAAGGAAAAATTTCAAGCATGGCTAAATACAGGGCTAACATGTGCATCACAGTACTTTAATATTCTGCTAGGTACTCCATCATATCCACGAGAGTCCTTAGTCTAGAGTGATTTAATTATTGACTCAATATCCCTCTTGTCTGTATCACAGAGGAGGTTTCGAACACCAATCTCAAAAAGGCATTTGCCAAGACAGTTCTATAATTCCCTGTAGAAACTAAATTTTTATTTAATTCACCAGCAGCGCTTAGAAAGTGATTGTTAAACACTGTACATAAATCTGATTCATCAGTAACAGAAATATTTTTACTACAAACTGACTTTATATCGTCGACCTTGTGCTGCTCATCACACTTCCTTCACCACTGACCATATGGTTTTAATTTTATCCAGTTAATTAGCTATTCTATTTGCGTACCACATACACATTGCCTTCCTAATAGCATTTTAAGCACCTTACAGTACTGTTTGTAATGGACTACTGTAGCTCGATTGTGACTGCTTCTAACATTTTGATATAATTCCTTGACAAGCTTAAAAAAACTCTCTATTGCTGTTGGATTAAGTTTCCTACATAGTTTGTAATTATATGTGACATGTGTTTGAGTACAAAAGCCTTTTAGTGTTAAAATTTCTGCATCATGGTCTGAAAGGCCATTCACCCTTTTACTAACAGAATGCCCATCTAGAAATGAAGAATGAATAAAAATATTGTCTATGGCTGTGCTACTGTTTGCCTGCACCCTAGTTGGAAAAAACACAGTCTGAATCAGATCATATGTTCGGTATTAACATCACTGTACTCCTTCAGCCAGAGATGCTGTTCTAAGGAGATGGTATGGTTAATTCTAAGAATTTGCATCCCCAACCTGAGACACTGCTGGAGGTTCTTGGAGTGTAGAATACATCTCTGCTTATCCTTTGATAAGCAGAGCCGTCTCAAAGGTGTCCTCAGGGCATATAGGGATGCGTTGGTAAGCTTTCTTGCAGTCAACGATGCTAAACACTGTAGGAAAGGCGAGGTAGTGAAATCCTTAATGATAGCTACAGGGTAATTATCTATGATGGAACGAGCATTGAGGGTGCAATAATCACACACAGTCTGCCTAAACCATCTTTCTTGGGAACGAAATACATTGGTGATGCACAGCAACTGTCTGATGGACGTATTGTGCCCATCTGAAGAAATTCGTCCACTGTGGCCTTTGTCACATGGAGATGATCAGTGGGTAGTCTGCGAGGGCGTTGACCCACCAGGGGCCCAGGGGCTGTGCTGATTTGGTGCACTACTCCATTCTTAACTGCAGATATAACAAGCAAGTCCCAAGGAGAGAGGTGCTGAGAGGTTGTGCGCAATGTGCAAGCTAGTCACTAAGCTGTAGTATCTCCAAGGGTGCAGCAGGTGCGTCAAGCAACAGATGTTGGCACGTGGCCAGTGCAGGTCTGTGGGCAGTGGCAGAAGGCGAGGAATTGACACACCTGAGGAGGTGGCTTGTCTCAGTTCGTCCTTAGTCACGGATGCAGTGGAAACACATTTTATTGTCATTCAGGGGTTGCGTTCGTGCTGCATGAGTGTCCAAGTGGAGCTGCTTGAATGTCGTGGATGAGTTCAGTGTAATTGATGCACTGTTGCAGGCACTGCTCAGCAGAAGATCATTGAATTCCAAGATCCGGTCGCAGGTCGGTGCCCTCGTGACACATTGTTAAGGTGACTGGATCGCAGATTCCCTTGACAAAATATACGGAAGGTGAGTGAGTTAATCCGCCCATGTGGAGTGAGGCAATAAAGTGTAAGGCCTGAAACAAGTTGGCACAGAGAACTGGTTCACTCACGTTAGCGATAACGAACGTCCAAATGAATGGCGAGGCGAATCAGAAGTAGAGTGTGCGGGAATGAGAACCACTAACAGGAATGACAGAGTCATTGGCGGCCTTCAGTTGGATCTGTGGCCTGTCTGACGTTGGTAGGGACGGTGAAGGTGAATAAGTGCTAAGCTGAGAACTGGTGTGAACGAGAAGGTGAAGGCCACTGTTCTGGACGAAAATATACACTGATGGCCATTAAAATTGCTACACCAAGAAGAAATGCAGACGATAAACGGGTATTCATTGGACAAATATACTATACTAGAACTGACATGTGATTACATTTTCACGCAATTTGGGTGCATAGAGCCTGAGAAATCAGTACCCAGAACAACCACTTCTGGTCATAATAAGAGCCTTGATACACCTGGGCATTGAGTCAAACAGAGCTTGGATGGCGTGTACAGGTACAGCTGCCCGTGCAGCTTCAACACGATACCACAGTTCATCAAGAGTAGTGACTGGCGTATTGTGACGAGCCAGTTGCTCGGCCGTCATTGACCAGATGTTTTCAGTTGGTGAGAGATCTGGAGAATGTGCTGGCCAGGGCAGCGGTCGAACATTTTCTGTATCCAGAAAGGCCCGTACAGGACCTGCAACATGCGGTCGTGCATTATCCTGCTGAAATGTAGGGTTTTGCAGGGATCGAATGAAGGGTCGTAATACATCTGAATGTAACGTCCACCGTTCAAAGTGCCGTCAATGCAAACAAGAGGTGACTGAGACGTGTAACTAATGGCACCCCATACCATCACGCCGGGTGATACGCGAGTATGGCGATGACGAATACACGCTTCCAATGTTTGTTCACCGCGAAGTCGCCAAACACGGATGCGACCATCACGATGCTGTAAACAGAACCTGGATTCATCCGAAAAAAATGACGTTTTGCCATTCGTGCACCCAGGTTCGTCGTTGAGTACACCATCGCAGGCGCTCCTGTCTGTGATACAGCGTCAAGGGTAACTGCAGCCATGGTCTCCGAGCTGATAGTCCATGCTGCTGCAAATGCCGTCGAACTGTTCGTGCAGATGGTTGTTGTCTTGCAAACGTCCCCATCTGTTGACTCAGGGATCGATCCGTTACAGCCATGTGGATAAGATGCCTGTCGTCTCGACTGCTAGTGATGCGAGGCCGTTGGGATCCAGCACGGCGTTCCGTATTACCCTCCTGAATCCACCGATTCCATATTCTGCTAACAGTCATTGGATCTCGACCAACGCGAGCAGCAATGTCGCGATACGATAAACCGCAATCGCGATAGGCTACAATCCGACTTTTATCGAAGTCGGAAACGTGATGGTACGCATTTCTCCTCCTTACACGAGGCATTACAACAACGTTTCACCAGGAAACGCCGGTCAACTGCTGTTTGTGTATGAGAAATCGGTTGGAAACTTTCCTCATGTCAGCACGTTGTAGGTGTCGCCACCGGCGCCAACCTTGTGTGAATGCTCTGAGAAGCTAATTATTTGCATATCACAGCATCTTCTTCCTGTCGGTTAAATTTCGCGTCTGTAGCACGTCATCTTCGTGGTGTAGCAATCTTAATGGCCAGGAGTGTATATTTTGTTGTTCAAAGAAGCATGATGTGTTGAGGAGTACGAGACATTCTCGTGATGATCGAGGCAACTTATGCGCCCGACACAGCCTGGGGCGCCTCTCTCTGGCTATGCACCAAGTTTGGCTGCTGCCAGGGCTGTCGGCTATTGCATGCGGCATCCCCTGGCATGTGGCGCAGTGGGGGCCACAAAGTGTGGGTGTTGACCCTGCTGCCTGCAGTGCCGTCAACATCGGGTGGGTTCGGAAATGCTCGGCGACGGTCGAAGGTAGCAGGCAGACGGAGTCGTGACTTAACTGCGTCGCATCTTGCACTATTATTGTTGCCATTGTTGATTCGTTGTCGATGTTGAATAAGTGCAAAAATTCAATCAGGCAGGCAAAGACGAGCGTTCAGCGGTTGATAGCCATTTGCTAATACCGCCATTTGAACTTCGGGTAGGTTGTTCAACCACTGAATGCGCCTGTAAGGCCTCGTTAGACGTGAAATGCGGGCCAATCTCCATGCGGAGGCGCTGCCACAGTTCGGATGGGATCTCGTCCTGTAAATATTCGTCGTACATCACGTGATACAGGTGCTCCTCGGGAGTGCGTGACAAGCGCCGTAGGAGCATCGTTTTCGCTGTCAGGTATTTGTCACTGGGAAGGGGTGCGAGAAACATGTCAGTGATGGTGTCTGCTTGGCTGTCCGGGTGGCAGAGCAGGGCGACGTATTTCGTGTCGTCGGTGAAGATAGCATTCGCGGCGAACACATTTCCACGATGGCGAACCAAAGCTGAGGGTTATCAGTTCGGAATGGCGGAAACTTGAGTTGTGATGCCACATCTTGTTCCTCAGAACAGCTTAGCGGCAGCAAGGCTGCGCACGCAGAATGTGTGTGCGACGAATCTTAACGGACAGTTGATGTGGCGGCTGGTAGTGCAGCCTGCTGCGTGAAACACGGACCGAACGAGGCGTGGCGCTGCGCGGTCCGGTCCGGTGCGTGTGAATGACACACGGTTCGAAGATTAAAGTCGTGAACCACAAGCTATACTGTTCGTCTTCGCTGTTGGCGAAGAAGGTGTAATACGTCATGATTCGCGAGGTTCGCGGCACAATGGATGCAAGAAGGCCACATTGTCGGAACGGAGCAAATGAATTCGCATGAATGAACAGCACACGGAAGTCAGTGTCATCAACTGTAGAACTGCGGTACGTAATTATGACGAATAATAGAGAACATCGTAAGTACGGAGAACAAAACACACGACACGATATACAGTATACGAAAATGTACAACCGCTTGCTACGAAGTCACAGACCCAACTACTGAGTCAGAGAGAATCTGCATTGTACTTCTCGCTGGTCAGTGATAGTGCTCTACGCACATCGTTTATATCGTGTGCTCCGAATATTCATAATTCATCTTCAGTCGAACTTTATCAGCATGATGTAAACATTTTCTTCAAAAATGTCATTTGACAGACGTTTCAGTTCAAAAATGGTTCAAATGGCTCTGAGCACTATGGGACTTAACTTCTGAGGTAATCAGTCCCCTATAACTTAGAACTACTTAAACCTAACTAACCTAAGGACACTACACGCATCCATGCCCGAAGCAGGATTCGAACCTGCGAACGTAGCGGTCGCGCGGTTCCAAACACTAGCGCCTAGAACCACTCGGCCACTACGGCCGGCAGACGTTTCAGTTACAACGCCCAAGTTTGTGTAAGTCGGATTTTGGAAATAATACTTCAGAATTAAACGCATTTTAGAAAAATTCAGCTGCCTTTGTGCTGTACCTAAAAACGGATAAAACGTGTTTAGGAACTGCTTTTTCTTACAAAAAGTGCGCTGTACCAGGTAAACGGTTTTTTCTTTGAAGAAGTGTACTATACCTCGTAAACTACACATACTGACATCAATTAACAGCTCGAGTTTCGTCAGAAGTGCAGTTGACGAATTTTGGAACCCATTACATTAATTTTCAACAACTTCTTTAAAATTTTGTGATTTTGGTATGCTGTAATTACCGGTAATGGTATTAACTAAAGTTGTGCTGGCTTGACACACTATGAAATGTTATGTTCACAGTGGACGTACCTCTCGAAAAAAGATAGCGTAAAATGCAACATAACGTGTAACAATTGGACCTTGCCCTACAGTAGGACAGACGCTAAGGGCAGAGAGAAATAATTTCTTGTTTTTACCCACCGAGAAGAAAGATGCTCCCCATCAGAACAGAAAAACCATGTAAAATTTTATAAATGATAGTCCTTTTGCTATTTGATCATTAATTTTATTTCCTCTTTGGAACTACTGCAATTTCGACTCTAGCCATTTTCAAGTGCTTGAGGAGATCCATTATTAATCTTCCGAAATTACATTGTGTGTGTAACATATTTCGAAAGAATAATATTGAATCTACATTTACATCTTCATCTACATCTCTACTCTGCAAACCACCGTGAAGTGCATGGCGGAGAGTACTTGCATTGTACCAGTTATTAGGGTTTTTCCGTGTCATTCATTTTAAGGAGCGCGGGAAGAATGTTAGTTTGAATGCCTCTGTCCTTGCAGTAATTATTCTGATCTTATCCTCACGATCCCTATGTGAGTGATTAGGAGTGGACTTTAGCATATTGCTAGAGTCATCATTTAAAGCCGGTTCTTGAAACTTTGTTAATAGACTTCCTCGGGATAGTTACATCTATCTTCAAGAGTCTTCCAGTTCAGTTCGTTCAGTATCTCTGAAACTCTCCCACGGATCAAACGTGCTCCCCTTCTCTGTATGCGTTCAGTATCATCTTTTAATCTTACTTGGTGCCGGTCTCACAGACTTGGCAATATTCTAGAACCCCTCGCATGAGTGATCTGTGAGCAATTTGCATTGTGCACTGCCTCAGCATTGTACCAATAAACCGAAGTCTACCACCTACTTTACCCGCGACTGAGCTTACGTGACTATTCAGTTTCATATACACTCCTGGAAATTGAAATAAGAACACCGTGAATTCATTGTCCCAGGAAGGGGAAACTTTATTGACACATTCCTGGGGTCAGATACATCACATGATCACACTGACAGAACCACAGGCACATAGACACAGGCAACAGAGCATGCACAATGTCGGCACTAGTACAGTGTATATCCACCTTTCGCAGCAATGCAGGCTGCTATTCTCCCATGGAGACGATCGTAGAGATGCTGGATGTAGTCCTGTGGAACGGCTTGCCATGCCATTTCCACCTGGCGCCTCAGTTGGACCAGCGTTCGTGCTGGACGTGCAGACCGCGTGAGACGACGCTTCATCCAGTCCCAAACATGCTCAATGGGGGACAGATCCGGAGATCTTGCTGGCCAGGGTAGTTGACTTACACCTTCTAGAGCACGTTGGGTGGCACGGGATACATGCGGACGTGCATTGTCCTGTTGGAACAGCAAGTTCCCTTGCCGGTCTAGGAATGGTAGAACGATGGGTTCGATGACGGTTTGGATGTACCGTGCACTATTCAGTGTCCCCTCGACGATCACCAGTGGTGTACGGCCAGTGTAGGAGATCGCTCCCCACACCATGATGCCGGGTGTTGGCCCTGTGTGCCTCGGTCGTATGCAGTCCTGATTGTGGCGCTCACCTGCACGGCGCCAAACACGCATACGACCATCATTGGCACCAAGGCAGAAGCGACTCTCATCGCTGAAGACGACACGTCTCCATTCGTCCCTCCATTCACGCCTGTCGCGACACCACTGGAGGCGGTCTGCACGATGTTGGGGCGTGAGCGGAAGACGGCCTAACGGTGTGCGGGACCGTAGCCCAGCTTCATGGAGACGGTTGCGAATGGTCCTCGCCGATACCCCAGGAGCAACAGTGTCCCTAATTTGCTGGGAAGTGGCGGTGCGATCCCCTACGGCACTGCGTAGGATCCTACGGTCTTGGCGTGCATCCGTGCGTCGCTGCGGTCCGGTCCCAGGTCGACGGGCACGTGCACCTTCCGCCGACCACTGGCGACAACATCGATGTACTGTGGAGACCTCACGCCCCACGTGTTGAGCAATTCGGCAGTACGTCCACCCGGCCTCCCGCATGCCCACTATACGCCCTCGCTCAAAGTCCGTCAACTACACATACGGTTCACGTCCACGCTGTCGCGGCATGCTACCAGTGTTAAAGACTGCGATGGAGCTCCGTATGCCACGGCAAACTGGCTGACACTGACGGCGGCGGTGCACAAATGCTGCGCAGCTAGCGCCATTCGACGGCCAACACCGCGGTTCCTGGTGTGTCCGCTGTGCCGTGCGTGTGATCATTGCTTGTACAGCCCTCTCGCAGTGCCCGGAGCAAGTATGGTGGGTCTCACACACCGGTGTCAATGTGTTCTTTTTTCCATTTCCAGGAGTGTATCTACAAAGTGTTAACCCGGGTATTTGTACGAGATGGAAGATTGCAACAGTGACTCTTTTCTATTATAGTCAACGGATAATAAGTTTTTTTAGTTTTTTAAGTGCACAGTTTCTGAACATTTAGAGCAAGTCGCCAATCTTTGTACCACTTTGAAATCGTATCAAGATCTGACTCATTCTTTATCCATATTCTTTCAGCCAGAAATAACTACATCATGTGCAAAATGTCTGAGGAATCACTTGAAAATGACTTCAGAGACTAAATTACAATTGTGTACAAAAAGAAATAAAATAAAAGTGAAGTTTCAGAAGCATTATCTTTTTAGTGCAAATGCAGGGCTGAGTCACGTGGTAGAGGACTTACGGTCTTTATGTAAGGACTTTACAAAAGTAGTGATAGTGGGTGGGGCGGGAAACAGTTTGAACAGGGATGGGGCATATGACATACGTGGTGACCTGGACAAGATAGCTTCCCTGACTCGTGGCACCAACGTACACTTTGTTGAGCTGTTCTGGCGTCATGATCGACCACACCTTGACGTAGCTGTGGGGCGAATCAATGTGAGGCTACGGATGGGTCTGAGGGCAGCCAACTTTGCTCATGTTTTGTAAATAAAATTGCCTTTTCCTGCTGCCACTTAATTTATTCATCGCAGCCGCGTTTCGCCTTTTTCTTGTTCTAAGGCATCATCAGTGGGATGATTTGCTGATCTTCGTTTCTTCTCATCTGGTCTGGAGGTCGCACTACCACTTTATTACTGACATATAAGCACAACTTTCAAAAAATGGCTCTAAGCACTATTGGACTTTGCGTTCTGACCTCCTTCACACTGTTCACCATGTTTCTCTTTCTTTTTCTGGTGTACTATTGTTCTTTTGCCACTCGATTAACTATTTAAAAAAGTCACACACTGCTTTTAACAACGTAAATATTGCAACTCCATTACGTTTTTTTTAATATTTATTCTGCACTAATCCCTTAGGTTTATGGTTTATATTATATTATAACATAATAGAGGCCCATTTTCCTGCTGTCACCATTCTCAAAAATAATAGAAGCACTTTTGAAAGACAGATTAATGAACTACCTGAATAAAAATAATCTTTTAAGCAAATCACAGTTTTGTTTCCGAAGCGGCAAAAATACGGAGTTAGCCATAGTAGAACTCACAAAAGTTGTACTTGAAGTTCTTGACAACGATGAGTCACAGGCATATTTTTGGATCTTTCTAATGCCTTTGATACAGTCAGCCATAAGATTCTATCAAATAAATAAGAAGCATTAGGAATAAGAGGGGTAGCTAATGACTGTTTCCAATCATACCTAGCAGATAGGGTACAAAGAGGCAAAGATAACAGATACTTCAAATAGATCCAAACATTTAGTATACCACTTATCAGAACCAAAATACATTAATATAGGGGCTCCGCAAGGTAGCATATTAGGACCAATACTACTACTGATATACATCAATGACTTTTCCAGTAGTGTTACTCCTGGTGAAAAATTCTCTTCGCTGATGACAGCAATATTAGTCACTGAGAAAAAGGAGAGAACTCCTTGCAGAGAAAGCAAATGAAAATCTCAAGGAGATTTACAGTTGGTTAATAAGCAATAAAGTGACATTGAATATAAAAAACTAATGCTATGAATTTCAGTTTGAAGAGGAAAAATGAGAATGTGAATACATTTACCAGTCACTTGTACATATCAAAAATAACATTGGTAATTACTGCACATACAGCTCTGTCCATGACCATGGAACAAGAGCTAGAAAAAATTACATTCACCAAGAAAAAATAAACATAAAACTCAAAATAGCATTTTCTACCAAGGAATAAAAATGCACAATAAATTACCAAAAGAGATTAAAGGAGTTGAAAATATACACTTATTTAAAAAGGCAGCTAAAAAGTACCTGTTATGCAATACATTTTATACAGTGAAGGATTACTTCGATAAATCAGAGTAGGGGTTTTGTAAAAAAAAGTGTTACAAATAAATAATAATCATGACTATAAAACATCCAACATTCCACACAAGACCTTCACACTACATTTTTTCCCTTCTTTTTTCCTTTTCTAGAAATACTTACACCAAGATATGCAAAGCACAATACTAACACCTCTTCCTCTTTGTGAGCTCAATATCTCACTCATTATAGAGGGATGCTGACTCAGTTTATCTGAATAGCAAATGGGAAGTTGCGGTACAGAAAATGACCCACAGATTACCATTGTATGTGTGTTCGTGTGTATAGTGAGTGAAGTGTTACGATACAATGTGTGGCTAAGAAATGTCTCCGCAATATCCTTTCTTCCTGGAGTGCTAGTTCTGCAAGATTCGCAGAAGAGCTTCTGTGAAGTTTGGAAAGTAGGAGACGAGGTACTGGCAGAATTGAAGCTGTGAGGACGGGACGTGAGTCTTGCTTGGGTAGCTCAGTTGCTAGAGCACTTGCCCGCGAAAGGCAAAGGTCCTGAGTTCGAGCCTCGGTCCGGCACACAGTTTTAATCTGTCAGGAAGTTTCAATATGTGTATAGTGTGTGCAGTGACTGATAGTGAGATATGAGTGAACAGTGTGCCATTACATTATTTAATAAGTTATTTCTTTAAAAAAGTATTTGTACCAGGAGTAAATCTAAGGATTGTCTCTAACTAGAAGTTAAGGTTCAAATGGCTCTGAGCAATATGGGACTTAACGTTTGAGGTCATCAGTCCCCTAGAACTTAGAACTACTTAAACCTAGAACATCACACACATCCATGCACGAGGCAGGATTCGAACCTGCGACCGGAGCGGTCGCGCGGTTCCAGACTGAAGCGCCTAGAACCGCTCGGCCACACTGGCCGGCTAGAAGTTAAGTTATTTAAAATTGATCTAAACCTGTAAATACTTCGACATGTCCTATATCCTTGTAAAAAAGAGATCTACAAATGAATAAAGCTACTACTACAACTCCTTCTTCCTCTTACTAGTATCTGTTCACAACGTACTGAACGAGGTTCCCTAGCTCTCGATCGATTTCTCTCGACAGCAAGTGTTTTGTGTCCACCCACTGCCAGCATTAGCGACCCAACAATATAGAACTATGTAACGAAGTGATTGTCGAGCAGTGGCATGTCAAACTACGCACTCCTTGTGCCATCAATGCATGACGAAAGCGCGGCCTGTTCCTTCCGCAGTGCCCGGCCACGGCCAACCCTCAACGTGCGTTAGAAGTCGATGCTTGCGTCCGGCATATTTTGCTTGGCGGTTACCACACTCTGCAGATAGAAAAGCAAAGAAACACGGATTTATACACGTGTAGCATGTTGCAACGTACTAGAAGAAAACAGCTCTTTCGTTATAGCAGGGCAATATTCAGTCTGAAGCAGATGCTCTCCATAAGAGCAGAGTGACTAATGGAAGACGCAAATGAAGTTCCTCCACAGAAACGGGGTGGATAATGCATGATTCGGTCGAAGTTAACGTATACAAACAAGGAGACGACCTTTGCAAAGCATAACACTTACGGATGATGATTTCCCCAACAGAAAACTAGATGGACTTGAATTATATGCAAAAAATACTCACCAGTGAATTATCTGCGTTAACGTTTCTTAATTTCCTGGCGGTGTTAGTTATTTGTAATGGAAAAGTACACACCTGGAAATGGAAAAAAGAACACATTGACACCGGTGTGTCAGACCCACCATACTTGCTCCGGACACTGCGAGAGGGCTGTACAAGCAATGATCACACGCACGGCACAGCGGACACACCAGGAACCGCAGTGTTGGCCGTCGAATGGCGCTAGCTACGCAGCATTTGTGCACCGCCGCCGTCAGTGTCAGCCAGTTTGCCGTGGCATACGGAGCTCCATCGCAGTCTTTAACACTGGTAGCATGCCGCGACAGCGTGGACGTTAACCGTATGTGCAGTTGACGAACTTTGAGCGAGGGCGTATAGTGGGCATGCGGGAGGCCGGGTGGACGTACCGCCGAATTGCTCAACACGTGGGGCGTGAGGTCTCCACAGTACATCGATGTTGTCGCCAGTGGTCGGCGGAAGGTGCACGTGCCCGTCGACCTGGGACCGGACCGCAGCGACGCACGGATGCACGCCAAAGCCGTAGGATCCTATGCAGTGCCGTAGGGGACCGCACCGCCACTTCCCAGCAAATTAGGGACACTGTTGCTCCTGGGGTATCGGCGAGGACCATTCGCAACCGTCTCCATGAAGCTGGGCTACGGTCCCGCACACCGTTAGGCCGTCTTCCGCTCACGCCCCAACATCGTGCAGCCCGCCTCCAGTGGTGTCGCGACAGGCGTGAATGGAGGGACGAATGGAGACGTGTCGTCTTCAGCGATGAGAGTCGCTTCTGCCTTGGTGCCAATGATGGTCGTATGCGTGTTTGGCGCCGTGCAGGTGAGCGCCACAATCAGGACTGCATACGACCGAGGCACACAGGGCCAACACCCGGCATCATGGTGTGGGGAGCGATCTCCTACACTGGCCGTACACCACTGGTGATCGTCGAGGGGACACTGAATAGTGCACGGTACATCCAAACCGTCATCGAACACATCGTTCTACCATTCCTAGACCGGCAAGGGAACTTGCTGTTCCAACAGGACAATGCACGTCCGCATGTATCCCGTGCCACCCAACGTGCTCTAGAAGGTGTAAGTCAACTACCCTGGCCAGCAAGATCTCCGGATCTGTCCCCCATTGAGCATGTTTGGGACTGGATGAAGCGTCGTCTCACGCGGTCTGCACGTCCAGCACGAACGCTGGTCCAACTGAGGCGCCAGGTGGAAATGGCATGGCAAGCCGTTCCACAGGACTACATCCAGCATCTCTACGATCGTCTCCATGGGAGAATAGCAGCCTGCATTGCTGCGAAAGGTGGATATACACTGTACTAGTGCCGACATTGTGCATGCTCTGTTGCCTGTGTCTATGTGCCTGTGGTTCTGTCAGTGTGATCATGTGATGTATCTGACCCCAGGAATGTGTCAATAAAGTTTCCCCTTCCTCGGACAATGAATTCACGGTGTTCTTATTTCAATTTCCAGGAGTGTATATTAATGTGGAGTTACGTTGGCAACAACGGAGTATATTCGCATTTAGAACGAACCAGTCACAAAGTAAGGTTCATATGCTGTAACAGCAGCTACTATGTAAATTACAGAGCCATTAACGTTAGCATATAATGTCTCGTATCGTGGAAAGACAAATAACTCAGCAATGACCTGCACAGAACGACAGTATCATCTCTGTTCTACAGTTTGAGGTCATATTGATGTTTATGAAATATAGAACGATTGTGAATTGTGTTTTATTCATCTCATGACAGACATTTGCAATCCATTTGGTTTGCGTACAGCAGACATGTCAAAAATTTGTAATACAGTTACAATGATTTTTACATTAATAAGTAATAATAATACAATAAATGATAACACTATAAGGGATGTCTTGGAATGTTTAACACATTGCATCCAGCTCAAATTTCCAGTTTGTCCTGCGTGAATTCATCAAATGAGTAACAACATTTCAGTGTCAGTACCTCATATAGCTTTCTTTTAAGTGAACCTTAATTCATCGGCATCAACTTATTCCCTTGTAATTTATTACAAATTTTCATTCCCATGTATTGAGGTCCCTGGGCATACAGTCTGAGGCAGTGGGTGGGGAGTATAATATTTTCTTTGTTTCTAGTCTCATGTGAATGGACAAAAGGTTTCCCTCAAATAATTCGTGTCTGAACTCTCAAGCTGCTGCAACTCCGATTGTTAATACCGGTGCAGTTCGTTTTTATTTTTATTTTTTTTAAAAGAGTCCATTTGGCAATAAAATTCGACAAATCACAGACACTTTTACGGCACGTATCGCCAGCTGTGATCTTAAGCTTGGGAACCAAAGGAAACAGAATCTTCTTCCAATTTTTTATTGATTTTGTGCAAGTTCCGGGCAACACTGGTTATAGCGGTCAAATTTATGTACATCTAAAAGTTCCAGAATTAAGAGTCAAATGAATCCACCTTATATATGCCCCATCACTGTGTCGAAAAATTTTACAGTAGTAATTTCTTACATATAATTTCTGTTTCCAAAATTACGGCAGCGTTATGTGTAGGACGAATCTTCCATATATCGGCCATGAAGCCCTTTCCTATATCCTACCAAATACGCCACGTTTGGTTTTAAAAATTTATTGGGATTAATTCGTGCTACAGATTAGCTGATGCCGTAAGCTCTGACTTGAAGTTGTATCAAAAAAGGCGTCAGTGAGAAGGAAAATACCTGCAAAAGCATACATTATTTTTTAATGTATGTGCCAAATTTCATGATGGTGTTCCAGTGAGAACATATTAAAATAAATTTTATTTTACCGAGAAGTGCAGCCCCTTTTGCGTAATCTGTAGGGCTTTAGAATTGTTATTAAGTTGTAATAATAATATTTTATTCAACATCGAATGATTCAGGTTGCAATTCTTGCTATATAATACAATAATACATTCTTTTGAATACCGGTAAGTTATTGATTAACAAAATGATTAGGTTACAGATAAAATGGCATACATAACACAATTTTTCTGCACACTTCTTATTCCGCATGTAAGTATGATATTCTTCTAATGTGTAAAATAGATTTTGTAACAGGAATGTCTTTAGCTAAAATTTAATCTTCATTGTGGGAAGGTTCATAACTGTACTGGGCAGTGTATTCACTAATTTTAAACCTGCATGTTGCGAACCTTTTCGTAGAGTGCTGTTCCGCCGCTGCTGATACAAAATTTTCTTTACTTTTGGTGTTGTACTGATGCAAATAAAAAAAAATTACGCGGGGCTGTAGCCCATTAAAAGTAATGTGGCGTTTAGGGTGTACATGTTTACTACAGTTAGCACACCAGTTTTTGGAAACAAGCTATGGCATGACTCCTTACGTTTTGTTCCACAGATTGTGATCATGATTTTTATTTGTCCCATAAATTACCTTATGTACAGGTGTAGGCTATACTTGTAATATAGGACAGGTCATTTTGATGGCATCTAGGCAATACACATATAATAGGCAATACAGTAATAACATACAATAGCTTACACAATATGTATATTATGATTTACATTAGAGTTAAAATTACGTTTTTGTGAATCTCATATTGTACATGAGTAGTTTTAATGCTAGTTTAGTTCCTTACACTTAACTGTAATTCAAGCTTCTCTTATTGTGCATTACGTTTATTATTCACAATATGGACGTTTCCTCACTGTGTGCTCATGTAATCAAAACACTGTAGAGTTATTCTTCTATCAAAAATTATTTTTGGAATGCTGGGAACATTATCTCAGTTTTGAGGTTTTGTAAGTACCTTGACAATGCTTGTATTAACCTTGTACCAGTGTATTAAGGTTCATTGTCAAAATTTTGAAGTTGTCTGAAATGTACCACCATTGTTTTGTGTCCCCTGTGTTATGAAGATGAACAGTTACAGTGGTTTCCAATTTTGTGAGATCTTGTAATGCAGTTACAACACTCTTGAGATATATACAGAGGAGGAGTTATATACAGTAGTGGAGTTGTCAAAATATTAAGTTCTTTGAAACAGTTTCTACAAGATTCTTTTTGCTTGTTTTGCAGTATAGTTGGAATGGCTTTCTTCTGTAGTGTGAGTATTCTTTTCACTCCTGTGATGGTTGAGTTCCCTCATACTGTGATCCAATATTACATGTATGGTTCAAAAAGTCCATGACAGACAGTGTCGAGAGGTGTTGATGTGCATACTGAGCAAGTTGTTTCACTACAAATATCACTGACCTTAGCTTGTCAGATACAGTATTTATTTGCTGCTTCGAATTTAGCTTGATGTCTATTGTTATGCCTAAAAACGTAGCTGAAGTTACTTCTCTCACTTTTTTTTCACCTAGAAAAACATGTGCATGTTGGTTCGATGACTTAAATGTATACGCTAAGATTCGGTGTGTAGAGATAAGCACTTTAATGATCAGCTTGGTATTGTTATACATAAACACATAGTCACTCCAATTCAAATGTTTGCAATGGACTGAAGGTCTGCGCACTATCTGTCGCAAACCTCAAAGATGGCAGGAGCAGTACGAACATCTGGGTCTGTAGGCAGGGCCCATGCAAGTCATTACTGATGGGTGGGGGAGGGAGGGGAAGGAATGACAGTTCTTATGCCACACAAGTGGGCGTAATAAGTGGCCCGGATCATCACAATTGGTTAGGGGGGAGGGGGAGGGAGTGAGAGGAATGGTGATAGGAGGCCTGTGGCATCGATGAAAGAAGAGATCACATTGATCTCTGCACCTGGGGGAAGGTGTTTGATGATAGAAATGGAAGAGGTGGGAGGGATGTTGTTTGAGTGGGGAGGAGCATGAAGGATGAAAATGAAATTGTCATGTACCTTTAGAGAGATGTCATCCGGGGCAAAACGGGACACATGTGTTTGGAAGGTGAAAGAGCAAGGAGGGAAATGGGAAAAGTGGGTGAGTCGTGAGTAAGGGGAACACTCGCCATCAGGGGATCGGACTCTGGCAGGCTGGAGATGGAGCCAGTGCGGAGCAGGCATATGACAGTGAGACCTCATGTGGTGATGTAGGCAGCTCAACGGGGACAGGCTCGTCCACAACGTCGTCTGCAACTGAAACGGTGAGAGTTCGGTCGCGTAGGAGGATGTCAAATGTGTTCTTTGCACGCGCTAATACTTCATGGGGGCTGGAATATGGGCATTGTAAAGCTGCATGCACTGAGCCATTGCGTAACATCACATAATTGCACTTGTCTAGTTCCTTGTGCATAAACAGAGCCAGATTGGAGTGAGAACCGGGAGGCGGCACACACTGTTGAGAATTATGGAAGCGCACCTGCTCTACTAGGGGAGGGAGGCCAGTGACTGCAAGCAAATGTGAGTCCTCGGCAAACTGGACTGGAAGGACCAATGGTTCGCCAGACAATATTTCGGCCAGAGAAGCCTTGAGGTCCTCCCTGAAGAACACACGGATGCCCAGGAGAACCTGAGTAATGCGTCAGACCACAAGGAGTTGTGGCACATGAGAGCGGCTTTTAAGGTCCAACGCCACTGCTCCATGGGGCCGTTATTTTGGGGGTGGTAGGCAGTAGTCCGGAATCGCGCCACCCTACAGAGCTCACATAATTTGGAGAAAAATATAGATTCAAACTGTCGGCCTTCATCTGTTGTCACATAGGATGGACAGCCGAAGCAAGAAATCCATGTGGCTATGAAAGAATGAGCAACAGAGTCTGCAGAAATGTCCACCATGGGGGTAGCCTCTACCCAACAGGTCGCCTTTTCGATAATTGACAAGATGTATCTATAGTTTTGTGAGGGGGACAGTGGACTGTCCGAATCGAGTTGTACATGTCTGAAGCAACATGGAGGTACATCAAACCTGCCAGTATGGGGTCACGTGTGCCTATCGACCTTGGAGAACTTGGAGCATTGGCATGCAACAAATGCTCGTGTCCAGTCACAGCACTGAGCTTCGATTCTAAACAACACAAAGCATTCGGAGATAAGCCTGGTTGTGGCCTTTATGCCTGGGTGGGCAAGGTTGTGTGTTGTGTCGAAAACCTGTCATCTCACAGATTATGTGATGAGTGGGCGAGATGAACCAGTTGAGACGTCACGCTTGACCCATGGAGCATGCGAGGCTCGATCTAAAGAGCCGTGGAACTGTCTGTCAGTTATTTCATGATTTCTGCGTCATGGTGTTGCACTCGGGCAAGTCCATCACAGTCAATGACACTATCTATGGCAGAGATGCAGGAGAGACAATTGGCCACGATGTTGTCTGCTCCCCATATGTGGCAAAAGTAATTTGTGTATTGAGCAATAAGGTCCATGTGGCAAGACCAGTGGCGAGGGGTGCCACAGGTGGGTTGCGTAAAACGTCTGCGGGGCACGGTGGTCAGTGAAGACCGTGGAACGTCTCTGCCCTCAGTGTCTTCACGGAAATAATGTATAGCCTCATGCACAGCAATTAGCTCCCAGCCAAAAGCCGACCAATTCTTCCAGGATGGTGATAACTTTTTTGAGAAGAAATGTAGGGGTTGAACTTCATCTCCAACGTGCTGTTGCAGGACGGCCCCAATTGAAGAATCGCTGGCGTCCGTGGTGACATAGATTTTGGCGTCTGCGATTGGATGAGCTAAGGTGACAGCTTGTGTGAGAACCTGTTTCAAATCCGCAAATGTACGCTCCATTTCCTTGGTCCACAGCACTTTGCTTGAGCCTGTTGTATGTGGGCCAGATGGGACATCTGTCAATAGTGTTTGTAGTGACGCAGCCTTAGGGATGTGGTGACGGAAGAAGGTAATCATCCCCAAAAAATGGCACAAATCATGGTATGTTTCAGATGGGGGTAGCTGACTAACCAGCACATCTCTGTCCAAGGTGAGTCTGATGCCTGCAGCAAACACTTTGTGGCCAAGAAAAATGACTGAAGTGCATTGGAGTTGCGATTTGTCCTCGTTGATTATCACACTGTTATCGAATAGGCTACAAAACACTGTCTTGAGATTAATTTCATGTTGTTCTGCTGAAGATGAAAAAATTAGAATATCGTTGAGGTATGCATCGCAGGAAGCTGCAATGGCATCTGGTTCACTGATAAGTAATGTGCCTGAGTTGCAACAGGTGAGGGTAACTGCTGTTGGCTGTTGCAAGACCACATGGTGCAGCAACAAAAGATGATACGAAAACCACGAAAACAGTTTGGAGCACTTGGCATCGGGGTCACCATTGTGGATGTAGGTACAGCGGCTTAAATGAATACGCTAAGATTCCACATGTAGAGATAAGCGTTTTAATGATCAGCTTAATATCATTATACATAACACACAGTCACTCCAGTTCAAATGTTTGCAACAGACTGAAGGTCTGCATGCTATCTGTTGCAAACCTCAAAGATAGGTCACTCAACCAATTGCATGTTGCCACAAATATTTGTGTGTTCTTCCTTTTGTGTAGTGTTGAAAACCATGTACACAGGTTCATCTTCTGATTAATGATTAACTCATTGTCCATCAACCATTGTGCTGTGTTATTGATTGTTATGAAAGTGTTTTTCTCGAGTGCTTCAAAGTTGTTGGAAAGATTTAGCACAGTAATATCGTCTGCATACAGTATCTTATTTAGTTTTCATATGTTTCTTAGGATCACAATCTTCCCCTTTTTGTATATAGGTACTATATTAATTAATTTAAGTTGATAAGGAAATATTACTTCTTGGTGTAAGCAGTTGACAACATCCAACAGTGTGTGATGAGTTCTGTTGCCACCTGCTTGATTAAGTAGTTTGACACTTCGTCATATCCAGCAAACTTTTCTCTCTTAAGCTTTTGTATAACCTTTGTCACATCCTCTTTAGATACCGGCTTCAGAAACATTCAGTGGCTTGGCTTATCTTCCTTGGTTATTGCATGCATGCTTTAGATTTCCTACTGTAACTATGTAACTATTATTCAGGATGTTGGAAATTTGTGTTTTGTCTGTAATGATTCTGTTACTCACTTTTCGCACTTTCTATTTCATTTGTTTTCTGTGTATACTTTCTGTTGCCCCCATCTCAGGCTGTTTTCATCTTATTTGTTGATTTTAAAATAATCTCACTAATTTATTTTGCTTTTTCTTGTCTTGTCAACTGTCTGTACTTCTTCTGGTGCTTTTTGTAGGTTTCAGTACTTCCCCCTTTTTCATCACTCTTAAGGTAGCCTTCCATGCTATTATTTCCTTCATTATCCTTTGCTTGTTTTGGAGAATTTTTCTTTTCCTCTTGGATTTTGGAAATGCTGTATTGAAGTAACATGTTAAGATTTCTTGAAAATCATTGTATTTTTCATCTGTTCCCTGAGTTTGAAGAATGACTGTCCAAAGTTCTTTTTTCAACATATGTTGATGTTTTGTTGATTGGATAGCCTAACATCTCTTTCTACATATTTGCCTTCTTTAGTGAGTTTAGATTTCCTTATACTTCACACATTGTCGAAAATAATCAGATGCAGGTGAAATATCAAGCAGAGGTGCAAAATCGCTATTGAGCGCCTAGTGACAGGGTGAGACCACAGCAGGTGCATCACCCAAAGAATTCGCGGGCCCAGCGTGGTTGATGCAAGTCGAAGATGCAAGTCTCCCTTCGACCGGCACAGAGGGGGACATGTTAAATGGTGGACTGCTCTGAGGAGGGGGCAGTCATGCATGTGGACCCCAAAACTGGACAGCCGTGTGGTCCTTGTTGGGAAACTCAGGCGAGGGGTTTCTGGAATCTTGTGCTGGAGGAGCATTCTGTCGAGTGTAGAATGCCGTAGAAGTGTCCACACTGATGTTTACAGTGCCTGGTGTGGTGTGCTGGTGGAGGTTAGAGCCGTCTGCCCAGTCGAAGAAAACACTGGAGACACGAACACTCCCAGTGTATTAGTAGCACACGGGGTAAAGCGTTGCACTTCACAGTCGAAGGTCTATTCTGCGGTCGCAGCGTCCTGCACTGCCAGAAGAGCTAACAGTTGCAACATTGTCTATTGGTGGGGAACCAGTGATACACAGTGAACGAATGCAAGGTATTTTTGCGACTCGGTGTCACCAATGTGGGTATTCTGGCTATAGCGACTAACCACACACAGAAAACTCCAACTGCCTAAGATCAGGCACTTTTATTAAGGTTCATATAAATACACAAAACACAAAGAAAACAATACAGAGAATCATAACACGAACATCATAACCCAACTCTCCTAGAACAATCCAAAGAACAATGAGTCCCAAAGACAGTTTACTCTGCACTTCGCAGGTGGCAGTTACTGGCGCTCAATGGTCAGCACAAGCATCTCCTCAAATTTTTTTCTTTCTTTTTGTATCATTTCCCATGTCAAAATTTAAATCAACAAGTATTACTTGACCTTTCATTTTGTTTTTTCTAGTAGGTTGTACTTTTGTTTTCTTTTTTGACGTAAGTATTTATTTTGCCACTTTGTAATTGGTACACACAGGATATTCGGCTCTTTGTGCACAATACCTTTAATTTCAAAATCTTTCTCTTTACTTTGGGTAAAGTTTTGTGTGTATCAATTATACTGCATTCATAATTCTTGGCAAATATTGCTACTCCTCCACCCTCATATTCTGATCAATGGAAATTATTTGCAAGAGCGTAATCTTTCATAGTAACACTACATATTTCAATCTCTTTTAATCCATGTTCACTTACACCATTATGTCTGGTCATGTTTCATTAGTAAGTACTTCTAATTCAAATTTTTTATTGTTCCCATATTGTGGATTTCCATGCAGAATTCTGAGCTTTATTTCTTTCTCCTTATTGATAAGTTCTCAGTTCCTATTTGGTCATCATGTTCACATTTCTTGCTACTAATATTTAACTTCCAATTTTTTTTTCTTGGCTTGGCTGTACTATAAAAAATCACTGGCCTGAAGTTGAGATGCCATCCTTTTTCTTACAGAAGTTCTTGTAGGCACTGTTTTGGGTAGCTTTTCTTTTTTTCCTTTTTGTGACTGCTGCTTGCTGTTGCTCATCAGCTTTGTTGGTTTTGTTTTTTGGACATAGTTCCAGTGGAATATGTTCTTCTTCTGCAGAGGGTTCTGTGTTTTTATTTACTGTCTTGTTTTCTATTGAGGATATGTTACAATTCAGCTCAGTCTCATTAGGCCTAGCTATTTTTTGCTGCCTTACATCATTGGGTTTGTCTATTGGATTAATTTGCAGTGACTGTAAAAATACTTGTAGCTAATCAGTTAATTTATGGCAACACAATATTTCAACTAAGCAAAACAATTGAACCAATATTGGCAGAACTGAGCCAGTGTTAGCTGCAGACAGATGAATGCAATGAGTTAAAACAGATGGGGAATCAAAGTGAGGACAGTTGAGTCAGCAACACCTTGCTCACACACACACACACACACACACACACACACACACACACACACACACACACACACAGACAGACAGAGAGAGAGAGAGAGAGAGAGAGAGAGAGAGAGAGAGAGGCTTGCTTTTCAGCTGTACTGCGCATGTGAGTCCATGGCTCATTTCTTCAAAAGGGGCTCTGGGTGTCAACATACTCTAAAATAATTTTATAGCTCCAACCGCTGGTGCCTGTAATTTTCTAGTGAACCAGTACATGAATTGGCAAGCTACAATACATTCATGTAGATGGACTTTTTTAATTGGTACCTTGACTCATTCCGTATCCATGTATGTTGTTCTCATTGATGGGATTTATGGAAAAAATGAATGAATGAGTGAGTGAGTGATTATGCAAAGATAGAGAGATCTACAAAGAATAGACTGTTGTGGAGAGTTGCATCAAACCAGTTTTTGGATCGAAGACTACAACAGTGTTATACTACATTCAAAATGTGGATTACATGAAGAGACTTCATATAAAGGATGAAGATTTGGCTAATGAATTTTGTCTTCCAATGTACATGTCTCAAATTTATATTGTGGCAAGTAATATTTACCTATTAGAAATAAGTTTATGCAGCAAATGGAGAGGGGAGGACAAAAACTGTTTTACTGTTTTAGGGCTGATATTTCGTTTTCTCTTTAATTTTGCTTTATTGTGAGACATGTAAACTAGATTTAGTTAATATACTCTTAGTTTAGTAAAGTCTTGAAGGAACTGAGCTGTATTTGATACCAAACATAATCACTCTTTCAGATGACTACAACCGAGTGGTCCTAGATCAACTGGATGATGTTCCAGATTCGGATTACATAAATGCCTCATACATAGATGTGAGTACAGGTACTTAGTATGAAAGAACAAAAATATTTTGTCTAATTATTGTGTTATAAGCATCATTTGTTGTACGTATCAGTTTCAATGTACAGGGAAATAATGGCTGTTGCCAAAAGGAAAAAAAAACTGGTGGCTGTGCCTGATCGTTCTGCTGCAGGTGATATTTTTTTTTGGCAAAGATGCCACCTCCATCCTCATTACATCATCCCCAAGCCAAAACTACCTCTGGTACATTGTCTTTCCCATTTCCCTGATTTTAGTGGCAGCATCATATATTTTTTTGTCTATTGTTGACACTGGACAAAGTCTTCTGCACAATTTCTTAATTTACTGGTAGAGGGTGAAGACTGAGTAGTTTCACAAAGGAAATAAAATCTGCTTATTTTCATTCATATATTCTAGCCTTTTTTTTTAAATCTTTGTGGAGTATCAAGATTGCATATTGATTTCCACAGTATGGGATATTTCTAGTGCTATTCACTCACTGGCACCTGGACGCTTATCATCTGTTGTCTCAAAATTGTACCAATGTAATGTCTAGGATTAAGAAATGAAATTGTTACAGACTGAGAATATTTTCCATTCAAGAGGAGATACGGTGTTTATTGTGAAAACCCAAAATAACATTTGTCAAATGTCTTCAACATCATTTTTAATTGATCTGTTTCTACATCCATATCCTGCAATCAATTTTGAAGTGTGTGGCAGAGGGATTGGATTGAACTGAGTTGGGTGAAGAGACCAAACAGTGAGGTCATCGGTCTCATTGGATTAGGGAAGGGTGGGGAAGGAAGTCAGCCGTGCCCTGTCAAAGGAACCATTTGCCTATAGCATGTGGCAGAGGGTACTTTCTCATTGTATCACATATTAGTTTTCTTCTTAGTCAGTTCATCTGACAAGGATGGAAAGCTTGAATGCCTCTGCCCACACAGCAGTTAGGCAAGTCTATATGCTGTCTTTTGGGGTGATATTTTGGGGGCTATAGTGTATTTCTAGATTCCTCATGTAATACTGTTTCTCAGTCCTTTTTGAATGGGATTTTGTGGGATAGTTGGTATTTAACTTAAAGTGTCTGACATTTCAAGTTTTTCAGCATTTCCATATTGCTTACCCATTAGTCAAACAAACCTGTGACCATTTGTGCTGCCCTTCTTTCTGCATGCTCACTATTGCCTTTTAGTCCTACTTTAATGGTCCCACACACTGGAACAATATTTTATGATAGATTAACGTGTGTCATTTGTAAACAATTGCATTTGTAGAGTTCCTACATTGTCCCTGTACCCTACAAATGAAATGAAGTCTGCCATATGACCATGGTAAACATTTATCAGTCATAGTGGAATCTTGCACTGTACTGAGCGATTTTGGCATGCAGGAAGTGGATGTAGTACAACTCATATCTTCCATCATGATAAAAGTGGTATGACGCATTTGCCATAAATGTCAGTATTGCAATAGTTTTTTATATTCATTTCTAATACATTTTAGCTTATAATCATTTTAAATAAAAGTAGTCTTTCAATTTATGTAAATCATATTCATCTGTTGATTTAGGTCTGGACATAGCTAAATGCTTTTGTAGTTGATGCCTCACACCTACAAATCAAAGAATAGTACTCACTTAAACAGTACCAGTACTTTATGTTTGTATGTGTAAATAAATTCTGCAAAACTTAGTTTTTGCATTTTGTACCACTATAATGAGGCTAGATGGCTCTGTTGGCAGTTGCTAGACTGTGAATCCAAAGTCTGTAGTTCAACCCCCAGGTGAACTTAGGTTGTGTTTTTTTCACTCATTGTTGTTTCATCTCTGGCAATGATTTGTCAAAAATGAAAATTACAACAGTTTGCACTTTGGATAAAAGCGCATAGTGAACTGTGCCAATCCCATGCCCCCTTCCCCCTCCCCCTCCCTCCAGGTATCTGGCTGGCTAAATCAGTTAGAAGATCAAAGAAAGATGTAGTGTTCACACCAACCTCTATTTTGCCTGTGAGGATAGCTGTAACTTTCATTACCAATGGGAAGCTGTGCATCATAGGTGTATAGTGCATATTTTGTGTATTTAAATTTCAGTAATGATGCCCAACACTTGTAGTATTTTTACAAGTTTGTCTTAGGGTACTTCCCTTATAATTTGGTATGCACTTCCTTATTCTACTTATATTGCCTATGATTTAAAGTAAACCTCCATATAAAGCAGATCTGTTGATATTAATTATTATTTAAAACTGTCTATTCTATATCTTGACTGACCTTGTTAAAAAGAAGTGTTCTTTATATCTTATCCTGAAATTCAGCATCCATGCCATATCCTTAAACTGTCTGGACAGTTCTTGGATACCAAGCATAGTGGAGCGTTAACGTACCAAGCTCAACTTTTGGAGAAGTGTGGTTCAAATCCCTGTCTGGCCATATTTTTCTTTTTTCTTTCTTTGTTTTTCTTTTTTGAAGATTGAATCATGTAAATTCTGGGATGGTAACTTTTGAAAAGGATGTAATATATTCCCTTCCCACCCATTGTCCTATCTGAATTTGTGCTCCATCTCTTATGATCTCTTCATTGACAGGATGTTAAAACATAAGCATCCTTCCTTCCTGTTCCTATGCCACATTTCACAAACTACAAAAGAAACTTGCCCTTCATGATGCACTTCCACTCCAAACATAAAAGTTCTACCACATCCCCCTCCAAAATTATGATCATTTGTTGTTGTGCCCTTTAATGAAAATATCCTTCCCTTACGTTGCTCCCAACATTGCATCTCCATTCATTGGTATTATCCTACTTATCTATCCTTTGTAATCTTGTGGTTAATCTTTATACTGTCCCAGCTTGTAACACTGCTCCCCATAGGTCATAACACTGCAAACTACTTTCGATTAGATTTTCACCACTATCTCTTACTCCATCAAAATCAGGGAAACTTACGGGAACAGTCATGTCGTCCACCAGGTCTACTGTAACTATTGTGCAGAAATCTGTGTGGACATGAAAACCAACTAGTGTCCACTGATCTTAGAAATAAACAACTCGGTTGCAACAAACCCTGCTCATTACAATTTGGTACCAAAGCTGCTTTATAACTTGTGTCACCTATGCCCACAGCTCCTCCTCCCCCTTGTGTCTAATGATAACGTTTTTGATGAAATGCTAAACCTTAATTCTTGTTTTGAAGATAATGATATCTTGGAACCACTCATATGACAATGGCTCATTCAGCATGTTCAGTACATACAGCAGTTCTACTGTCTCATTCCTCAATCTCTCCTTTTGTCCCTGTTATCCTACCTCTGCTTCTAGTCCTCCATCCTTCTATTTCTGTTCCAGTTTCATTACTTTTTGTTGCTGGTTTCATTGCTCCTATCGTATTATATTTATAAATCTGTTTATCCAATGAGTGTAACATACCGATGATCTCCTATGTATTAAATCTGCTGCATGCCTCCAATAAAAAGTTGTTGTTTAAAAATTTTCATACAATTCAACATCAGCTCGGACAAATAAGAAGTTGTTACACAGATGACATATTGTTGCTACATAGGTCACAAAGTTCTGTGTTACATATAAATTTTCTACTATGAAGTGATGTTGATGATATCTCTTACTTATTTCTTGATTTTATTCTTTTGTTACAGAGCTTGCTCAAACCAAATGCATACATAGTGTGTCAAGGTCCAACAGAGGTGACAGTGACTGACTTCTGGCGGATGGTGTGGCAGGAAAATGCCTGCTGCATAGTTATGCTCACAAAAACATTTGACTTCATTCGAGTAAGTGAGAGAATAGCCTTAAGCAGCTCCTTGTGCTGTAAAGTAAGGGAGATGTCAGGACATTAGGCCTAAGACGTGAGTGTTTTGTGACAGTGGCAACTTCACTGAAAAGTTATTGGGGCCTTAAATGCACAGTTTTTTTTTCAGTGATTTGAGAAAATATCATTCTCTTCATGTGGTTATTTACTTTTTTGTCTGTGTTCTGAACTAGAAATGATATGCACATATCACTTTATAGATTTTTGTGAATGTTTTTTTTTTTTTCTTAGCTGTGACTTTTGTCATTTAAATGATTGATTGCTTTATTAATCTATGAAACAGACCATGTCATATGGATTTTGTTATGTAAAACATTCGAATTTTTATGGCTTAAGATTAATTGCTCATACAGGAATTGGCAATGATTTTTTAAAATCTAATTACACTTTTTTTCAGTCTTAGTTAATTAGTATTTCTATGTACACATTATAAACAGTACTTCTTCTAATAGCTAACCTGTTTTTAATTTTAGTACTCCATTGACATGTAAAGACTTTTATTTTGTAAATGATCTTTCAGTTTTGTTTTGAAAGAGTAGATAGTATCTATGTCCTTCATTATAGCATTGTATAATAAACTCTGCTGAGCTTTAACTTTGTTTTTTTGTGTTCAGATGCAAATTGTAACAGTTTATGGTTTCATAATCATGTACTAAGCCATTTTTAACATAGTGGTCAATATTTTTTTTAGAATACATAATACTCTGAAAACTATATTCGCAAGGCACGGTTAATATTTACAGCATTTTAAAATGTTTGAGGCAGTGATCTGTTTTTTAGTTTTGGTCATTATATCTATTGCTCTTTTTTGCAGTCTGTACAGCCTGAATATTTATTGTAGTCACTCCCCAAAAACTTATGCCACAGCTAATAACCGAATGAATATAAGCAAAATACGCTGACCTGATACATGAAATATTGTATATTGATGTAAGAATTCGAAGGGCATAGCGTGCTGGAGGGATTCTATTACCAAGTATTTTTACATGTTCTTCCCACAGTCAAATGCATTCC
This sequence comes from Schistocerca cancellata, assembly GCF_023864275.1. Taxonomy (NCBI): domain Eukaryota; kingdom Metazoa; phylum Arthropoda; class Insecta; order Orthoptera; family Acrididae; genus Schistocerca; species Schistocerca cancellata. The sequence continues at coordinate 501,957,429 of NC_064631.1, forward strand.
CACAAATTTTATGTTTTCCACACATTGTATAACTTCATTATTTATTTTCAGGTTGTTGTAATCTGGCGTTTGTTTCTGTAAAAGTTTGTAGTACTTACTTTCTTTAATTAAGAGTGACTTTATCATTTATTGCCCATTCGTATATGCTGCTAAGGGTTTCTTCAACTTTCTCTCTTAGTGCTTCTAGTGATTTGGCAGTGATCTGTACATTTGAGTCATCTGTGAACAATATTATTTGTCCATGCTCCACACTTTGTGGGAAATCATTTATGTAAATTAGGAACAGTACTGGACCCAGCACACTACCTTGCGGTATCCCTATATTTATATATTTGGGGTCAGAAGAGTGTTTTTCAGTATATTTGGAGCTACTTGATGTATGTGTAATCTCAGTGATCTACACTCTATTATCCAGATATGACTGAAATCACTTGTCAACCACCCCCCCCCCCCCCCACCACCCACCTTTATTCCCAGTTCATCCAGCATATTTAATAGTATTTTGTGATCAACTGTGTCGAAAACTTTATTTAGATCAAGGAATAGTCCCCTTATCCACTGCATCTAAGACACATTTTGTTAGAAATACTGTTGTCGATTCAGTACCTTCCCCGGATTGGAAACTGAACTGGTCAGTGGAAAGGAAGTTGTATTTATATCATAAGTCTATCTTTTACCATGCTTTCTATTATTTTTTCAAAGCAAGAGATTGGTGAGAGAGGCCTATAATTTTCTATATTTTCAGTGTCATATTTTTTGAAGGGTGGCAGTAATTTAGCATATTTTAAGTAGTAAAGGAAGAAGGGTTTATTTATAATGAGAGACCTGAGTTTCTCCTGGCATACACAATTTTCAAACAACTTACGGGAATTCAGCCAGGTAGTATTAACAGCAACTGCCAATATTTCAGCGAGAGCACACCTTGCCATTTTCAAGGCAAATTGCAACGGACAGGTGATATACAATCAAATTTAAAACCTCAGTTCTCGGACTAATGCAGAAAAGATAAAACACACACACACACACACACACACACACACACTCACACACACTCTCTCTCTCTCTCTCTCTCTCTCTCTCTCTCTCTCTCTCTCTCTGAATACTAGTGCCACCAAAGATCACCAAACAGAGTTTAAACAAAAACTTCCATCCCTGTTTACAAGGTTGCTCGCTAATTTAATCTCAACTGCCTCCTTAATAACACTGTCCCAATAGCTGGACATGCATGCCAATATCTCAGTGCTGTTGTATAACATAGGGTGACCAGTATCCAACCTATGTTTGGCAAAAGCAAATCTACTTGGGTGCTGTAATTGTGTGTGCTGTTTATGCTCAGTACATCGGTCCTCCACAGTCCTGGTAGTTTGACCAATATATGCCATGCCAAAGCTACAAGGAATGCAATATACACCTGCCACTTTCCTCAAAGACTTCCATAAACAAATTTGCGATGACAGGAGACAACGGACTACCCATTGCAACTTCATCTGTCTGTTCGTAATACTGGTCCTTGAATAAAACGTAGGTGATTGTCAACATATGCCGAAAGAGATTAGTTAATTTGGCACCAAACCTAACCTCAATTAACTGCAATGAATCAGACGGAGGAACACGAGTGGAGAGAGAGACCACATCAAAACTTACTAAAATATCAGATTCATTCAACCACAGCCACTCCAAAAACGTAAGAAATCAGCTGAGTTCCTGATATGATGAACACACGAACCAACTTGTGGACTCAACAGAGAAGCAAGATGCTTGGCTACACAATATGTTGGTGCACTGATATTACTCACTATAGGTAGGAAAGGAATCCCTTCCTTATGTACCTTTGGAAGGCCATATAATCTAGGGGGAGCAGCACTATAGGTGTTAAGACTCTTGATAGCATCCTGCGACAAACCACTTTTCTTCAGGAGGCTGTTGGTCTTTCTCTCAACAATTTTTGTGGGGTCAGCATCGATTCTGCAATACGCTGAGTCAGATAATAAATGTTGCATCTTTTGTACATAATCCTGTTTGTTTAAAACAACAGCGGCATTGCCCTTGTCTGCAGGTGAAATAACAATATCAGGATCAACTTTGAGTGAGCATAAAGCAGTCCCCTCTGCTGCTGTTACATTACTCTTCGGTGGACGAGCCCTAATTTACACATGGCATGCATCCCTCCTAACCTCCTCTGCAGTGTCAGGAGGTAGTTTGCAAACTGCCTGTTCAACTGAACTAATAAAATCAACTACCAGCAAACTCTTAGGTGTGGGTGCAAAATTTAAACCCTTCCCAAGCACGGATAAGGTTGTGCCATCAAAAGATTTCTCTGTGAGATTTATCACAGAACGTCGACATGTAACATCAGATTCCGAGTGATGAAAATGTTCAAACTTTACCAATTGCCAGGTAGTAACAGAATTGTATTCCCAGTCTGCTTGAGTCCATGAGGCACCGTCCAACCAATCTCAATGTTGGTACATGATTTTCATCATGACACATCGCAATCTAACTCGACAGCTATGAAGTTTATCCAACTTTTGAAAACACCGATACATTTCCTCCCCATAAGTAAACAATGTGAGACCTGAGTTTCTCCTGGCATATACAATTTTCAAACAACTTTGATGTGAATTCAGCCAGGTAGTATTAACAGCAATCGCCAATATTCCGGCGGGAGCACACTCCCGCCATTTTCGAGGCATACTGCAACAGACAAGCAATGTACAGGCAAATTTAAAACCTCGGTTCTTGGTCTAATGCAGGAAAAATCACACACACACACACACACACACACACACACACACACACACTCTCTGAACATTAGCGCCACCAAAGTCAGAGATATCGACAGGGAGACTATGAACTAGCAGGTGAGGTAACATTGCCTCTGTCAGCTAATGGTGATGGTAGGCTCTCTATACAGTTCTTAATCAGACAAATTGGTACTTCATCCAAACCTGCTGAAATTTTGTTTTTCTGTATGTGAATTGCTTTATACACCGCCTCCTTTATGGTGGGCAGTAATACCATTGAATATGTTATACATTTGTTTAGCTTTTTGAGATAAAGGGCTGTTCAGAGTTTTTCCTGTAATTTTGTACCTATGCTGCTAAAGTAGTCCTTTATATGGCTTGCCATATCTTTTGCCTCTTTTATTCGATTCCCTTTGTATTTGATTTTTATGTTTAATTTATTCATCATTCTGGTACCTGTTTCCTGCTTACAATCTTTTATACTGCCTTGTTTTTGTTTTCAGCAGTGAGTATCAGTTTGTAATTATGAACTTTCTTTGCTGCAAGCATCACTTTCCTGTATGTTTGCCTATACCATTTATAAAAATGTGAGAAAGGTGGATTAGGTTGGCTGTTTTTAATGGAACTGAATACTGCAGTGTTTGAGATGATTTCTTGTTGCCTTTCGTTGCCCATTGGTTTTGTTCTACTGTAGATAGTGGACATAATACTTTAGGCAAACTCCCTTCAATTTTTAGTTTGAACAGAGTCATGAAGTTTTCGAATTTTTCACTTGCATCTACTTCTGTGTATACTGCTCCCTATTTTTGAGCTGCTATTTGTTTGATCTGTTATTCTTGTTGCACTATTAGCCATTGACACTAATTTGAAACACCGAGTTGTTTTTTTTTTTTTTTTGTCTATTTTTGATGATGGCCATACTGGCTGAAAGCTTATTTGTGACAGTCTTTTCGTTGTGCCTATCTGCAACTCAGCATCTCTGGTGTGTGGTGAGCAGCAAATTGTTACATTTGAGACTCCATGTACGAGGATGTTGCCCTTTGGAGTTGATATCATATCAAGAACTTGATTTAGTTTATATAAAAAGATATTCATATCTCCGGTAGAGATCTGTATAAACATAAAATAGTTAATTTTTTACCCTTGCCTTGGTCCCTTAATTCTCTTGCAGTTAACTCAAAATGTTTCTCTTCACTGATTGCACATAGATTACTTCTAATATTATATGGATAATTTTGTTTCACATAGGTACAACAACCTCCACACTTTATAGATATTCCACTCATGTTACACTCCTGGAAATTGAAATAAGAACACCGTGAATCCATTGTCCCAGGAAGGGGAAACTTTATTGACACATTCCTGGGGTCAGATACATCACATGATCACACTGACAGAACCACAGGCACATAGACACAGGCAACAGAGCATGCACAATGTCGGCACTAGTACAGTGTATATCCACCTTTCGCAGCAATGCAGGCTGCTATTCTCCCATGGAGACGATCGTAGAGATGCTGGATGTAGTCCTGTGGAACGGCTTGCCATGCCATTTCCACCTGGCACCTCAGTTGGACCAGCGTTCGTGCTGGACGTGCAGACCGCGTGAGACGACGCTTCATCCAGTCCCAAACATGCTCAATGGGGGACAGATCCGGAGATCTTGCTGGCCAGGGTAGTTGACTTACACCTTCTAGAGCACGTTGGGTGGCACGGGATACATGCGGACGTGCATTGTCCTGTTGGAACAGCAAGTTCCCTTGCCGGTCTAGGAATGGTAGAACGATGGATTCGATGACGGTTTGGATGTACCGTGCACTATTCAGTGTCCCCTCGACGATCACCAGTGGTGTACGGCCAGTGTAGGAGATCGCTCCCCACACCATGATGCCGGGTGTTGGCCCTGTGTGCCTCGGTCGTATGCAGTCCTGATTGTGGCGCTCACCTGCACGGTGCCAAACACGCATACGACCATCATTGGCACCAAGGCAGAAGCGACTCTCATCGCTGAAGACGACACGTCTCCATTCGTCCCTCCATTCACGCCTGTCGCGACACCACTGGAGGCGGGCTGCACGATGTTGGGGCGTGAGCGGAAGACGGCCTAACGGTGTGCGGGACCGTAGCCCAGCTTCATGGAGAAGGTTGCGAATGGTCCTCGCCGATACCCCAGGAGCAACAGTGTCCCTAATTTGCTAGGAAGTGGCGGTGCGGTCCCCTACGGCACTGCGTAGGATCCTACGGTCTTGGCGTGCATCCGTGCGTCGCTGCGGTCCGGTCCCAGGTCGACGGGCACGTGCACCTTCCGCCGACCACTGGCGACAACATCGACGTACTGTGGAGACCTCACGCCCCACGTGTTGAGCAATTCGGCGGTACGTCCACCCGGCCTCCCGCATGCCCACTATACGCCCTCGCTCAAAGTCCGTCAACTGCACATACGGTTCACGTCCTCGCTGTCGCGGCATGCTACCAGTGTTAAAGACTGCAATGGAGCTCCGTATGCCACGGCAAACTGGCTGACACTGATGGCGGCGGTGCACAAATGCAGCGCAGCTAGCGCCATTCGACGGCCAACACCGCGGTTCCTGGTGTGTCCGCTGTGCCGTGCGTGTGATCATTGCTTGTACAGCCCTCTCGCAGTGTCCGGAGCAAGTATGGTGGATCTGACACACCGGTGTCAATGTGTTCTTTTTTCCATTTCCAGGAGTGTATCTAAAGCTTCAAGACATCAACATGAACACAAAAAAGAAAGAAAACATTCTAGTTTCAATACGAATCCTTTTTCATATTAGAGTACAAATGTGTATTTTCTTTCTTTTTTTGTCTGCGTGTCGATGACTCAATGCTTCTACTTTCTGGTGAGTGGTATCCTTTACTCCTAAAATATTTACATTCTGTCAGAACTTTTCTGCCATAATCACCCTATACCTTTTTTTATTTTGAACATAACAATCTTTATATGTCTGTTTCAGCTGAAGTCACAGTTTATGTAATTGATTTTAGAGTCCCTTAATTTTCATCTAGTGCCTCTTCTGCCATTAATTATTTGATCAATAATTCAGACTTCTTACATCAGATAAATACCAACAGTGATGAAGATAACAGAATAAACTATCCAGAACAGAGCACCCATAACTCACTGATCACTGTATCAAGTAATTTTCAATTAGTAGCACAGTGAAGGAATTTGTGTGAGATGAATCACTGAATTTTTATTAATGCCATTGTCAAACATAGGTGCTGCAGAATGAAAAAAATTATTTGACCTTCAACAAAGAAAAAATATCAGAAACCAGTTTGTTGCAGGAAGTGAATAAGATTTCCAATGCAATTGATGTATTGAGGCATGTAGTACTTTAGGTGATGTCTTGAGGAGTTGTGATCTGTATATAAAAGGCAACTGACTGATTCACTCACTACAGCTGAGGTCATCAGTCCCCTAGAACTTAGAACTACTTAAACCTAACTAACCTAAGGACATCATACACATCCATGCCCAAGGCAGGGTTCTAACCTGACTGACTGAAGCGCCTAGAACTGCTCGGCCACACCGGGCGGCTGTCTCATCATTGCCCATCCCAAACGACTAAGGACAGAAACTTGAAATTTACAGAGAGGGATGATCTTATATTGTAGATGTAATTTAAAAAGGGATTTTTTTCAGTTTTCATCCCTAAGGGCGTGAAATAGGGGATGAAAGGTTTTTGAAAATATATCGCTATTAAGGTAATTTTGAGGCAGGTCCTACAAAAATTAGTATTTGGTTTCTTGGTGAAAAATAAACAAATACATGTTGCAGCATTTTCATAAATTTAATCACAAATGGGCTGAAATAGTTGGTGAAAGTTGTTTTTGAAAATAAATCATTATTAAAGAAATTGCAAAGGGTTTTTAAAGCCACATGTATGAAAATTGGTATTCGACTTCTCAGTTCCAACTGAAAAAAAATATGAGTTTTAGTGTTTCTGGAAATTCAGCCACTAAGGGAGTGAAGTAGGGGACAAAATGTTTTATGAAAATATGTGTCTGTGTTGCTAGGGAACATTTGTTGTGAACGAGGTTGTGTGTGTGTGTGTGTGTGTGTGTGTGTGTGTGTGTGTGTGTGTGATGAAAGTTTCTATGGAAGTATCATTACAAGAAAGCAAAAAGCATGATTAACAGAAGCCTGGGACTCCAGCCTCCAGAACTGCTCTCTGGTCATAAATACATGCAGAAAAGACCGTGCCTCTATGGCCTTAATTAATGTGAAAAGTTTAAAAGCTGTTGCAATTTATGAACAACTTAAAAATTCGATTAAAGAAAAACAAAATATGTGCGGACCATACAGTCTGCGTGAGCAAAGCAGTAGGCACTGGGCTGGTCATCAGTAATAAGTAAAATGGAAAAATTGTAATCCTCAGTGACTGGACTTACAAAGTACTGGAGAAGGTTGCTGTAAAGGAGCAAACACTTAATGTGACAAAAGTGATGTCAGAAGTTGTACAATATTGAACAAACTGTTTATGCAATCACAGCTCCACTCTGATTACTGAAACTGGACAGCCAAACCAAAAGGACAATCTTGAGACCTCTAATTATTCCAGACACATCATTAATATGATGTAAATGATGCCAAGACCATAGAACATGATGTGACAAAGATATATCAGGTGTACCGGTATGAAATGAGCGTTAAGATAAAACTGTGTCGATAGGGAACATTTGTTGTGAACGAGCCTTAATTTTTTGTTTGTTTTGTTGGTATGACATCTGTCAAAGATACTTAGTATACATCAAGTCATGGAACAAACAACATCATATGTTTCCATCGTGTTAATAATGTCAAATTTTGTATCAGAAAGTGATGATTTGCAGAAAGCATTAATTTTTTTGTTTTCATTTGAAAAAAAGTGCTGCAGAGTTGCATCGAATGCTTGCCGAGGCATATGGTGATCATGCTCTATCAGAAGCAACATGCAAAAGATGGTTTCAATGGTTCAGAAATAATGATTTTGATGTAAGAAATGAAGAACGTGGAAGACCACCAAAAAAGTTCGAAGATGCCGAATTGCAAGCAATATTGGATGAAAATGATACTTTGAGTCAGAAGCAAATGGCAGCAATGCTAAGTGTTGCACAACAAACAATTTCTAACCATTTGAAAGCTATGGGAAAGATCCCATTCCTCAAGGTCCTCCATAAACCAATTGGCCACAATGGCTTCCCATTGCCACTCCATCATTCTGTTCATAGTACCGATCATTGAACAAAAACAAATTTGTTAACTCGACACCAAACTTAACCTCAATTAGCTCCAATGAATCAGAGAGAGGAACATGAGTGAAAAGAGAAACCACCTCAAAACTGACTAAAATATCAGAGTCATTCAAATGCAATCCCTGCAATCGATGTAAGAAACCTGCAGAGTTCTTATGTGGTGTTCACATCTACCTACTAGTGGGCTCAACAAACTAGCAAGATATGTCAGAGCACCAATATTAGAAACAATAAGTTTCAACGAGATAGCCTCTTTATGGACCTTAGGGAGGCCATATAATCTAGGTAGTACAGCACAGTAAGAATTAAGACTCTTGATAGTCTTTTGTGGCAAAGAACTTTCCTTCTTTCTCTCAACACTCTTAGTAGGGCAGCACCGATTTTGCGATACACCGAATCTGAAAGTAGACGTTGCGTCTTTTGAATGTAATCATGCTTGTTCAAAACAAAACTGTGGCATTTCCCTTGTCCACAGGTAAAATAACAATATCAGGATCCATTCTGAGTGAACGTAAAGCAGCCACCTCAGCTTCTGTAATGTTACGCCCATAAGTTACTTGAACATTCAATTTGCCAGGAAAAGTTAAGGTCTCACATTGTTTACCTCTACGGGGAGGAAGTGTATAGTTGCTTGCGGATGTTGGATAAACTTTGCAGCAGTAGAGTAAGGTTGGAATGTGCATTATCTCTTTTATTGAAGTGTCGAAATCATAGTGTGGTTCCAACGTTTGCTAAGGTTGTGCATCATATTAATTCTCATGCCGCCAGTCACATCAAGCAGCGTGTTGGTTTAGCTCTTGTTCATGAAAGGACCCACTATACTCCCCATCAATTAGATTTTGTTTCTAAGGAATTATTTCAGCTTCATTTAATGATGGTGTCCAATGTTTCTGAATTTTCTTGGGATTGGGTGGATGGAGCCTCTTGGTCCCAGTCTAACTGGGAATTGCAATCTGTAACTGCTCGTGATTCGGCAAAGTTTGAACGTTTGCTTGGCTCAGTGTCCAATTCTAATGTTAATTTTCGATGTTCTGTGATCGATCTCACAGAGAAAATGTTTGTCGACACAGCTTTGTCCCTGCTGGGAAAAGATTTGAAATTTGCACCGACGCCTAAGAGTTTGCCAGTTGTTGATTATATTAGTTCTATTGAATAGGCTGTTTATAAAATACCTTCCGAGGCTGTGGAAGAGGTTAGGAGGGAAGCTTGTCGTGTGTTGACTGGAGCCCATCCACCCAAGTGTAACATTACAGCAGCTGAGGCGGCTGCATTATGTTCACTCACAATGGATCCTGATATTGTTATTTACCTGCGGACAAGTGAAATACCACAGATTTGTTGAACAAGCATCGTTACATTCAAAAGATGCAGTGTCTACTTTCTGATTCGGCATATCGCAGAATCGGTGCTGACCCTACTAAGAGTGTTGAGAGAAAGACTAATAACCTCCTGAAGAAAAGTTCTTTGTTAAAGGAGACTATCAAGAGTCTTAATTCTTACTGTGCTGTACCACCTAGATTATATGGCCTCCCTGAGGTCCATAAAGAGGTTGTCCCATTGAGGCCTATTGTTTCTAATATTGGTGCTCCAACATATCATGTAGCTAAACATGTTGCTAGTTTGTTGAGCCCACTAGTAGGTAGGTGTGAACACCACATTAAGAACTCTGCAGATTTCTTACATTGATTGCAGGGATTACATTTGAATGACTCTGATATTTTAGTCAGTTTTGAGGTGGTTTCTCCTTTCACTCATGTTCCTCTCTGATTTGTTGTAGCTAATTGAGGTTAAGTTTGACAATTTGTCAAACAAATGTGTTTCGGCATGTGCTGACTTCCACTTACTTTTTGTTCAATGGTCAGTACTACGAACAGACTGATGGAGTGGCAATGGGAAGCCTGTTGTCACCTATTGTGGCCAGTTGGTTTATGAAGGACTTTGAGGGACGTGCATTGGAGTCAGCGACCTTGAAACATGCGTCTTTTTTTTCAGAAATGTAGACAATACTTTTGTTGTTTGGCCTCATGGTAGTGAGAATTTAAACCAGTTTTTGGAACACCTGAATTCAATCCACCCGAATATTCAGTTCACTATGGAGGTGGAAAAGAATGGATGCCTTCCCTTCCATGAGGTGTTGGTCAGAAGGAAGACTTGATGGTCCGTTGGGACATTCTGTTTTTAGAAAGCCTACTCACACTGACTTGTATCTGTGAGCTGATCGTTGTCACCATCCAGCTCAGCGTGAAGGAGTAATTTGTATCTTGGTTCACAGGGCCCCCGTTATCTCAGACCTTGAAATTTTGGCAGCTGAGCTATCACATCTCGAAGTCACCTTTTGTCAGAATGGTTATAGTGAGAGGCAGATCAAATGTGTGTTATGCTATCAGCCTTCTGTGCAACGGGTGAGTGACAATAGCAACAAAGTGGCACGTAAGTCTACAGCCTTTTTGCCTTACGCAGGAAGCATTTCCAACAGGATTGGCCGTATTATGTGGAAATATGATGTGAAATGTGTTTTTCGACCACCTTCTAAGATTAAGGCCCTATTGGCATCCATAAAAGATGATCTTGGTTTGCATAAGGCTGGTGTCTACCGTATTCCTTGCAGTTGTGGCATGTCATATATCATATATTGGTCAGACAATCAGGACTGTGGAAGACCGGTGTATTGAGTATTGAACATAAGCATCACACACACTTACAACAGCCGAGCAAATCCACTATTGCAGAACATTGCCTTGACACTGGTCATCCTATGGAATACAACAACACGGAGATTCTGGCTTGCACGTCCAGCTAATGGGATAGTGTTATTAAGGAAGCAGTTGAAATCAAACTATCAAGCAACCTTATAAACAGAGATGGTGGATTTTGTTTAAATGCTGCTTGGAATCCGGCTCTGTCTCTCATCAAAAAACAGGAGGACAGAATTAGTGCTACCTCACCTGTTGATTAATAGTCACTATTGATATTTCTGATGTTGGTTATCTTTGTTTGTGTTGACACTTGTTCTGTGTGTGGTATCTTCCTTATTTCTCCTTTGTGAACCGAGGTATTAAATTCCTTTGCACATTTCTGCCTCCTTGCATTTGTGCCTTGAGAATGGCAGGGTGTGCACCTGTTGAAATCTCAGTGGTGGTCAACGTCACCCGTCAGCTAACCCGTAAGTTATTTGAACATTCAACTCGCCGGGAAAAGTTAAGGTCTCACACTAACAAGCTGTCCATCCGCTGCCAAACTATGGCCAAGAGACATCTGGACTAACCAGTTGCTCGGCATGCAGCACAACATTATGTACTTGACGTTGACTGCTTCATAATCTGTACCATCTGGATTTCTTCCACCATCAACATCAACTTTTCTGAACTGCGCACGTGGAAAATCTCCCTGCATTGTAAACTTCACTAGTCCTTTCCTTCACCTGCCTAGCATCTTCCCTGCTCTCATTCCAGTCCTACACATACCTTCTTTTCTGCCTGTGCACCTACGTAGCCATTTATCTATCTCTACTTCTCTCCTATCATCTCTCCCCCTCCACTCACCACACCCCTCCCCCCCTTTCCAGGTTGCTCTGCCCCACACAGCCACCCAACACTTCACCTATCAACCCACACTTTGCTGTCCCTGCAACATCCCTGCACTCTCCCATATGCAGCATTAGCATCTTTCCCCATCCCTACCCCCTACCTTACTATCCCTCCAAGTCTTTCACCCCACATCTCTTCTGCAGCCCCACTTCTCACCCCAGCAAAGATGGTTGCTCATCTCAGACACAGTTGGGTCTTAGCACATGATGACAACAATGGCTGGCTTAGTGTGTGTGTGTGTGTGTGTGTGTTGTTTCGCTTTGTCTATGACTGATGAAGGACTTAATCCGAAAGCTTATAATATCTAGTAGTCTTTTTGCAGTGTGTCTGTTTACCAGTAAATGCATCTTCTGTGTAGTGAATAGCATCTATCCTTTTCATGTTGTTGTTATTCCATGCTGAATTTTCCTTGCTTGATTAAGTTAAAGGTTGGATCTAGATGGAAATAGGAATGAAGAATATTATAAAAGCAGCTTGTACATAAAGATAAGAATCTCCAAACTTTCAACTGGTAGCTGGTGTTGGTCCAGCACTGCTTCAGAAGTTTACAGAGGGAACTTCCTCTACAACAGTGTTTCATTCTAAGCAACTACTTGACCTGAGCTTATGCCCCAACCAATTGTGTCACATCTACTTCATTTTATACATCCTCTCCTCTTCCTTACCTGCCATCCTCATTGCTCCCATCATTTCTATGTTTTAATTATCTTCTCTTTCCATTTTTCATTCATGTTTTGAGGCTTTTCTTTTTCTCCCCTTCTGTTGAATGTTGTTTAACTACTTATTGTTGTTTATGTGCTTGCACATTTTTCATTCTCTGTTGCTGCCGATTTTTGCCTTGCCTTAAATTTGTAAGATGTTTCTTACCGCTGGGTTATAAAATCTCACCTCTACCATTTGCATAAAAAGAAAAGCCTTTCCTGCTTTCATCTCATCTTCTGCTACTATTTCATTGTTAGTTTATTTGTTATTCTGTTCTGATTTGTTTCCTTTGACTCAGGTGTATGAATGATTTTCCTGTGGAACTGCTGAATGTTACAATCTCTCTGGTTGTTCCTTCACCTTTGCCAGATGAAGGAACCCTTGGTTCCCAAAGGCAACAAATGTATTATTTCTGTCATCACATGATAAACACAAGTTTTAAAATCTCTTTTCATAGAATCTTGTTTTCACATATCATGATCAACTTTCTTCCACTAAAAAGGGATGTGACTTTGTAGTAGTATGGATTGTTCTCCTGTGACACAGTTTTAGTCCTGTAGTTGCTCTCCAGGAATGAGCTATGACTACTGCTTCTGTTGTTATCTCAGTTGACAAGAGTGCATCCAACATTACAGGTGGTTTACTTGCAAGAGCTCTTATCTTGTAATATGAAGATACACCATTTCACATTTCCAGCTCTCTAACACTGCAATAAGTTTAGTTACTTTGCAGTTCCATTACTTTGCTAAGTTTCGATCACACTGCATGAAAGAAGGAGATAGCCAATTACACAATACAGAAAAATTAAGTCTCAAATTTTCAGAAAGAAGAAATTTCATTTTGAATCACAAATGAAAAGAATCAGTACTTATCCCTTATACTGCACAATGTGAAACATGATGGCATAGACTATAAAAAAATTAAAAGAAGCATCAAATTATTCTCTTTGTTGCCTTCTGTATTTCCCTGAATCTTTTTGATTCTTATAATTTGTGTTAACATCTGAACCATGGACCTTGCCGTTGGTGGGGAGGCTTGCGTGCCTCAGCGATACAGATAGCCGTACCGTAGGTACAACCACAACGGAGGGGTATCTGTTGAGAGGCCAGACAAACGTGTGGTTCCTGAAGAGGGGCAGCAGCCTTTTCAGTAGTTGCAGGGGCAACAGTCTGGATGATTGACTGATCTGGCCTTGTAACAATAACCAAAACGGCCTTGCTGTGCTGGTACTGCTAACGGCTGAAAGCAAGGGGAAACTACGGCCGTAATTTTTCCCGAGGGCATCCAGCTTTACTGTATGATTAAATGATGATGGTGTCTTCTTGGGTAAAATATTTCGGAGGTAAAATAGTCCCCCATTCGGATCTCCGGGCGGGGACTACTCAAGAGGATGTCGTTATCAGGAGAAAGAAAACTGGCGTTCTACGGATCGGAGCGTGGAATGTCAGATCCCTTAATCGGGCAGGTAGGTTAGAAAATTTAAAAAGGGAAATGGATAGGTTAAAGTTAGATATAGTGGGAATTAGTGAAGTTCGGTGGCAGGAGGCACAAGACTTCTGGTCAGGTGACTACAGGGTTATAAACACAAAGTCAAATAGGGGTAATGCAGGAGTAGGTTTAATAATGAATAGGAAAATAGGAACGCGGGTGAGCTACTACAAACAGCATAGTGAACGCATTATTGTGGCCAAGATAGATACGAAGCCCACACCTACTACAGTAGTACAAGTTTATATGCCAACTAGCTCTGCAGATGACGAAGAAATTGAAGAAATGTATGATGAAATAAAAGAAATTATTCAGATAGCGAATGGAGACGAAAATTTAATAGTCATGGGTGACTGGAATTCGAGTGTAGGAAAAGGGAGAGAAGGTAACGTAGTAGGTGAATATGGATTGGGGCTAAGAAATGAAAGAGGAAGCCGCCTGGTAGAATTTTGCACAGAGCACAATTTAATCATAGCTAACACTTGGTTTAAGAATCATGATAGAAGGTTGTATACATGGAAGAACCCTGGAGATACTAAAAGGTATCAGATAGATTATATAATGGTAAGACAGAGATTTAGGAACCAGGTTTTAAATTGTAAGACATTTCCAGGGGCAGATGTGGACTCTGACCACAATCTATTGGTTATGACCTGTAGATTAAAACTGAAGAAACTGCAAAAAGGTGGGAATTTAAGGAGATGGGACCTGGATAAACTGAAAGAACCAGAGGTTGTAGAGAGTTTCAGGGAGAGCATAAGGGAACAATCGACAGGAATGGGGGAAAGAAATACAGTAGAAGAAGAATGGGTAGCTTTGAGGGATGAAGTAGTGAAGGCAGCAGAGGATCAAGTAGGTAAAAAGACGAGGGCTAGTAGAAATCCTTGGGTAACAGAAGAAATATTGAATTTAATTGATGAAAGGAGAAAATATAAAAATGCAGTGAATAAAGCAGGCAAAAAGGAATACAAACGTCTCAAAAATGAGATCGACAGGAAGTGCAGAATGGCTAAGCAGGGATGGCTAGAGGACAAATGTAAGGATGTAGAGGCTTATCTCACTAGGGGTAAGATAGATACTGCCTACAGGAAAATTAAAGAGACCTTTGGAGATAAGAGAACCACATGTAGAACATAAAGAGCTCAGATGGACACCCAGTTCTAAGCAAAGAAGGGAAAGCAGAAAGGTGGAAGGAGTATATAGAGGGTCTATACAAGGGCGATGTACTTGAGGACAATATTATGGAAATGGAAGAGGATTTAGATGAAGATGAAATGGGAGATACGATACTGCGTGAAGAGTTTGACAGAGTACTGAAAGACCTGAGTCGAAACAAGGCCCCCGGAGTAGACAACATTCCAGTAGAACTACTGACGGCCTTGGGAGAGGCAGTTCTGACAAAACTCTACCATCTGGTGAGCAAGATGTATGAAACAGGCGAAATACCCTCAGACTTCAAGAAGAATATAATAATTCCAATCCCAAAGAAAGCAGGTGTTGACAGATGTGAAAATTACCGAACAATCTGTATAATAAGCCACAGCTGCAAAATACTAACACGAATTCTTTACAGACGAATGGAAAAACTAGTAGAAGCCGACCTCGGGGAAGATCAGTTTGGATTCCGTAGAAATACTGGAACACGTGAGGCAATACTGACCTTACGACTTATCTTAGAAGAAAGATTAAGGAAAGGCAAACCTACGTTTCTAGCATTTGTAGACTTAGAGAAAACTTTTGACAATGTTGACTGGAATACTCTCTTTCAAATTCTAAAGGTGGCAGGGGTAAAATACAGGGAGCGAAAGGCTATTTACAATTTGTACAGAAACCAGATGGCAGTTATAAGAGTCGAGGGGCATGAATGGGAAGCAGCGGTTGGAAAGGGAGTGAGACAGGGTTGTAGTCTATCCCCGATGTTATTCAATCTGTATATTGAGCAAGCAGTAAAGGAAGCAAAAGAAAAATTTGGAGTAGGTATTAAAATCCATGGAGAAGAAATAAAAACTTTGAGGTTCGCCGATGACATTGTAATTCTGTCAGAGACAGAAAAGGACTTGGAAGAGCAGTTGAACGGAATGGATGGTGTCTTGAAGGGAGGATATAAGATGAACATCAACAAAAGCAAAACGAGGATAATGGAATGTAGTCGAATTAAGTCGGGTGATGCTGAGGGTATTAGATTAGGAAATGAGACACTTAAAGTAGTAAAGGAGTTTTGCTATTTGGGGAGCAAAATAACTGATGATGGTCGAAGTAGAGAGGATATAAAATGTAGACTGGCAATGGCAAGGAAAGCGTTTCTGAAGAAGAGAAATTTGTTAACATTGAGTATAGATTTAAGGGTCAGGAAGTCATTTCTGAAAGTATTTGTATGGAGTGTAGCCATGTATGGAAGTGAAACATGGATGGTAAATAGTTTGGACAAGAAGAGAATAGAAGCTTTTGAAATATGGTGCTACAGAAGAATGCTGAAGATTAGATGGGTAGATCACATAACTAATGAGGAAGTATTGAATAGGATTGGGGAGAAGAGAAGTTTGTGGCACAACTTGACCAGAAGAAGGGATCGGTTGGTAGGACATGTTCTGAGGCATCAAGGGATCACCAATTTAGTATTGGAAGGCAGCGTGGAGGGTAAAAATCATAGGGGGAGACCAAGAGATGAATACACTAAGCAGATTCAGAAGGATGTAGGTTGCAGTAGGTACTGGGAGATAAAGAAGCTTGCACAGGATAGAGTAGCATGGAGAGCTGCATCAAACCAGTCTCAGGACTGAAGACAACAACAACATCTGAATTATCAGTACAGAATATGCTACTGGCATATACACTCCTTTTGCTTCCTTAGATAAACATAAAACTTCATTTTAGTGTTATTTCATAATTATGCACAACCACAATTGTAATATGTCTAATAAACATTTGAAGATGTACACTTAGTCTGCTATCAAAAAACATGCCTGCTTGCAAGCTTGTGGCATTGTCAACAGGAACTAAAGTGTTGGCTGCAGTAGAGAGAGAGGAGAATTTGTCTCATTTTGTTAATGAAAACATTCTGCCTGAGCAGCACTAGTGTTCCGTAGACACAAAAGGGAATATTTTCCAAGAGAAACTTTAGGTGGTCAACTGGTGCTATTCTCATCCTGACTGGCATTCAAGTAGTGTCTGTATCAACAATAAACACAGCAGTCTACATCAATTGATCAACAAGATTTAACTAATATAGCCAGTATTTTCTTTAGTTTCATTTTATGTTCTGTTATATGTTCTTCTTTTTAATGCCACCCATTCAGATTTATGAATGACTTCGAGAAATTTTTTGGGATAAGATTTTATATACCTGGTCTTTTTAATGTAGTCTGTAGTATATAACTTAGTATTACATCTTTAGTACATATGTAAGTTACAAGAACTATTTTCTTCCTCTCCAAGACTCCGAAGTCTCAGCATCAGGACTGGTGGATCAGGCCTGTTGCTGGTGGCAGGTAAACACCTGGATCAGTGGCTCTGCCCAAGCCATTGTTCACACATACCATCCATGACAAAATTCTGTTCTAATCTGCCACTTGAACTATGCAGCTTCCCTGCATCAATCTCTATTTCTGCCAGCAGGGATACTAAATCTCTACCCTCTGAAATGGTGACAAAAGACCAAAAATGGTCCAGTTTGAGCCATGACCTCTGTTGCAGGACTGGCGAGGGTGCAAGATTCCCCAGCAACAAATCAACCATCGAAGCATACCGACACATCTTGTTCTGCCAGACTGGTGGAAGACTGCAGAGCCTGGGGTGGTCAGGTAGGGGTGAGGACTGTGCCACTGGCAAGCCAGGGAAAGAGTGCAATGGTTCAAATTCCATGAGTTCCACAGTGGTAGGCAAGGGAGATAGTCCCACTGTCTCTCTGTTCCACAGTCGAAGTAGGATGGTGTAGGGCACAGTGGGGGCAGTAGCGGATAAGGCCTCTGTGAGAGTCTCTCACTGGAACATCACCAGCTGGCTTGGAGATGGAGGCGTTGAAGGTCCAGAAGGTCATGCCATCCCTGCTGCCAGCTGAAAGACCAGGCCCAGACTATTTTCATTGTCATCATTCTCTTAGACACTGATGATTGTCCCTATTCTCAATTACAAATACATTTCATGTGTTTCATAACGGCTGTAGTCATCGCAGTGCATGCATGCGTGTCCAAATGAATGTTAAATCATTCTTTTTAACGGCACAAGCAGTGTTTTGGGGGCGAGATTTGTGATGAAGAAAGGCCTAACAATGGAAATTCCTCCTCAGTCTAGCTATCTTCATTGTCAGTTGTCTCTGACAAAAAATCAACATCTGAGTCTAATAATTCGCTTACAGATTTGGTATAAGAGTTCTCAATAATATATTAAATTTCTTCATTAGTGACACCCCACTAAGATGAATTAACTCCAAATTATTATTATGGTCAAGTAAAACACTGTCTAACTGATGATGCAAATAACAGCAACAACACATGAAACATGTTTGATAATTACGTGATAATATGAAGCATGCAAACCTATCTGACAATCCATATACCACCTTTCAAGGCAGCAATTATTGACCAAAGAAAAATAGAATGCAATAAAACAGCAATATTCTAAAAAGAAGTTGAGCCATGTTTCAATTGACAGATCCCACTGTTCTATGTATAATTCATGAAATTATGAAAAGACAGAAAACTGTGGTACACCATTGTTGAAAGTAGAGGATTTTTAGAAAATCCAAATGGATGTTATTCATCCCTGCTGCTTTGTTTTACAGGTCTGCAAAGGATCTATCAATGTGCTCTTTCTACCTATGCGCCGTCTTTTGTGTTTAACCATGGAATTCCTTTGGACTCTTAATGTTAACACCCCCGGATTTAATTTCACATAATAAATACCAAAGAAACCATTTGCAACAGAAAGGAATGGACATCCCTGAAAATACCAATGATGGGACTGGACAGACAAATTTGGGCACAAAGTGACTGTGAAAAACTTCTCCTGATGACGATTTCTTTTTGATTTCTCCAATTTTTGTGCAGTCTCTTTGCTTTGCTCTTCTCTTCCTGTTGATTTCATTACCAAGTGTCTTATATTGCTGTGTTAATATCTTTTTCTGACATTTTTGTATTTCCTTCCTTTTGTTTCTCAGTTGGAATATTTCTTCTGTTGCCCAAAGTTTTTCACAGTTACTTTGTGCCTAAATTTGTCTGTCCAATTCCATGATTGCTGTTTTCAGGGATGTCCATTCCTTTCTGTTGCAAATGGTTTCTTTGGTATTTATTATTACAATATCTACAGTCTCAGAGAACTTCAAACACACATTGTTGTTCCTCAATACTTCAGTGGTCACTGAAAAACTTCTAGCTACTCTTCAGTCTTAATTTAGTAATGTTTTTGTTTCTTCTTTTGCTGGTGCCTCTGTCAAAATTTCTAGTGATGTCTTTATTTCTTCCTGTCATCTTTTTTGGTTTCTTTTTCCTTTCATAAATATTTTCCTTTTATGATAGTTGAAAATTGTGGAAATCTGCGTGTCTAATTTTGTGGCTACATAGGCTCCAACATTACAGTGATAGAGTAAAAATTTAGCTAACGAATGATAGTCGCTCACCATTTTCCTAAGATGAAGAGAAAGATCTCATTTTCAGATTAGATTGACTGAGTTTCAGTAAACCTGTGAAACTGTTTGCAGAACACTTGCAACACTTAGTACAAAATTGTAAATATCTGAAGTGACTGTGTTACCATAACAGACAGAAGATAAGAATTGGGGATTATCAGTTTGAGGGGCAGAACAGAATACTTTAAACATTAGTGGCCAGAATGAATGGACTTTTCTATACTTAGAAATGGCTCTACAGTGCCTAGTACATGGAATCCAGAAAATGACAAAGATTAGTGTTTAATTCCTCATCGAATAGATGAGTCAAGCTAGTGTGTTTTAAAAACTGCAATAGGAGGATAACCTATAAGATAGAGCAGTCTGACTGGCAGCCTATCAGTGTGAAAGGAGAGTAGGAAAATAAAAGAATTATATTTCAAAGTGGTAAGGACTTGTATATTTCAAAATATGAAAATAAATTTGAGTAGCAATATTGTATTTAAAAAATAGATGTGTTGAAGGTTATGAAGGTAATAGAAAGTGACAGTAAATGATGTGGAAAGGATATCAGTGAGACATTACCTTATTTTAGAGCTCAAATTGAGAAAATCACAGTTCTGCTGAAATAATTTATTGAAGCATTTAAGTCCTGGCTGTTACTGAGTGATGAGGGTGTGCATCTAAGATTTTTTAAAGTGGGAGATGGAGACTGTCCACACATGTTTGCAGACAGGATCAGTGGGATAGTTACAAGAGATCACAGCTGGAAAAATCCTTGATATGAATGTGTAAGAATTTGATACCAGAATAGACACATCTTCCACAGATATGTAGCTTCAGGGAAGAGAGCATTTGATATGAATGGGATGCTTGCTGCCAGCATATACGAGGTCTGTCTAAAAAGTATCCAGCCTTTGATTTCCCTCCACAAAATAGAGATGATAGTGCAGCACCTCTATACACAGTAAAGGAAGAGACCTTTATGCGCATGTGTGAATTTTGTCCCCGCCTTCCGGCCTGTCAGTTCTGGGCTGTCAGTTGCTGCCTCTCGGTCGCTGAGTGAGGTGCTACACAATGTGTTCATTGGATTACCGATTCTCTCAAGATGACTGAATGTGTTGAGCAAAGATACTGCATCAAATTTTGTCAAAAACTTGGTGATTCTCAAAGCGAAACAATTCATATGATTCAGCAGGCATTTGGAGAAGATGTGATGGGTGTAACACAAATTAAGGAGTGGTTCACCCGAGTCAAAAATGGCCGCACGTCAGCAGAGAGTGACCAGTGTTCTGGCAGGCCCTAAACTGCTCGGAGTGCAACTGTTGTTGAGAGGACACCAAATTTGGTGATGCAGATCATCGTTTGATTGTGCAGGAGACTGCCCAAGAGGTTGGAGTGAGTAAATATTCTGCACATGCAATTTTGTGTGATGATTTGAACATGCACCAAGTGGCTGCGAAATACGTGCCCAAGTTGTTGTTGCTGGAGCAAAAAGACCTCCATTTTGACATTGCACAGCACCTTCTGGACACCACCAACACTGATCCTGGGTTTCTGAACACTGTGATAACTGGAGATGAGTCATGGGTGTACGAGTATGACCCAAAAACAAAAAGACAATCATCACAATGGAAGCATCCCGAGTCTCCAAGGCCTAAGAAAGTGCAGCAGGTGCAAAGCAAAATCAAAGTGATGCTGACTGTCTTCTTTGATGTCCGTGGAATTGTGCATCATGAATACACACTGGAAGGACAAACAGTGACAAAAGAGAACTATCAAGGTGTTCTCCGGAGACTCCGTGACGCAGTTCGGCGCAAAAGACTAGACATGTGGATGGAAAAAAACTGGCAACTGCATCATGACAATGCCCCTGCACATTCATCCCACTTGATCCAAAATTTCTTGGCCAAACATGGAATTACAGCCATTTGCCAACTTCCCTACTCTCCAGACATGTCTGGTTGTTTCCAAAATTGAAGACACCACTGAAAGGATCCCGTTTTGAGAGTGGAGAAGAGATAATGCAGATCATGATGATGGAGCTGAACACCATTCCAAAAGATGACTTCCAAAGGTGTTTCCAGCAGTGGAAGTATCGGTGGGCTAAGTGTGTGCAAGCACAATGGGTCTACTTTGAAGGGGATTAGTGTCTCAAACCTGTCAGGTATTCAAAATATTTTTTTTCTGGCCAAATGTGGGATACTTTTTAGACAGCCCTCGTAGGTATTGTTGCTTGTTGGTTTATTTCATGTAGATGTAAGTTTATAAGTGAAATTCATTGAAGTGATCAGCCAGAAAGGTTACTTGGAGTTTGTAGAAGGATAAGAAAAATTTCAGTTGGGGAAAGGAGATCAGCTGTTTTCAGGAAATGGATGAGCTGTTTTTTATTATGAGTCCACCCCATTAATGACTATGTACCAAGACAAGGGGGTACACAACTTTGGAAGTCAACAAAAATATTTTTTTATGTGGCACATGACATGCTTGGAATAGGATGTGACATTCATGGTCTCATGGCAATGTTTTTTATATCTGTACATCAAAGGTGAAAAAGCCAAGGGTAAAAATAAAACAGGCTAGTGAATGAAAGTTCTGTTTGGAGACTTTCAGATGAATATTGTGAGATGTAGTGTCAAGGTGCTGAGAAACTATGTATATATCGTGGCTTGTAAAGAAGCAGTCACATTAGAAAAAAATTATGTGCTTTAAGCCATAGTAAAACTTTTATGTTGTCTAATGACTATCAGGTTTGGTACCAAGTACCATCATCAGGTCATCTCCTGGTGCAGTCATCTAGCTTGCTTACCCAAGTAGGTGTGTATATGACACCTATCTGGGTAGGCAAGCTAGATGACTGCACGCCAGAGGATGACCTGATGATGGTACTTGGTACTGAAACCAGAATCATTTGACAAAATAAAAATATGAAGATAGACCACTTTTCCTGATTGTATAGGTGGTTGTTCCAACTGACAGTATGTTTGGAATGTGTAAGAGATTGCATCAGTGGTGATAAGGCAGTTAGCTGGTGGGAAGAGGAAGAGGAAGAGGACGGGAGTGGGTTTGAACCGCTCCACTTCCTGCTGAGTCCTGCCTCATTTTTACTGTCACCTATCCCACCTACCATATGCTACTGACAAAGCATGCAGCATACAGCTTTAATGGAACATCACATCCAGAACTACTTATGCTATCAGCTGATGCATTCACTAAATGACTTTTGACACAAAAGACACAAAGATTGGGGTTGACACCCTCACAACATATGGTCATCAGAACACATCCGAAGCCTGGATAATGAAAGGTTGGGGAAGGAAATTTCCTGTTCCATTTCAAAGTCGTCATCCCACATGTGCCTCTTTAAGCAATGTAGGTAATTCATGAATAACCTAAATCTGGATGCCTGAAAACTTATTTGAAATACCTTTCTCTCAAAAGTGAGTCCTGTGTCCGACCACTGCACCTGCCTGTTCCTTCCCCATTAGCCCCATCCCCCTCCTCTGCCTGTTGAGTCTGATATTATCGAACTGACAAAGTCCAGTAATGAACACAAACTGTTCATCTTGAGAACATCCGTTACCTGATTGCTTAACAAGTGCAACAGGATGACTCAAGAATCCTGATGGCTGCTGTGTCACACAATCCATTTGGATTCTCTCATCTAATGTCAGATCCCCTCATCTCCAGTTACAGATTTTCTCCAGTATATTTCCCAGTTATTTTGTCTTCCTAGACCTAACCACATTAAGGTGCATACATGCTAGGTTATTGGAAATGGAAATGCCATGTGGCTAGGGCCTCCCGTCGGGTAGTCTGTTCGCCTGGAGCAAGTCTTTTGAGTTGACGCCACTTCAGCGACTTGCATGTCAGTGGGGATTAAATGATGAAGATAAGGACAGCACAGCACCCAGTCTCTTGAGTGGAGAAAATCTCCAACCCAATGGGGAATTGAACCTAGGCTGTTAGGCATGACATTCTGTCACTCTGAGCACTCAGCTACCAGGGGCGGACACTAGGTCAATTAAGGCCAACAAATGACAGAGGCTGGATTTGGCCAAACGTGGGTTGCCAGTGCATTGATATTTCACTTGTCATCCACTCCAATGGAAGAGCTCGGGGTCAAGGGATTCGGCCATGTTGAATCGAAGTTGGCTCTGATAACTTGCTGACTTTGATCCAGTTGCGTTATTGTTACAAAGTAGTGTTTCAGTTACAATTTCACTGGCTGATATTATTAGGAAAGAAGAGGATTTAGCAGTCATTGCAAGAGCAGCATTTATTTTACTGCAAGAAGCTGATCATTAGGAAAAGGAGAAGAAATGACAGTGATAGACACCTCTCTTTTAAATGAGTAGGCAGCTGTGTGGTTGAACAAACTTGATGTCTGACTTTAAAGCTGAAATGGAATGTAGACTATTTCAGAATTTTTTCCCTAATGAACACAACGGATTTTGGATTGGTACTGAGTTGTGTAGGCCCTAAAATTTCCAAATATAACATCTCTTTTACGTTAGCTGTACCTGCAGCAGAAGGTTAATAGTCACTCCCAATTTTTTTGTTTTTCACTATCATTTCTGGCCAAGAGATGTCAGTAAAGACACAACTTTCTTTTTCACACCATGCATATCCCTTTCTAATATCTGAGTTATTTTCCTCCAAGCATCTAGTCTTTTCAGTTTGTTTTTATATTTGCAGCTTATAGGGGCTTCCTTCCATAATAAAACTCTCTCAGCTTCAGTGCCCTCTCCATATTCCACTCTATACTCTAATATTCTTAAACAGAATAAATATGCACCTTTAGTGAGAGCAGACATTGCCTGCAGGGGAAATGATGACTGTTTAAATTAACTTTTTCAGGACAGCCATAAATAACACTCAGAAGTTCTGTTAACTGTTTTGCTCTTGAATTTAATGACGAACTACTGTAGTTGAAACTGTAAATTCCAAATATCCTGGTGGTGTTCTTGATAAAGAGTGAAACCAGTCAATAAAACATACTAAGTGTGACATGTGGCTGTCCAGAAAAACTTAAATACTCACCCATTCTAGAA
Source organism: Schistocerca cancellata (assembly GCF_023864275.1). NCBI lineage: Eukaryota > Metazoa > Arthropoda > Insecta > Orthoptera > Acrididae > Schistocerca > Schistocerca cancellata. The sequence continues at coordinate 501,981,865 of NC_064631.1, forward strand.
GAATGACAAATTGCTACTGAACCAGTGTACATTCAACCCAATATCCACAGGAGGGGAGAGGTCATAATGCTAACCAACCACCAAATGCTTTGATGTTACCACCAACACAACAGACTGCAACCAACATCAGAGGCTTCATTGGCACTAATTTGCTGCTTGTACACACTATACAAATCTTGGCTAACAAAGCAGTTGGCTGTTGTTTGCTGCCCTTTGCTGACCTTCATTGGCCTAGTGTACATGCACCTTTAGTCATATTTATTGGTTTATTTATCATCCATACCCCCACCCCAATCAGACAACCCATTATCTAATACTTCAATTGTATCACGTATTTCACTTGCCATTTTCTTTTCTTCCTCTACATCCATCTTTATTCTTTACTTCACCCAAACCTTCTGTCAACTCTGAACTGAAACTGGCTCAGTGCTTACTAATACACTGTTTTAAAACTCCATTGTATCAGATGGCTTGAAATTTCACAGTATATGCAGTAAAACTGTGTCACCAGAAAACTGTATCATGTATGATTTAACTTACAAAATATGAACATTTGAATGACACCTGTTTTATTTTAGGTAATGTGCATGCAGTACTGGCCTGCTGCAAAGGATAAACCAGAAGTGTATGGACAAATATCCGTGTCTGTAGTGAAGGAAGAGGAGTTGGCCAATTTCCACATCAGGACTTTCAAGCTTGTCAGAAAAGCTGAAGGAATGGTGAGTTATGACATTAAATGCTTGCTCCATCCCCATTCCAGAAATCTTGTAGAGTAAGTTATAACATTCACTTATTCTGGTAAATTTTCGAGATATTATTTGAACCAGTAACTTTGAAGACTGTTGTACCTGCAGTTTTGAGAAATTCCTGTGAAAGATCGAAATATTTTCATGAACAACTAATCAAGTAGTTTCAATGTGATCTCAAGAGTGATGGTAAAGCTCCTAGTCTTCCTAGTACAAAATATAATCTATTACAAAAGGTAGCAAACAATTAAGTGTTTGAACATTAGCATCTTTAAAGAACTACTACTCTTTCAATAATATGCAAGTGACAAATTTTGCAACAAACACTTAATACAAATTAAATATTGTTTTCCAAGTTGTGTTTATATCATACTGTTGAGAGCATTGTGTTCATGTGTCACTGCAATTTTATGAAGCTATTTTGTAACTTGAATCACAGCTAAAACACTGTGGATGAGTTCTGGACTAGTGAGCAATGACACTGTGGCTGAAATGTCATAAATATGTTAAGTACAGAGTACATATGCATGCTAATATTATTATGACTTCTTCAGTGTTAGTTTTGTAATTGCTGGGAACTTTTTATTCCCCATCAGTCTTGTGACTGGTTTGATGCAGCCTGCCACTAACTTCTCCCCTGTGCCAATCTCTTCACCTCAGAGTAGCACTTGTAGCCTACATCCTTAATTATCTGCTGAATATGTTCCACCCTCTGTCTTCCTCTACAGTTTCTGCCCTCTAGAGCTCCCTCTGGTACCACCGAAGTCAGTCCCTGATGTCTTAACAGATGTCCTATCATCCTGCCCTTCTCCTCGTCAGTGTTTTCCACATATTTCTTTCCTCTCCGATTCTTCGCAGAACTGCCTCATTCCTTACGTAATCAGTCCACCAAACTTTCAATATCCATCTGTAGCATCTCAATTCTTCAATTCTCTTCTGTTTTTTCCTACAGTCCATGTTTCACTACCATACAATGATTTGCTCCAAATGTATATTCTCAGAAATTTCTTTCTCTAATTAATGCCTATGTTTGATAGTAGTAGACTTCTCTTGGCTAGGAAAGCCCTTTTTGCCAGTGCTAGTCTGCTTTTGACGTCTGCCTTGCTCCATCCATCATCGGTTATTCCTTAACTTCATCTACTACGTGACCATCAATCCTGGTGTTAAGCTTCTCGCTGTTCTCATTTCTGCTTTTTCTCATTACTTTCATCTTTCTTCGATTTACTCTCAGTCCATATTCTGTACTCATTAGACTGCCCATACCATTCAGCAGATTATGTAATTCTTCTTCACGTTCGCTCAGGATAGCAGTGTCATCAGCGAATCATATCATTGATATCCTTTGATCTTGAATTTTAACTCCACTTCTGAATCTTTCTTTTATTTACATCATTGCTTCTTCGATGTACAGATTGAACAGTAGGGGTGAAAGGCTACATCCCTGTATTACACCCTTTTTAATCTGAGCATTTTGTTCCTGGTTATCCATTCGTATTATTCCCTCTTGTTCCTGTACATATTGTATATTACCTGTCTCTCCCTATATCTTAACCCTGTTTCTCTCAGAATTTCGAAAATTTTGCACCATTTTACATTGTCAAACGCTTTTTCTAGGTCTACAAATCCTATGAATGTGTCTTGATTTTTCTTTAGTCTTGCTTTAATTATCATTTGCAACATCAGAATTGCTTCTCTGGTGCCTTTACCTTTCCTAAAGCCAAACTGATAGTTATCTAACACAGCCTCAGTTTTCTTTTCCATTCTTCTGTATATTATTATTGTCAGGAACTTGGATGCATGAGCTGATTGTGTGATAATTCTTGCACTTGTCAGCTCTTGCAGTCTTCAGAATTGTGTGGATGATATTTTTCCGAAAGTTGGATGGTATATTGCCAGTCTCCTACATGCTACACACCAACATGAATGGTCGTTTTGTTGCCACTTCCCCTAATGATTTTAGAAAGTCTGATGGAATGGTATTGGTTCCTTCTGCCTTATTTGATCCTAAGTCCTCCAAAGCTCTTTTAAATTCTGATTCTAATACTGGATCCCCTAAATCGACTCCTGTTTCCTCTTCTATCATATCAGACAAATCTCCCCCCTCATAGAGGCCTTCCATGTACTCTTCCCACCTATCTGCTCTCTCCTCTACACTCTTAATGTTTCCAACCTTGATTTTAATTTCACCAAAGGTTCTTTCACTTTTCTATATGCTGAATCAGTCCTTCTATCATTTCTTTTTCGATTTCTTCACATTTTTCTTGCTGCCATTTCGCCTTAGCTTCTCTGCACTTCCAATTTATTTCATTCCTCAGTGACTTGTGTTTCTGTATTCCTGAATTTCCCTTAACATTTTTGTACTTACTGCCTTCTTTCATCCATCAACTGATGTATTTCTTCTGTTACCTGTAGTTTCTTTGCAGTTGCTTTCTTTGTACCTGTGTTTTTCTTTCCAGCTTCTGTGATTGTTCTTTTTAGAGATGTCCATTCCTCTTCAACTGTACTGCCTACTGGACTATTCTTTATTGCTGTATCTACAACCTTAGAGAACTTCAAGTGTATCTCATCATTCCTTAGTACTTCCGTATTGCACTTCTTTGCATATTGATTCTTTCTGACTAATCTCTTCAACTTCAGCCTGCTCTACATCACTACGGCATTGTGATCTGAGTCTGTATCTGCTCCTGGGTACAACTTACAATCCAGTATCTGATTTTGGAATCTCTGTTTGACCATGATGTAATCCAACTGAAATTTTCTCTTATAACCCAGCCTTTTCCAAGTATACCACCTCCTCTTGTGATTCTTGAAGAGTATTCACTATTACTAGCCTCTCATTCCTTGCCCAAGCCCATATTCTCCTGTAACCTTTCCTCCTACTCCTTCCCCTACAACTGCATTCCAGTCCCACATGACAGTTAGATTTTCCTCTCCCTTACGTACTGAATTATCTGTTTAGTATCCTAATGTACTTTCTCTATCTCTTCATCCTCAGCTTGTGACGTCGGCATGTATACCTGAACTATTGTTGTCAGTTTTGGTTTGCTGCCAGTTCTGATAAGAATAACCCTGTCACTGAACTGTTTACAGTAACACACTCTCCGCCCTACCTTCCTATTCATAACAAATCCTGCTTCCGTTACACCATATTCTGCTGCTGTTGATATTACCCTATACTCATATGCCCAGAAAGACTTGTCTTCTCTCCATTTCACTTCACTGACCACTACATTATCTAGATTGAGCCTTCAGTTTTCTCCTTTAAGTTTTTCTAGCTTTCCTAGCACATTCAAGCTATTTCCATGTATACCATTGAGGCGTTGATGGAACTCTAGCAGTTTGTCCCTGCCATGTGGCCAAACAACAAATATCAAATTTACCATGGAGATAGAAGAGAACAGAAGCTTACCCTTTCTGGATATCCTGATCACAAGAAACATGAACGGCATCCTGGGACACATGGTGTACAGAAAGAAAACACACACAGACCTCTGTCTTAATGCCAACAGCTGCCACCACCCAGCGCAACGCAATTCTGTACTCAACACCTTAGTGCACAGGGCCAAGGCCATCTGTGATAAGACAAGTTTGCCAGGAGAATTGCAACACCTCAAGAAAAATGGATACAGTGACACACAAATAAGGAGAGCTCTGAAGACTGACCACAAGAAGAGAGAAGAGAGACCGGATGAAGACGAAGCAATGAGCTGTGCATTCTTGCCATATGTGGGTCCTCCAATGGCCAAGATTGCGAGAATTCTCAAGAAACATAAAGTGAAGACCATTTTGAGCGCAGCGGTAAAAATCAAAGACCCTCTTGGTTCAACCAAGGATCCACTAGGTCTGACAGCACTTGGTGTGTACAAGATCGGATGCGAATGTGGGATGCAATATATAGGGCAGACACAGTGTTGCATCTCACAGTGCTGCAATGAACACATCAGTCATGTACGCTTGGATCAGACCAACAAATCTGCTGTGGCGGAACATAGTATTGACGAGAAGCACACCTTTGATTTCAAGGACACAAAGAAAATATGCAGTACAAACGGATTTTGGGACTCAGTAATCAAAGAGTCCATAGAAATATGGTTACACGACAGCCTAATCAACCGCGACAGTGGCTATCATCTCAGCACGGCCTGGGAGCCTGCAATCAAGAAAATCCGTTCCACCAAGGACCACGGACAGAGCAGACAGAGGCGGACGCTGGAACACAAACCCCGCCCACACGTCCACCTCACCACCGGCCGCTCCAGGCGCATCAGGCGTTTCCGTGGGCACTTGACTGGCCGGCAGCGGGAAGCAGAGAGCAGTCCAGCAGAGATATCGGCCCGCAACCGACAATATCCTGACACTCCACCTGAAGATAATGGAGACGCATTCCATCAAAACGTCGCTACGAGAAGACAAAGCTACTTAACTGGCCAAGAAAGCCTGCACACACATTTAGCCAGTTAAGTTGTGGTCATTCCTATATAAAATGCTGAGCAGCGAACCAAATTAGTTGATAAACAATGTGTACTTCAAAAATTGCTCTGTCTTTGATATTGTAGGATTTACCTGTGGTGGAACTGGAGTGGATGTTGGGTGAGTGCAAGGAGCAGGTTGTACAATGGGGATGATGGCGTAGTTAACAGCCTTTGGATAGGGGTAATGATTTTGGAATGTCATAATGTTTGACTAAGATGTTATGAAGGTTAAGAGGGCAGTAGAAGACAGCAGTGGATGCTGTGAGGAGGGTATCAGGAACAGAAGATCTCACTTCAGGGTTTGACTTGAGGCAGTCCTGGCCTTGGTGGAGAAAATTATTGAGCTATTCAAGTCTTAGGTGGTACTGGGTGATAGGAGGTTCTCCAGTTCCCCCCTCTCCCCCCCCCCCCTCCTCCCAAGTTGGAACTGTATTAATAGGAAATTGAGAAAAGGCTACTGTCTGGGAACTTTATTTGTGAATAAGATCTGTTGGTTAGTTGTGGGAGAGGAAAAACTTGGAAGAGATTGTTAGTATAGGTACCTGGGTGGGGGGGGGGGGGGGGTTCACTGGTGGAGCAGATGTGTTTGCCATAGATGCGTAGGCTGTAGGGAAGGGAGAATCTGTGGCAGGGCTGGAAGGTGTCACAGTGTAGGTATTTTTGCTAATTAATTGACTTTATACGGACTGATGTTTAGATGCAGGCATCAGAGAGGTGTAGATCAACATCAAGGAAGGTGGCTGCACAGCATTTTATGTAGGTGTGACCACAACTAAATTGACTGAAAACATAATGAGAATAGAAGAACTAAGAGACAACCACACCCAGTTGTTACACATGCTCTCCAGCAGCGGAAGTCAACCTGGTTCGTACCACCCACTAATGAGCATTCCAACTTCACGGTGGGTGGCAGACAGTATAGGTTTTAAAAACATTTTCATTAGCTTTTCATAAAAATTTTAGTTTAAATTGTTTGGTAAGTAGTTATTATTAAATGCTTTAACTTGGTGTAACTTTGCTATACAATTTTATAAAGTTAAATTCCTTCCTACCTTATAAATCTTATTGCTATGGAACAGGTGGGTGGTTGGAAAATTTTGCTGCTAACAATGATACAAAAGTTGGCGATAGGTAGAAAAGGTTGACTACCCCTACTCTGCAGTATGACTCAAGGGACCTGAGTACTAACTATACTATACTGGTTATTTGGATTCTCCCACCAAATACTCATTCCCCTGAACTCTGTGGATAGGAACTTACCACCAACACACCCATGCATCCAAACACCCTCCTGGCTTAAACTCAATTAACACTTTCATCTCTCTCTCTTTTTTAAAATTATGCTATATGTAGAAAACACACACACACACACACACACACACACACACACACACACACACACAAAAGCACATGCTGAGGGATGGATGCTAATGCAAAAAACCATTGTGCATGCCTCGTAGAGGAGGCATTGAGTGGGTGACAGCAGATGAACCTATTATATGTCCTTCAAATTTACAAAAATGTGCACACATTTGTACTTGGTTAACTCACACACATGTGGCCTCTTTCATCTCCGGGCACCTAACCCTGACTGAAGTGAATGGTGATAACATATCAGGTGTGTAGTGGGGGGGGGGGATGTTTACAGAAGAGACTTATGACAGAATGTGTGGGGGTGGAGGGGCTAACATAACCATCCCAGCTCATCAAACCATTTCTAACTTAACCAGTTCCAGAAGCACAGCATGTTTTACGTTTTTGGAGGTGATAACTTTGCTGCAGAAAGTCTATGGTCACTACCAGACGTACACCAATTAATCTGTTTACTACACTTGTTTATTTGCCACAACTTTCAGGCACCAGAACACACCAGCTAGTCCTCCAACCGCTCTCCTTTTCACTCTCCGTCTAGCCTTTTGACAATGTGTATTTATACATCTTTTAACAATTACGTACTTTGACATTGTTATGCAAAAACTGACATTACGGAGTTTTTGTAGAAATTAAAACAAATACAATGATAATGTATATTTACGAAATTAATGATGTTTTACAAATGTAATTTTGAAACATACTTACAGTTAACAATTAAGTTCTTATTATTCAGTACAGAACGTTCTCAAATATCTCTACATAATTTAATTAATTGTGCAATTTTATGAAACAATTTTGAGCTTGTAATATTTCTAAAATATCAAAATTACAATTGAAACATGCAAAGTGACTTTTTACAACATTTGAAGGCTAAAATGTGGAATAACTATGTACAACCCAAAAGCTTTCAGTCATGTTACAGAAGATTAATGAATCGTTCTTCTAACATTATTTATGATACAAATTGTCTTTCTGGATCAGGTTATATCTCCAGTTTAATCAAATCTTTTCTAGTTTTCATAATATGTGAATATTGCACTGAATTTCTCTATATATTGTTCCAGAAACATTAATTATGACTTTAATTACTGATTTTTAGTTGGTGCTTTCTGTAAGAATATATTGTCCTGACTTGCAGAGATACATAAATGTTAAGATTTTCCAAAATTAATGGTTTACACAGTTAAGTTGCATTATGGTAAACAATGAATTTTAACAAATTGAACTATAATTACAAAACTGGATGAAAAAGGTTACTGACATTTATACACTATTAACACTGATTCCAGAACTTCTTCTTTCTCTTCAAAACATCCCAAAATTCATATCAAAGTGGTAATGACTTATCCTAACTTTACATCACTTTACCTGACTAAGAACATACATTAATTGATGTGTGACACAGTTTAACATTTTCGTTACAACTATTTCACAAAGTGTCTTTATACACTACCCACTTCTGTTTCAGTGTGTATCGCATACTACGAAACCTGCTGTGTTGGGTCCTCCACATGACCCAATATAGCCTGTTTCATTACAGGGGGAGGGGGTAATTCCAAAGTAGGAATGTGAGAAGATGCTTTAGTGCTATCTATAAGAGAATATAGGGTTATGGCAAGGACAAGATAATAGGCTGAGGTGCAGCATCGTGAAGCAGTGCTGAAAGAGAAAACAGGAGAGGAGAGAAGCACAAAAATGGGGAAAGGACTATGACCAGCTGGGTGTGAGTAGACACGTTGGAGGTTAGAGTGGGAGCAGGTTCTTCCCTGCAAACAGAGGATAGGTGCTGCAGAAGGTTGTGGCCAAGGGGTTTAAGGGAACAAAAATATGGTGCGAGGAGAGATCCCCCATGTGCAGTTCTGAAACTCTGGTGTTGGTTGGGTGAATTCAGATGGCTTGGACTGTAAAATAGTCATTGAAGTAAAATACACTGTACTGTGTGACATACTTGGCAACTGGTGGGTCCACCTGTCTTGAAGTCAGAGTTTGGGAGTGGCCATTGCTAAAGATAACCAGCTCGTTAGTGCTCATACCCACATAGACGGCTGCACAGCGGTTGCAGTGAAGTTGGTACACCACATGGCTGCTTTCACTGGTAACACTTCTTTGATGGCGTAGGGAAGGCATGTGACAAGAGTGGAGTACAACTGTGGTAAAAGGATGTGTGGGACAGATCTTGCATCTAGGTCTTTTGTTGCAGGGATATAGCAGTAGGTTAAAGGGTTGGGAACAGGGATGGAATAGGGATGGTCAATGATACTGCATAGATTGTTTGAGTGGTGGAATACCATTTTGAAAGGAGTGGCGAGGATAATGGGGAGGAAATTATTCATTTCAGGGAAAGACAAGAGCTAGTCAAATCCCTGGCAGAGAGTGTGATTCTGTTGCTCCAGTCTTACGTGGTTCTGAGTCTGAAAGAGGGCACTCCTTTGTGGCTGGACAGTGGTTATGTGATGGATGGCAGGTGACTGGGGAGACAAGGCATGGGAGATCTTTTTCTGAAAAGGGGCCAGTGAACTCCTCAGCATATATGTAGAGAGGCTAATTGTCCAGCAGGTACGATGACCACAGTTTCGGGTTTGATGTGGAGCTACTGATGGAGTGATCGAAAAGGTGGGGTTTGACATAGAGGAAGGTTATTTGGTGGACTAAATAGGACAAAGTGAAGCAAATTGGGGAGAAGCTGTTCAGGTCCTGGGGAATGTGGATAGTGTTTCCTCATCTTTGGTTCAGATCATGAAGATGACATGAATAAATTGGAAACAGGTGAGAGTTCTGGGATTGTGGGCAGCTAAGCATGATGTCTGTAGATGGCCCTGAGTTTGTTGGCATAGGATTGAGGTACAAGTGTGCCCATGGATGTACTGCAGATTTGTTTTTGAGTGCTGGCTTCAAAGGGGAAGTAATTGTGGGTGAGACTATAGTTGGTCATGGTAAGCAGGAGGAGCGTTGTAGGTTTGGAGTCAGATGGGCAATGGGAAAGGTAGTGCTCAGTGGCAGTAAGGTCCTAGCCATTTGGGAGGCTAGAGCAGACAAAGGAGACATTGACATTTACTAGCTTGGTGTGACGTGGTAAAGGGACAGGAACTGTGGAAAGCTGGTAGGGAAACTGGTTGGTGTCTTGTCTATAGGAGTGTATGTTATGGATAATAGGCTGAAGTGCTGATCCACAAAAGCAGATATTCTCTCTGTGGCAGTGCACTATCCAGCCACAACACAGCATCCTGGGTGGTTGGTTTTACGGGCTTTAGGAAGCATGAGATGGCACGAGTGCAGGGAGTGATGAGGACTCAGGAGGGATTTGGGCGGGAGGGGGGGGGGGGGGGCAGAGAGAGAGAGAGAGAGAGAGAGAGAGAGAGAGAGAGAGAGAGAGAGAGAGAGAGAGAAAGAGACACATGGGAGAGGTTTTGGGAGGGATGCAAGGATTTGAGAAGAGACTGGAGATCCTGCTGTGGCTGGGGTTGTAAGTGGCCGAATCCAACAGCTGCCGGAGTCCGTCCTCCAGATAATCCCTGCAGTTCAAAATCACAGTGGTGGAGCCTTTGTTGGCAGGTAGGATTGTACGGTGAGAATCAGTTTTTAGGTTGTGGATTGCATTTCTTTCTGTAGAATTTGGAGAATGATTTGAATCTAGAAAATGACACTTAGGTGAAGGAGTAAACTGAGTAATGCAATGTTCAGTATTGGTTTTGGGTTGAGTCTGAATGGTAGGGTTGCTGATAAACTGTTTCTGCCCTAGGGGCCATGATAAGGGGAGAAGGTCTTTAACAAGTCCAGCATCACTGAATTTGCGAGTGGGCCAAAAGGTGAGGCCTTTGGAAAGGACTGATAATTTAGTGAGACTGAGACTTTGAGATTACAGATTTACTACTGTGTTGCAAGTCTGTTTAGGCTTTGGATTCTGTAGGGCTTCAGGAGGGAGTTTCTGAGAATGTAGCATTGCTCATATCCCTGCAAATGATGTAGATGCAAGACCTGTCACATACATCCTGTCACTACCAAATACTCCACTTCTGGCACAAGCATTTACAATCTCATTAAAGTGACCATGTGGCCTGCCAACTTAACTGCAACCACTATGGGGCAGTCTATGTGGGCATGGCCACTAAAATGCTCTCTATTTACATGAAAGGCAACAGCCAAACTGTGGCCAAGAGACAGCTGGACCCACTAGTTGGTGAAGATGACATGTAACATGATGTAGTTGTCTTCAACAACTGCTTCACAGCACATGCCATCTATATTCTGAATTGTGCACCTGGTAACTGTCCCAGCAACATATACTTTGTTCCTGTAACCTTCCTGGCATAGTTCTTAGAGTCTCTGTCCTCTATCTGTCTCTATTGACTTTCCCTGTTCCTGTTCCAGCCTCACACGTCTTCTATCCTCTGAGCTCATCTGCGTAGTCCTTTCCACATCCGTGCTTCTCTCCTTTCCCCCTTTTCCTCCTCCCCCACTTATATATCTGTAGATATTAGCAAACACTTCCTGGATTCGGAAAGTCCCTGCAGGGGAAATGTGTGGTAATGGGGGAAGGTAATGTAGCTGACCTCTACTACTAACATTGTCAAATCCAATAATCAATAATTAACTTAATTAAAAAGCATCATTTAATAATTTACTTTCCCGTGGGTGCACATCTTGCACGATGTTGAAGAATGGCGTATTTTATTTTAAGTACAAAAATTTTTGCTGCATCATTTATTTATTTACTCTTAATGATGCAAGTTACACGATTAGCTTGTTTTGACATTTTGCCATTATCAAATGTTTGTTTGAAGGTGGTGATGTAGGTATAATATTGTTCCTTACATGTATGTTAGTCTATGGGACCGTGTGCTTATGTCTTAGCTTTTATGATGTGGTCCACATGGTATCTTGGAATAAATGCCAGTTGTCTTTTTTTATGATATGAACATGTTATTTAATAGAGGGAAACATTCCATGTGGGAAAAATATATCTAAAAACAAAGATAATGAGACTTACCAAACAAAAGCGCTGGCAGGTCGATAGACACACAAACAAACACACACACAAAATTCAAGCTTTCGCAACAAACGGTTGCTTCGTCAGGAAAGAGGGAAGGAGAGGGAAAGACGAAAGGATGTGGGTTCTAAGGGAGAGGGTAAGGAGTCATTCCAATCCCGGGAGCGGAAAGACTTACCTTAGGGGGGAAAAAGGACAGGTATACACTCGCGCACACACACACACACACACACACACACACACACACATATCCATCCGCATATACACGGACACAAGCAGACATTTGTAAAGGCAAAGAGTTTGGGCAGAGACGTCAGTCGAGGTGGAAGTACATAGGCAAAGATGTTGTTGAAAGACAGGTGAGGTATGAGCGGCGGCAAATTGAAATTAGAAATTAGCGGAGACTGAGGCCTGGCAGATAGCGAGAAGAGAGGATATGCTGAAGGGCAAGTTCCTATCTCCGGAGTTCTGACAGGTTGGTGTTAGTGGGAAGTATCCAGATAACCCGGACGGTGTAACACTGTGCCAAGATGTGCTGGCCATGCACCAAGGCATGTTTAGCCACAGGGTGATCCTCATTACCAACAAACACTGTCTGCCTGTGTCCATTCATGCGAATGGACAGTTTGTTGCTGGTCATTCCCACATAGAAGGCTTCACAGTGTAGGCAGGTCAGTTGGTAAATCACGTGGTGCTTTCACACATGGCTCTGCCTTTGATCGTGTAGACCTTCTGGGTTACAGGACTGGAGTAGGTGGTGGTGGGAGGGTGCATGGGACAGGTTTTACACCGGGGGCGGTTACAAGGGTAGGAGCCAGAGGGTAGGGAAGGTGGTTTGGAGATTTCATAGGGATGAACTAAGAGGTTACGAAGGTTAGGTGGATGGCGGAAAGACACTCTTGGTGGAGTGGGGAGGATTTCGTGAAGGATGGATCTTATTTCAGGGCAGGATTTCAGGAAGTCGTATCCCTGCTGGAGAGCCACATTCAGAGTCTGATCCAGTCCCGGAAAGTATCCTGTCACAAGTGGGGCACTTTTGGGGTTCTTCTGTGGGAGGTTCTGGGTTTGAAGGGATGAGGAAGTGGCTCTGGTTATTTGCTTCTGTACCAGGTTGGGAGGGTAGTTACGGGATGTGAAAGCTGTTTTCAGGTTGTTGGTGTAATGGTTCAAGGATTCCGGACTGGAGCAGATTCGTTTGCCACGAAGACCTAGGCTTTAGGGAAGGGACCATTTGATGTGGAATGGGTGGCAGCTGTCATAATGGAGGTACTGTTGCTAGTTGGTGGGTTTGATGTGGACTGACATGTGAAGCTGGCCATTGGACAGGTGAAGGTCAACGTCAAGGAAAGTGGCATGGGATTTAGAGTAGGACCAGGTGAATCTGATGGAACCAAAGGAGTTGAGGTTGGAGAGGAAATTCTGGAGTTCTTCTTCACTGTGAGTCCAGATCATGAAAATGTCATCAATAAATCTGTACCAAACTTTGGGTTGGCAGGCCTGGGTAACCAAGAAGGCTTCCTCTAAGCGACCCATGAATAGGTTGGCGTACGAGGGGGCCATCATGGTACCCATGGCTGTTCCCTTTAATTGTTGGTTGGTCTGACCTTCAAAAGTGAAGAAGTTGTGTGTCAGGATGAAGCTGGCTAAGGTAATGAGAAAAGAGGTTTTAGGCAGGGTGGCAGGTGATCGGCGTGAAAGGAAGTGCTCCATCGTAGCAAGGCCCTGGACATGCGGAATATTTGTGTATAAGGAAGTGGCATCAATGGTTACAAGGATGGTTTCCGGGGGTAACAGACTGGGTAGGGATTCCAGGCGTTCAAGAAAGTGGTTGGTGTCTTTGATGAAGGATGGGAGACTGCATGTAAAGAGTTGAAGGTGTTGATCTACGTAGGCAGAGATGCGTTCTGTGGGGGCTTGGTAACCAGCTACAATGGGACGGTCGGGATGATTGGGTTTGTGAATTTTAGGAAGAAGGTAGAAGGTAGGGGTGCGGGGTGTTGGTGGGGTCAGGAGGTTGATGGAGTCAGGTGAAAGGTTTTGTAGGGGGCTTAAGGTTCTGAGGATTCCTTGAAGCTCCGCCTGGACATCAGGAATGGGATTACCTTGGCAAACTTTGTAAGTAGTGTTGTCTGAATGCTGACGCAGTCCCTCAGCCACATACTCCCGACGATCAAGTACCACAGTCGTGGAACCCTTGTCCGCCGGAAGAATGACGATGGATTGGTCAGCCCTCAGGTCACGGATAGCCTGGGCTTCAGCAGTGTCAGAAATTCCTGGAAGCTGTGACGGAGGACGGAACTGTTCCAGGCAGGGTTAAATTTGGATAGTGTCTTGGGGAGTTGGATCATTAGGAGTAGGATTAGGATCATTTTTCTTCATGACAAAGTGATGTTTCCAGCAGAGAGTACAGGTGTAGGACAGTAAATCTTTGACGAGAGCTGTTTGGTTGAATGTGGGAGTGGGGCTGAAGGTGAGGCCTTTGGATAGGACAGAGGTTTCGGATTGGGAGAGAGGTTTGGAGGAAAGGTTAACTACTGAATTGGGGTGTTGTGGTTCCAGATTGTGTTGATTGGAATTTTTAGGTTTTGGAGGAAGTGGAGCTGGAAGTGGGAGATTGATTAGCTGGGAGAGACTGGGTTTGTGTGCAATGAGAGGAGGTTGAGGTTTGCTGGAAAGGTTGTGAAGGGTGAGTGAGTTGCCTTCCCTATCCTCTGGCTCCTACCCTTGTAACCGCCCCCGGTGTAAAACCTGTCCCATGCACCCTCCCACCACCACCTACTCCAGTCCTGTAACCCAGAAGGTCTACACGATCAAAGGCAGAGCCACGTGTGAGAGCACCCACGTGATTTACCAACTGACCTGCCTACACTGTGATTCATTCTATGTGGGAATGACCAGCAACAAACTGTCCATTTGCATGAATGGACACAGGCAGACAGTGTTTGTTGGTAATGAGGATCACCCTGTGGCTAAACATGCCTTGGTGCACGGCCAGCACATCTTGGCACAGTGTTACACCGTTCGGGTTATCTGGATACTTCCCACTAACACCAACCTGTCAGAACTCCGGAGATGGGAACTTGCCCTTCAGCATATCCTCTCTTCTTGCTATCCGCCAGGCCTCAATCTCCGCTAATTTCTAATTTCAATTTGCCGCCGCTCATACCTCACCTGTCTTTCAACAACATCTTTGCCTCTGTACTTCCGCCTCGACTGACGTCTCTGCCCAAACTCTTTGCCTTTACAAATGTCTGCTTGTGTCTGTGTATATGCGGATGGATATGTGTGTGTGTGCGCGAGTGTATACCTGTCCTTTTTTCCCCCTAAGGTAAGTCTTTCCGCTCCCGGGATTGGAATGACTTCTTACCCTCACCCTTAGAACCCACATCCTTTCATCTTTCCCTCTCCTTCCCTCTTTCCTGACGAAGCAACCGTTTGTTGCGAAAGCTTGAATTTTGTGTGTGTGTTTGTGTTTGTTTGTGTGTCTATCGACCTGCCAGCGCTTTTGTTTGAACATGTTATTTATATGTTTACTTTGTATTTGGGTGCCCTTGTAAAGCATTTTTGACAGCTTCAACTCCAGTGATGTTACATGTTTACAATGAAAATTGTGTTTTGTGAAAAGTCAGTGGTTACATTTAATCTTTCAGAGATAGTATTTTTACAATTTTTTACATAAATTAGAAGTGATTTATTGGTTTGTGTGTCTTAAAATTATTTACCCTTTTTTATGATGTCAATAAAAAATTTTAGGCATTTTTTGTTTTTAAAATCTGTTTGTTGGTTGAATATGTCTTCTGGGTATTTTTCTGTATGAGTGTAAATTTCCATTTCCTCAAAAATGTTTATTGTATGTCCTGTAAGTACTTTGTGAAGTATTTTCATGGAATTTTCAATATTTTCTGCTTTATGTTCTTGGCTTTTTAAGTGCAAGTAAAATGTAGATTCGTGGCTTTTGCGGTTTTGTGTGTATTCTTTACATCTGATTCTGAAATTCTTACCTGTTTGTTCAACATAATATTAACTACAATCATCGGAAGAAATCTTGTAGAAGTCTGGGTTTGGAAAAGTGGAGCTATTATTTTTAATTAATGATATTTTGACTTTCGAGTTGTTATTCAGATGAAATGTTAATTTTATGTTTGTTTTCTTAAACAAGTTGTTCATCTTTTCCATTATTTGCCCTATTTATGATGATGTAACCTAGGTAGGTTTATTTGTAATATTTCCTTCTCTTTTTAATATTATTTCTTTACTTATGCCATTTGTTTTTGATTTTATAAACTGTTCCTGTAGTTTTAGCTGTATTTCCTAAGTATTTCTAATTCATAATCTCTAAATTGTATATCAGTGAGATTTTTTCAAGCGTGTGAAAAATTGGAATGGTGATGTGATTTTGGATTGAGGTTCATGGTTGTTAATTTACTTTGCACTTTTATTAGCTTGTCTAATTTCTTTTTATAAATTGAGTGTTTTTTATGACTGGTACACCAGACACATGTGACTGCTAATTCATTAGTATAGTCAATATTAATCCTTTCTCTGCTGTGGGCACATATACACAACCTGCTACTCAGTTCCCCAGGTGTAATAGATGCATATAAACATGCTGCATGGGTTTTCCTGCAGTGCTGTGGACATGTAAATGTATCCTGATCTCCCGACCTACCACTGCTACAGAATTACTTCAATATCTTGGTGCTATCATTTGCAAATACCCTTGTTTTGATATCTTGAATTGCTTGTGAGATGTGACAATTGTTATGACCGCAATTTATTATGCGCAAGGACATGAGGGAGTGTTCATACGTGACCGTCCTTTGGAAATAAATCCCTATAACTCAAGAAAGAAATGAAATATCTTTCTGCTCTCAATTTTACTAAAATTTTGATATCTTATCTACATTTCATTTACTATGGTATAAGAGCTAAAAATGACCACATGCAAAGTTTATGCAGTTTTCTTTTACCTCTGCAAAATCTGTAAAATTTTCACAATATTTTACTTAGGAACTATAATATGTAATGAAAAGAAATTCAGCTCTTCAAAAAGTGAGGATATCAGACTGTCACAGGTGTAAAAATCAATTTATTTCACTTGATGGTTTTCTGAAAAATGATTGACAAATATTTTATAGCACCTGGCAAGTCTGCATGGATGGAACTGGATGCGTCATGCCCAACTGTCATATATGAAACCCAGTAACTTATGAACAAAATGAGATATTCTACTGCTCTCAATTTTCAATAAAATTTCAATGTCCTCTCTACATTTTGTTTACTGCAATGTATGAGCTAAAACCAACCATGCAAAAAATTTACAGAATGCATCATTACCTCTGCTAAATCTTCAAAATTTTGTGCAGTGTTTCACTTAATCTGATACAGCGCAGTAAGTATGACAGATAACAAAAAGAAATTCAGTTCTTTATCAAGTGAAGATGTTGGATTGTGAGATGTGCAAAAATCAAATTTTTCATGTAATAGTTTTTGAAAAATTGGATGACAAGTATTTCACATTGGCTGGGACATTGTCTCTCAGCACAGGAACCAGCATTTGACGAGCAGTACAGCTGCAACAAAAAAAGCTGCCTCAGAATGTAGTGCAAAGAGCACAATTATAGCAGCAAAAGGGTTACAGGTGTTAAGCACTTGCTTCACTGTGAATGAGTTATGGAAAGGTCTTGATTAAACTGATCTTTAAAATGTTGCAAACTAAATTATAAAGATGAGCTTAATCAAGACCTTTACATAACTGATTTACAGTTACGCAAGTGCATAATACATGTAATGTTTGACCAAACTAACAAACTTGTAGACAGATATATCTGATTTACCAGTTGTAATGTATGCTCAGTCCACACAAATAAATTAAATAAGCTAATAAAAGTACAAAATAAATGTAATAGACATGAACCCCAAACTGATATCACATCATCATCCAATTTTTCACATATATAACATTGAAATGAAAAGTAAAAACATAAATAAACCTACTTATGTTACACTACCATACATAGGGCAAGTATCAGAAAAGATGAACAACTTGATTAAAAAAACAAACATGAAATTAAACAAAGAAAACTCCAGATAGGAATATCAACAATGTAGGAATAGACAGATTGCTGCTTACCATAAAGAAGACATGTCAGGTTGCAGGCAGGCGCAATGAAAAGACACTTACTTAAAGTTTTTGACCACAGGCTTCATCAGTGAAAGAGACACATTCATGATTCACACACAGAGGCTAGCACACCTCCCTCACATATGACTGCCAACTCCAGCATCTCAGGCCGGAATCCCAGATGGCATACCGGTCCAAGATGCTGGAGTTGGCGGTTGTGTGTGCATGACGTGTGCTTGCTTGCGTGTGTGAATGGTGTGTGTATCTCTTTTATTTTTACTGATGAAGGCTGTGGTTGAAAGCTTTATGTAAATGTCCTTCAGTTGTACCTGTCTCCAACTTGATGTGTCTTCTTTATGGTAAGTAGCTCTCTGACCTTTCGTACATTGTCAAATGTGAAATTAGTGTTTCATGTGAATAACAAACTGAAAACCAAAATATGGTTAATAAAAAATAATATCTCCACATTTTCAAACCCAGGCATCTACAACCTTATTTGTGACAATTGCAATAAATTTTATACTGGGCAAAGAGGCAGGAATTTCAGAATCAGGTTTTAAAAACACACACAAAACTGCAAAAGCAACCATTCTACATTTACTTGCATTTAAAATGCCAAGCACCTAAAGCAGAAAATGTTGAAATTGCTCTATAAATTCTTCACAAGGTACTTAAAGGATGGACAATGAATATTTCGGAGAAAATGGAAATTTACACTCATACAGAAAAATAACCAGAAGACGTCACAATGAACAAGCACATCTTACATATAAAAAAATACTTCAAAAATTTTATTGACATTATAAAAGAAAGAGGGTAAATCAACAAGAGAAAAAAAAAGTAATAGATCACTTCTTGCTTATGCAAAAACCACAAAGATACTGTCTCTGAAAAATTAAATGTAATCACTGACTTTCCATGAAATAGAATTGTGAATTGTGTTTTATTCATCCTCATGACATACATTTGCAATCCATTTGTTTTGCATACAGGAGACATGTCAAAGATTTATAATACTGTTACAATGATTTTTACACTAATAAATAATAGCACTACAATAAATAATAACACTATAAGGATATTTCTTGGAACATGTGACACATCGTATTCCAGCTTAAATTTCCATTTTGTCCTGCATAATTCATCCACTGAGTAATAACATTTCAGTTTCAGTACTGCATATAGCTTTTTTGTAAGTGTACCTAAATTCATCTGCATCAATGTGTTCCCTTTTAAAATATTACAAATTTTCATTCCCATGTATTGAGGTCCCTGGGCATACAGTCTGAGATGGTGAGTGAAGAGCATAAAATTTTCTTTGTTTCTAGTATCATGTGAATGGGCAAAATGGTTTCCCTCAAATAAACCATGTCTGGTGTACAAACATATAATAACCACATATATGTACAGGGATAGCAGAGTTAACATTTTAAGTTTTCTAGAAAAAATGGATAACATGGTTTTTTTAATGATTTACAGTACACATATTTTGAATAATTTTTTTTCTGTTTTTTTAGTATCCACACTAATGCAAAGCCACTCAGTTTGCTGGGTATTCACTGTGTGCCTGCCAGTTCAAATATTTATCTACATTTAAACCAAAAAATTTGACTGAGTCAACGTCTTCTATGTCTTGGTTGTTTTGAACAATCTTAATCTCCTCACATTTTGACTGTTTGGTTTTGAAGTGCATCATGCGAGTCTTAGACATGTTCAGATTAAACCCATTTAGCTGAAACCAAGTTTCTAAGGTACTGAGGGTACTGATTGCAGATTTTGGAATTTTTCCCAAATCCTGATCTTCAACTAAGACAAAAGTATCATCTGTGAACAGAACTGATGGGAAGCTGATATTTAATGGTAAGTCATTAACATAGAAGAGAAATAGGACTGGGCCTAATACGGAGGCTTGTAGAACACCCTGATATGTAATTTTTTTTTCTCTATGCAGAAAAATAATGTGTTTCATTTAAAGAGATGCTAACTCTGTACTTTCTAGAATGAAATTTTCACTCTACAGCGGAGTGTGCGCTGATATGAAACTTCCTGGCAGATAAAAACTGTGTGCCGGACCGAGACTCGAACTCGGGGCCTTTGCCTTTTGCGGGCAAGTGCTCTACCAACCGAGCTACCCAAGCATGACTCACGCTCCGTCCTCACAGCTTTACTTCTGCCAGTACTTCGTCTCCTACCTTCCAAACTTTACAGAAGCTCTCCTGCGAACCTTGCAGAACTAGCACTCCTGAAAGAAAGGATATTGTGGAGACATGGCTTAGCCACAGCCTGGGGGATGTTTCTAGTCCCGAGTTCGAATCTCGGTCCGGCACACAGTTTTAATCTGCCAGGAAGTTTCTGTACTTTCTGTTTGATAAGTAGGATTTAAGCCATTATAGGGTACGGCTGCTAATGCCATAGTTTCCAAGTTTGTATATAAGCGACGCCTTTGTGAGGTCGCAGAAAACTCCTGCATCTTATGTCTCTTATCTAATGATGTACTGATTTTCTCAATGAAATTGTTCACTGCATCTGTGATGTTTTCTCCTGCTGAAAACCAAATTGATTGATTAGTATACCAGAATATTTTGCAATGAAGTCTTGGATTTGGGCAACAGCAAGTTTTACAAATGTTTTAGATATGACTGGGAGAATTGAGAGAGGACAATAATTTCCCATGATCTCTTATGATCCCTTCTTGAAGAGTGGTTTAACTTCAGCATATTTCACTACCTCTGGGAAACATCCCTCTTCAAAACATAGATTTATTATTTGAGTTAGTGGGTTTGCAATTTTATTGTGTATAGCTTAAATAACTTTGCTGGGTATTCCACCCCAACCTGTAGAAATTCCATTATAAACATATAGCATTTCTGGAGTCAAAGCCGCCAAAAAAGCTGTCAAAAAATAACACGATCATATCATAACAAAAAGACAATGACATTTACCATTCAAGATGTCATATGGACCACGTCATACAAACTGAGACATAAGCATAATGTGCCATATGTATTCATAGACTAACATAGACATAAAGAACAATGTTATATAAGATAATGTCATCTTCACAGATACACTTGATAGCAATAGAACACAGAAATGAGCTCATCATGTACCTTGTATCACTATGAATAAATAAATAAATAGTGCAGCAAAAACACGTACTTAAAGTAAAATATGTCATTTAATTCCTTGCAGTTCTGCCCTTGGACTTGATAATCACCTGGATCTGGTTAGGGATTGAGTCTAGAAGGCTCTGCGGGTATGCCACATCCGTGTTAACCAATTTGCTGTGGATTTGATTATGCAGTTCCACCAAGATGCAGAGGAGCTGATGGCAGCATTTTACCCGCTTTTCCAACATGCTCCACAGATTTTCTGTGTTGTTCAAATCAGGTGATTTGG
This sequence comes from Schistocerca cancellata, assembly GCF_023864275.1. NCBI lineage: Eukaryota > Metazoa > Arthropoda > Insecta > Orthoptera > Acrididae > Schistocerca > Schistocerca cancellata. Next base: position 502,002,967 of record NC_064631.1, read on the forward strand.
GCACGCCAGTTGAGATGTAACAGAATGTGGAGGTGTTAAGAAAACCAGCCACATATTCTTCCAGCCTGACGATCTTTGCTGGTGTCAGCTTTATGTGCCTTTGAGGTGACCTACTCCAAATGTTCATTGCATCCGGTTCCCATCCCAATATTCCCCACTACACATTGGGATGGACCATCACTCACTGCCCACAACAATTCCTGTTGTGTTTGGAAGCAATTTTGATTCACAAACTGTGAAATGCATCTTTGGTCTCTCTGTCAGGATCTTTTTTTGATGACAGTTCCAATGTCATTTTTCTTTGCCACCACTGCTCGTAGACGTGTTGAACACTCGCCATGAACTACCAACAAATCCAGCAAATTCAGACCCTGTATGGCCGTTGTCATGGGCAAATATGATTGCCCCCTTTTTGCCACTCTGTCATGTCCCATGTTTATGCACAGTGTCCTCTTGAAATATAATGTCTCACTGACTGCTACTGCTGTATGCTCGCATACAGGCAGTGCTTCAGCAGTTGAGCACATGACTCCAGCATCTGTGTGTAAACAGAGGTGACGTACACACAGAGGTGACTGATTGTGTGTGTGTGTGTGTGTGTGTGTGTGTGTGTGTGTGTGTGTGCGTGCGTGCGTGCGTGCGTGCGTGCGTGCGCGCGCTGACACTAGTGATGTTCACAGACACTGTTCAGACTGCCTGTGATGGCTGTTGAGGTAGAGATGTTGCCAATTACCTGTATATCTCGTTTTGTGGTGGAAGATGAATTGAAACTTCCTGGCAGATTAAAACTGTGTGCCAGACCGAGACTCGAACTCGGGACCTTTGCCTTTCGTGGGCAAGTGCTCTACCAACTGAGCTACCCAAGCATGACTCACGCCCCGTCCTCACAGCTTTAATTCTGCCAGTACCTCGTCTCCTACCTTCCAAACTTCACACAAGCTCTCCTGCGAGCACTTGCCCATGAAAGGCAAAGGTCCCGAGTTCGAGTCTCAGTCCGGCACACAGTTTTAATCTGCCAGGAAGTTTCATATCAGCACACACTCCGCTGTAGAGTGAAAATTTCACTCTAGGAAGATGAATTGTTTGGCACACAAGACATCGACAGACACTCTAGAAGAGCTAGTTGCCCATCTGGCTAAAGGTGTAGGCATTACTTGTGATTTTGACTTGGTAACAGGCAGTGTGGATTGTGGCATTCATCCTGCTAACGTTTATAGAGCCTGTGTTGTTGCCACTCTGTGCTTATGGATTTCTGAGTATTTGAGACAATCATTAGCATGCAGATGACTGTTGCACATTAGCGTAAACAGAAAACATTTGCAGCGACATCAAAACAATGTTCATCGCATGGCAGTTTGAACACTGAATCTGAACATCACTAGTGTCAAAACCCTCAAGGACCCCTAGCAGGGAAAAGGCGCACCTGTGACACTTTCATCACATACAAAAGCGTTTCTTTTTATTTGCTCTAAACAATGGTTTTACGCTCTGTGTGTGTGTGTGTGTGTGTGTGTGTGTGTGTGTGTGTGTGTGGGAGGGGAGGGGGGGGAGGCATGTGTAATTCTTAATTGCGCTAGTCATCTCTCTCTTCCCCTTAATCTATCCATAATTGAAGCTGGCACAGTGCTTAACAGAGTATCACCTCTGACCTACACTCTCTTACATCACCCCTTTCATCTTGCCCACCCTCTCTCTCACTACGGGAATGCTTCATCATCCTGCAGTCTGAGTGAGAGCATTCCTTATTTTTTCACCTTCTCCAGCATATCCTTTACCGCTCTCCAACAATGAAACTATTAGTTCTGCAAGTTAGGTAATGAGTCCCTTTTATGTGTATCTGTCAACTGTACTATGTCTGCTGAAGGTAAGTACTTTACAGCAATAGTGTGTCATAATTTATTAATGTATTACTAATTGGCACATGACTACATTTATATAAGGATAGAATAAAATTTTACTTTACTGTTGCTTTCATAGGAAGATGAGGAACGGCAGCTTCTCCAGTTTCATTACACGGAATGGCACAGTCATACTTGTCCCTTTTCCAATGCCATCCTGGAATTCCGACGGAGAGTTCGTGCTGTAGTAGGACCACATCAACAGATGAAGAATGGTCCTATTGTTGTACATTGCAAGTAAGCACTTTTTTTTCCAGTTTAAGTTAACTGTTTAGTTTCACATCTAACAGTATAGTCTCACCCAAAATCACCTTTTTATTTTTTCCTGAAATTAAGAAAGAATAATATTTGTTAATCAAATTCAGTAGGAATTATTAAAGTGTCTTCAGACTGTTAGCAATACCAAGTAGTTAAACATATCAGATTACACAGGCCAATGATGTGAAAACTTTTTTGCTGAAAATACCTTATTGTTATGTATTTTACGGTGGGAAATCCAAATATGATACTTAAAAAAACTGTATCACCCACCATTTCTTCACATTTCACAGTTAAATTTACTAAATTAAGCGATTATTTAAACAATTTAACAGCTTTTATATAGTTAAAATAATTTAAAAAGTAAGTGTAATGGATGTAGATAACACTGGTAGTGCTTCTAAAAAACATTTTCTGGCAAAAAAAGGTCAATTCTGTTTTTGTGTTAACAGATAGTGTTTTGTTTACTGTCAACCTAAACTCACTTCCCCATTTCCTGTACATGTGCTCAGTACAATGTCTAATAATGGTTGTAAAAGCTTTGATGACAATTTTTGTTATATTTGTGGTGAATTTGTGAGTAAAAAACACCAAAGAAACATTAGAGCCTTTCTGAAAAAGGTTTATCTATCATAGTTTGGATCTAAACTTGGTGATCAAGATAAATCTTGGGTGCTGCATAAAGTATGTTATGTATGTGTTGAAGATCTGAGAAAATGGTCCAAAAAGGAGAAAAAAGCCTTTTGATTTGCTGTTCCTGTGATTTGGAGGGAGCCAAGAAATCATTCGATGGTTGCTACTTTTTGCAGTGTTGATATTACTGGTCATAATTCAAAAAACAAGAAGGTAATAACCTACCCTGACCTACCATCTGCCATCCATTCAGCAGCGCATGGTGTAGATTTGCCTGTTTCTGACCCACCAGATGACTTAAGTATCTCTACCAAAAGTTTCCACACCTTTCAGAAGCTAAACTAAAACAAGGCATCTTTGTTGGACCTGATATTAGAAAATTGATGTTTGATGTTAACTTTGAATCGACAATGACCTTAAATGAGAAAGAAGCATGGGTATAATTCAAGCAAGTCATTACAAAGTTCTTAGGACATGAAAAAGATCCAGAATATGTTTCTATTATAGCTACAATGTTAAAGAAGTTTAAAACTTTAGGATGTTTAATGAGCCTGAAAGTTCAATTTTTGAACAGTCACCCTGATTACTTCCCGGACAATATGGGAGATGTTAGTGACAAGCAAGGAGAGTGTTTTCATCAGGACATTACAGTGATGGAAAAATGGTACCAATGCTGCTGGAACACCATCATCACGAGGGACTACTGTTGGCTACTTTACTGAGAAGTTCAGCAAGCGACTCATCATAGAAAAAGTTACACAAAAAGCTTCAGTGAAAAAAGAGAAAGAAAATACAAATCAATTCCAGCTGACAAGTGAAACCTCTATTAACACACATCATTGTTTTAAGTAGCTTACTGTAAATACAAACCATGCTTAAGTTGTAACAAAGTGTTTCATTAATTTCCCTGTTTACCGTATAGCATAGGATTTTTATACTATATAATAAAAAGTATATTGCTTGAAAGCTACGGATTATACAAAAAAACTAAGGCTAGATTTGGATTCAGCTCATAAAAGATCTTCAAAGATCGGCTATCAAAGTAAAAAAAGTTTTTCAAAAAAAATTTTCTTTCGTCTGTGTTATTATCAAGATGTTTGCTGCTATTGTCAGTACTTTCTCAGTGGCTACAAAAGAATTTCCTAATGTCGTTTAGCAGCATAACAAGGTAATCTCTGTTGTTTCAATTTAAGTAGCTTCTTTTCTTATACTACCCCAGAATCCATGTATTTCTGCAACAATAAAAGTGCTAACGTCACCTATTTCCTTTCCAAAATTACTTTGTTGTGCACAACGTCTGGCTAACTCGACTGTCACACATTACTGATATTTAGCATAAACTGCTCCTTCTTAACCATATATATTCTTCCATGTGAGATTGGAAAGTCATGTGTGTAAAACAAACAGTGGAAGGATTTTAAGTGCCACTGACACTATAGTTGAGGTATTGAGTGGTTGACAGGCACATAAACACAAATGAAATGATTACTAAGTTTTCAGATGATTTCCTTCCTCAGAGCTAGCAAACAAAAAACAAAACACACACAAACAAACATGGCTATGCTGTCCTGGCTTGGCAGTCTAACAGGTGAGGGATTGTATTAGATGGACTTGGTGAGAGGAATGAGGAGGAGGAATGGTTAGTAGTCTTATCATAATAACTACTCTGCTTTAATGTCTGCACAGCCTTTTACATCAACTTTACCACTAAGGCTAGGCATAGAACTTTCCTCTTCTCTGCTTCTCTCCTTTCTTCTCCTCCCAGCACAGCCTCTGGATGCAGCACCTGGCAGCACACAATCCTGCCTGTATACTTTTGCAGATGACACTACACCATTTCCATCCACATATACCGTGCTTGCTCTCTCAAATCTTCCACACATCTCCCCACACCAAATTGGGTGAGGCATGAGAGCAGTTTGGCAGCTTTTTTTTATGTACACACAACAGCAATTTGCTATTTGAAAGAACAGTCTGCTGTAATGTCTGCTCAAAATCTACCATAGTTTTTCCCTTTGCAAATGACAGTTGATAGACTGCTACTTGTTTTCCTGTGATAACTTTCCCCTACAAACACATAACATGTACAGTTATATCATTGAGCCCCACAGTGTGTTTCAGTTCCTATGAGACTTAAGCAGAATTGTAACAGATGAGTAAGAGGCAATACATGCAAATGAATCTCAGTCTTTCAAGAAAAAGGTACATTAATTTTATGTAAATGTCTATGTAGAAGAAAAGTAAAGTGTGTGAATGTAGTTGAATGAAAATGGATGGTGGAAAATCACTTGAAACATCAATCAATAACGAATGCCAAGAATTTACTCTCCGCCCTTATTAAACATCTCATTTGTATTAGCTTTTTGCATAAAGCTTTTATCCCTTTTGCCAGGGGTTTGACTTCTTAGCCTTTTGGCTAAGGGATGTTCTACCCACAGCCCTTCCTACTCCTTCCAAAGTGATATTCCACCACCTGCCTTCCCCTCTTATCAATCTAGAAAAATCTTGATTTCTCATGCAACAACCACTCCAGCCCTTTATCACACACCGTTGTGGAATACCCAGTTGCAAGACCTATTCTATGCACCCACCCAGCACATTCTGTTGAAGTCTCATCATGGGAATTTGCTCCCCTGCCATAGGTAGGGGCATGTGCCAGCTCTGCTGGATTCTCGTACAGATTTATTTATTTATTTATTTATTTTTTTTTAAGGGCATGGACTACCATGCAGCTGTTCTCTAGAATGAATGGCCACCTTCAAACTGGGGCCACGAGTGAAGTTAAACACCCCATGGTGGGACACACCTCTGAGCATGTGTGTTTGACTCCAGTGGCTGCTAAACAAATCATGGCATCTGGATCCTTCCTTCACCTAGCACCTCTGAACTATTTACATGGATATTGTTCTTGCAGTTGATCTTGCCATATACATGACCTCATTTTTTACTAGGCCCTGTCCCGAACCCAAACAATGCTGATCCCATGCCAGCATCCCCCACCCCTGTGCTCTTGGCACAGTCTCATTCTTCACTCACACCCTCCTCTCTGCAGTCTCATACTTCCTCTGTTCTGTCTTCCGTTCCATCTTCCAAGTCATTGTGCATTTGATTAGTTTAATTTGTTGTTGTTGTGGTCTTCAGTCCTGAGACTGGTTTGATGCAGCTCTCCATGCTACTCTATCCTGTGCAAGCTTTATCATCTCCCAGTACCTACTGCAGCCTACATCCTTCTGAATCTGCTTAGTGTATTCATCTCTTGGTCCCCCTCTACGATTTTTACCCTCCACGCTGCCCTCCAGTACTAAATTGGTGATCCCTCGATGTCTCAGAACATGTCCTACCAACCGATCCCTTCTCCTAGTCAAGTTTTGCCACGAGCTCCTCTTCTCCCCAATTCTATTCAATACCTCCTCATTAGTTATGTGATCTACCCATCTAATCTTCAGCATTCTTCTGTACCACCACATTTTGAAAGCTTCTATTCTCTTCTTGTCTAAGCTATTTATCGTCCACATTTCACTTCCATACATGGCTACACTCCATACAAATACTTTCAGAAATGACTTCCTGTCACTTAAATCTATACTCAATGTTAACAAATTTTTCTTCTTCAGAAATGCTTTCCTTGCCATTGCCAGTCTACATTTTATATCCTCTCTACTTCGACCATCATCAGTTATTTTGCTCCCCAAATAGCAAAACTCCTTTACTACTTTGTGTCTCATTTCCTAATCTAATTCCCTCAGCATCACCCCAGTTAACTACATTCCATTATCCTCATTTTGCTTTTGTTGATGTTCATCTTATACCCTCCTTTCAAGACACTGTCCATTCCGTTCAACTACTCTTCCAAGTCCTTTGCTGTCTCTGACAGAATTACAATGTCATCGGTGAACCTCACAGTTTTTATTTCTTCTCCATGGATTTTAATAGCTACTCCGAACTTTTCTTTTGTTTCTTTATTGCTTGTTCAATATACAGATTGAATAACATTGGGAAGAAGCTACAACCCTGTCTCACTCCCTTCCCAACCACTGCTTCCCTTTCATACCCCTCGACTCTTATAACTGCCATCTGGTTTCTGTACAAATTGTAAATAGCCTTTCGCTCTCTGTATTTTACCCCTGCCACCTTCAGAATTTGAAAGAGAGTATTCCAGTCAACATTGTCAAAAGCTTTCTCTAAGTCTACAAATGCTAGAGACGTAGGTTTGCCTTTCCTTAATCTTTCTTCTAAGGTAAGTCATAGGGCCAGTATTGCCTCACGTGTTCCAACATTTCTACGGAATCCCAACTGATCTTCCCCGAGGTCGGCTTCTATCAGTTTTTTAATTTACTTATTTGTATATTCTATTTATAATGATCGTGACATCTCACTATAATGTGGAATGAGTCAGTTTTACAATTATTTTATTTTTCTCAGTGAAAAACATTCCAATATCTTGACTGTTTACATGATAGTCTTTATATATAATATATGCAGTGATTTGTACTCGGCTATCCTATCTCTCTCTCTCTCTCTCTCTCTCTCTCTCTCTCTCTCTCTCTCTCTCTCTGTGTGTGTGTGTGTGTGTGTGTGTGTGTGTGTGTGTGTGTGTGTGTCTACCGTTGCACATTCAGATAATTTCCTGTGGAGTAGGAGTTTTCAAGCAGATATGATTTCTGGTGTTACTCTTCTTGGATATGCAGCCTAATAATGTAGTCATTTTGACACAATATTTCAATGGATCAACTGGAGTCCTCCATCAGTTGAGTATGCTGATGCATGATCTTGCCAGAACTGCATTTCCAACAGCATTGGTGGCTCCTTTACACACTGTGGCCGGCCCACCATGCATACACAAGCAGCAGCAATGCTGTTGCCAAGCACATGTTAACTAGTTGTGCACCGATGGAAGAAATAGGTAAAACAGTAATCGCAAGCAGAACACTAACTAAAAAAATCGGTTGGTCACAATGAAGACTGTTGTTGTTTAATATCAGATAAAATCCAATTACACGTCTTACTTAAAGGAAAACTCTTATCCCTGTTAATAATATTATCAGGTAATTGAATTTCAGTAGATTCCTGTAGAACACATTTTCAGTGGTGAGAAGCAGGAGCAATCATTTGCATCCCATCGTACAGCATTTTGTGCCCCTCATTAAGACAGTGTTCTGCCACTGTGGATATCTCTGGCTGGAGAAAACAAGTATGATGATGATGGTCTACACATCAGTCCTGAATAGTACAGATAGTTTAGTCAATATAAGCCATCCCACAATGACAAGGATTTTGTAGACTCCGGGTTTTGTCAATCCCAAGTCGGCCTTTACTGAACCAAGAAGGGCTCTGACCTTAGCTGGTACCATAATTACACTTTTGATGTTATATCTTCTTCAAATTGAGACTTTGGAGACATGGCATTCAGAACATCATTTCTTAAACCCACCTGTTTTTGGAGATACATTGATGAAATATTGATGGTGTGGCTTCATGGTACTGATGCTTTGAATCATTTTTTGATAATTTTGATTGTCTCTGTCCTAGTACTGAACTTACAATGGAAGTTGGAAAGCATGACAAACTCTCTTTTCTTTCTTTTGGTTCACAGAAATGTTGATGTAACGTTTGGGGCATAGTCTACATTGTAAACTTAATGCATACTGATTGTTACCTTCATGTGACCAACTGTCATCCACTACACCAGCGCATGGGGGTCCTGCAGACTTTGATGAAGAGAGTCTACGCCATTTCCAACCCAGAAAATTTGATACAAGAATTGGACCATCTTAAAGATTTTTTAAGCAGAATGGTTATACTGACAAATAGATATGTCATGCTCTTCGATTTGGGCCGCTGGGAAAACTATCAGAGGATATTTATAAATCTGTTGCTATTTTACCTTTTGCTGGGAGTATATCCTCAAAAATTTCAAGAATGTTAGAAAGATGTGACATCATAAGTGTATTTGTGCCACCAGCTAAGGTGAGAATTCTCCTTGGATCAGTAAAGCATGACTTGGGACTGGGGGGGAATCCGGAGGATACAAAATTCCTTGTCATTGTGGGATAGCGTTATTATCCAAACTACCCATACTATTCAGGACCAATGTGTAGAACACCATCACCATACATGTTTGCTCCAGTCAGGGAAATCGGCAGTGGCAGAACACTGTCTTAATGAGGGATGTAGGATGTTGTATGGAGATGCAAATGATAGCTCCTGCTTCCCACTACTGGTAATATGTTCCAAGGGAATCTATTGAAATTCGATTATTTGATAATATTATTAACAGGAATAAGGGTATCCCTTTAAGTAAAAAATGGAGTCAGATTCTATCTAATATTTAACAAAAACAGTCTTCATTTCAACCTAATAATTCTTTTAATTAGTATTCTGCTAGCAGCATATTGTTTTACCTGTTTCTTCCACTGGTGCACTACTAATTCACTTGCACTTGGGGGTAGCAGTGCTATTGCTCACCCTCATACAGTGGTCCGGCCATGGTACGTAAAGAAGCTGCCAGTTCTGTTGGAAACTTGGTTTTGGTGTGATCATGCATCAGCATAGTCACCTGAAAGTGATGACCAGTTGATCCATTGAAATATCAAGTCGATTACATTATCTGGTTGAATGCCTGAGAAGAGTATCATCAGATATTATGCTGGGGAAGTCTACATAATCACATATTTGATTTCTGTTCATGTTTGAAGTTAGTTTTCTTATCTTTAAATTCTTTGCATTACTCAGCAGCTGATCAAAGATTTTTATGGCTGAATACATCATTCCTATCTATGCCACACTAAGGCTGAGTGATGGATAGTGTAGATCATTTCTCCTTCTAGCATTCTATTTATGACTGTTACTGTTGTTTTTGAATAACAGAATAAATTCACTGTGAAGCTGTTGTCAGAATGCCCAGATGCTGAAACACCTGTCTACAGCTCTAGGAAAACTGTGGATGGTATATGACAATATTATGAAATGGATAGTTACTGCTCACCATACAGCAGAGACGCTGAATCGCAGATAGGCAGAACAGAACAGTCAGAAAGTAAGCATTCAGTCAACAAGGCCTTAATTGGAAATAAACAAAAAAATAAATAAATAAAACACACACATACGCATGCATGCACACACATGCAAATGCGACTCACACACGACCGCATACTCTGGCTGCTGAGGCTAGACTGCGAGCAGCAGTGCAAGATGGGAGAAGCAATTGGGTGGTGAGTTTAAGGAAGAGGCTGGGGTGGAGAGGAGGAAGGGTAGCAGGGTAAGGGTGGAGGTCAGTAAAGTGCTGCTTGTGGGAGCATACAGGAATGAGGTGGAGAGAGGGTAGGGCAGCTAGATGCAGTCGGGAGGTTAGATGGAGGCCATAGAAGGGGAGGGATGGAGAAGAGATGGAGAGAAGTGAAAAGACTGTGGGTGCATTGGTGAAATACAGGGCTGTGTAGTGCTGGAATTGGAACAGCGAGGGCGCTACACAGGTAAGCACAATGACTGATCAAGGTGTTGACGCCAGGAGGGTTATGGGAATGTAGGACATACTGCACGGAGAGTTCCTGTCTGCAGAATTCAGAAAGCTGATCTTGGTGGGGAGGATCCAGATGGCACATACTTTGAAGCAGTCATTGAAATGAAGAATGTCGTGTTGAGCATCATTCTCGGCAAGCTGTTTCTCGGGCACAGTTTGTTAGTGGCCATTCATAGGGACACAAAGCTTGTTGGTTGTCATTTACATAGAAATCAGCACAGTGGTTGCAGCTTAGTTTATAGACAACATACCTGCAATTATTCTCTGCCTTTTATGGGATAGGCGATGCCTGTGACTGGACTAGAGTACTTTGTGATGGGAGGATGTATGGGACAGTCTTGCATCTAGGAAATCAAACGGATATGAGCCTTGAGGCAAGGGATTGGGATCAGGGATGGAATAGGGATGGACAAGGATATTGCATAGGTTTGGTGGGTGGTGGAATGCAACTGTGGGAGGGGTGGGAAGGATAGTGGGTAGGACATTCCTTATTTCAGGGCGCAACGAGAAGTAGCCCTGGCAGAGAATGGGATTCAGTTGCTCCAGTCCTGGGTGGTATCAAGTCATGAGAGGAATGTTCCTCTGTGACCGGGCAGTGGGACTTTGGGCGGTGATGTGTGACTGGAGAGATAAGGCAAGAGAGATCTGTTTTTGTATAAGGTTGGGTGTGTCATTAACAGTCTGTGTAGGCCTCGTTGAACCCTTGATACACTATGTGATCAAAAGTATCCAGAGACCCCCAAAAACATATTTTCTTCATATTAGGTGCATTTTGCTGCCACCTACTGCCACGTACACCATATCAGCGACCTCAGTAGTCATTAGACATTGTGAGAGAGCAGATGGAGTGCTCCATGGAACTCATGGGATTAACGTGGTCTGGTGATTGGGTGTCACTTGTGTCATATGTCTGTACATGAGATTTCCACACTCCTAAACAACCTGAGGTCTGATTTTTCTGATGTGATAGTGAAGTGGAAATGAGAAGGGAGATGCACAGCAAAAAAGTGTACAGGCCGACCTCATCTGTTGACTGACAGAGACCGCCAACAGTAGAAGATGGTTGGTTGATTTAAGGGGGGAGGGGGACCAAATTTCGTGGTCATCGGTCCCTACAGTTGAAGAGGATCATAATGTCTAATAGGCGGACATTTATCCAGATCATCACACAGGATTCCAAACTGCATCAGGATCCACTGCAAGTACTATGAAAATTATGTGGGAGGTGTGAGAACTTTGATTTCATTGTCGAGCAGCTGCTCATAAGCCACACATCGCACCGGCAAATGCCAAACAACGCCTTGCTTGGTGTAAGGAGCGTAAGCATTGGTCAACTGAACTGTGGAAAAATGTTGTGTGGAGTGACTATTCATGGTGCCCAATGTGGCAATCTGATGGCAGGGTGTGGGTATGGCGAATGCGCGGCACCTTCTTGCTTCCCACTGTTGAAGAACAATCGGGGATGGTGATGGCATCTTTCAACATGATTGAGCACCTGTTCATAATACACGACCTGTGACAGAGTGGTTACATGACAACATCCCTGTAATGGACTGGCCTGCACAGAGTCATGACCTGAATTCTATATGACACCTCTGGGATGTTTTGGAATGCCGACTTCGTGCCAGGCCTCACCAATTGACATCGATACCTCTCCTCAGTGCAGCACTCTGTAAAGAATGGGCTGTTATGTCGTGTGACTAGGGCCTCCCGTCAGGTAGACCATTCGCCGGGTGCAAGCCTTCGATTTGACGCCGCCATTCCCCAAGAAACCTTCCAGCACCTGATTGAATGTTTGCCAGCGAGAGTGGAAGCTGTCATCAAGGCTAAGGGTGGGCCAACGCCATATTGAATTACAGCAGTACTGATGGAGGGTGCCATGAATTTGTAAGTCATTTTCAGCCAGGCATCTGGATACTTTTGATCACATAGTGTATATTTGGAGAGGGACTGCTCGTCACTACAGATGTGATGGCCACAGGTGGCTCGGCTATGTGGAATGGTTGGCAGCTTTTGAAGTGATGGTATTGTTGGTAGTTGGTAGGTTTGATATGGATGGAGGTACTGATGTAGCCATCTTTGATGTGGAGGTCAGCATTGAGCAAGGTGACTTGTTGGGTTGGGTACAGGGGAGGAGGAGTTGATGTTCTGGAGGAGTGTGGATAGGGTGTCCTCACCCTCGATCCCAATCACGAAGATGTCACCAGTAAATTGGAACCAGGTGAGGGTTTGGGATTCTAGGTATTTAGGATGGAATCCTCTAGGTGACCCATGAGTAGGTTGTCATAGGGTGGTGCCATGTGGGTGCCCATAGTCGTACCCTGGATTTGTTTGTAGATGACATCTTCAAAGGAGAAGTATAGTGGTTGAGGATATAGGTATGTAGGAGGTTGTAGGCCTGGAGTCTGTCAGGCATTGGGAAAGATAGTGTTTAATTGTAACGAGTCCGAGGACACTAGGAATGCACCTGTAAAGGGAGGTGCCATCAGTAGTGATGAGCAGGGCACCATCTGGTAAAGGAACAGGAACTGTGGAGAGTCTGTGGAGGAAATGTTTATTTATTTATTTATTTATTTTTCTTTTTATTTTTTTAGGAGGGTAGGTTGCAGATGACAGGCTGATGGTTGACTTTCAGAAACATATAGAAGATAGGATTGTGGGGAGTAGTAGGGGTGAGGAAAGAGTTGGACTCCAAGGGGAGGCTCTGGATGGGCTTAAGGATTTGAGGAGAGACTAGAGAGTGTACTGGATTTCTGGAATGGGGTCACTGTGGCAGAGTTTGTAGGTAAAGGAGTCTGACAGTTGGTGGCGTCCTTCTGCCAGGTAATCCTTGCAGTTCAAAATAACTGTGGTGGAGCCTTTGTAGCAGATAGTATTGTAAGGTTAGGGCCAGGTTTTAGGCAGTGGATTCTGGTTCTTTCTGTGGATATAAGGTTAGTTTGAAAGTTGAGGTATTTGGGGAATTATAATGAGGCAAGGTTCAAGTTTAAGAAATTCTGGAAAGTTAAAAGGAGGTGATTTGGAGGTAGTGGGGGTGCTTCATGGTTGGATGGAGGTTTTAACTGAATCAGGCAGAGTTCAGAGTTAGTCTTTGGTTAAATCTGATTAGTAACATTGAGAGAGAAAAGTATTTTCACTGTAGGGACTGGAAGAAAGAGAGAAAATCTGCAACAAGTCTTGCATGACTGAATTTGGGAGTCAGTCAAAAGGTGAGACCTTTGGAAAGGAAAGGTTCACGTCTGTGTTTTGGGTCTGTTTAAGTTCTGGATTCTGCGTGGTGGTGTGAGGGAGTTTTTGAGGGTAGTGTAAATATAGTAGATTTGTGAGGCAGTGTTTGTCAGAAACGAGGGGCTGTGGGGGAGGTTTAGAAATTGTTCTAGAGGTGGTGGATAATGGTAGTCCAAGGCAGGAGTAGGAACTGAACAGAGTGGAGAGTTTTTTGAGATGATGTTGTGCATGTTGCTCTAGATCCTGGAGGGCAAGAGCTTCGGTGTGTGATGGGGATGCAGGAATTTGGGATTGCATAGTAGGAGAATTTTATAGGTGGAGATGAGGTACTGCAAGGAGGTTTGGGAGCCAATTGATATGGTTTTGCAGGACTGTGTTGGTGAGGGCCTAGAATTGTTGGAATCTGAACAGATGGAGGTCATTGTAGAGGGAGGGATGGTAGCTGGAGATGGTAAATTGGTGGTAAGGCCATTTGGGTGGATTCCATGAGCCAAGTGACAACACAGGAACAGTATGTGGGACTGGGTTCTGTATTGATGCAGGTGTAAGTAGCAAGGATCCATGGTGGAGGATAAAAATACATAAAAATACATAAATAATGTAGAAATACATCCAAAAATGTTTTAAAACTACATACAGACACGTGGGAAAAATCACAAAAAGGTTTATGGGGAAACAAGATGAAATATGAGGGAGTAGGGAAATAGTGAAAGATGAAAACAACTGAAATTGGTTCGAGGACACAAAGAGATCAATGAAAAAGTAAATAAAAACTTGTAATGTGGTTTACAGGTATGTGGTTGGATAAGTGTGAAGAAGACAAACAGTTTATGTGACTAGATTAAATGAAGTTGTAGATGTGAAATGGAATAGAGCGGACAAGGAGTGGGGGGGGGGGGGGGGGGTGTTTGGTAGGATGAGATACAAGTTCGTGTGGTATAGGAATGTATGAGAAGTAACATGCAAAAATATACGAGAGTGACACAGGAAGAGAGATCATTTTGAAGGTCTAGAATTAATGATGTTAGTGGGATTTCTGTGGGACATGAGATGCTGCTCCAGTGATCAATGTAGTCTTGTAGCCATCTGTTGGGCACAGCCGAGAGAACTGATACAGTGTGGCTCGTAAGTAGAGCATGCAATGTGGTTTTAAACACAACAGAAAAGAAGAGAAAAATGAAGGGAGACTAAAAAATCAAACAGTGGAAAATCCAGGATGGAATATGACAATATTATGAAAAAGATACTTGCTGTTCACCATATAGCAGAGTTACTGAGTCACAGATAGGCACAACAAAAAGGTAAACTGTTGCTTGTGGGAGCATAAAAGGACCAGGCGGAGAGAGTCAGTGTCGTCGTAACTGCCGTCTGCTTCACGTCCGCTGTGCAGCGAGCTACCTTAATTTAAGTATTAACTGTATTTTTCTTACTTGTCACTTCTTCTTCCGTGTGTATTTGCTTTTAGGAAGCTTTAATTTTCGAGTGCTCTTAATAGTGTTCCATAGATTTTGTGTTTGTTTTGAATACAGTCAGAGAGAGTCCCTGTAGTCAACCATAGTGCCAGTAGTGCTAGTGTTTGTTTTCAATACAGTCCAGAGACAGGTAGTGCTATTTTCATTGTTTTCTACAAGAAGTGGCTAGCAACCACAGTTTAGTGAATAAGCAGCCGCCTTTAGTGAATTAGCAGTCTAGTTAAAGGTTGATTAACTCTCTTCAGTAAATTGTTTCCTTAGGATGGATAGGATGTGTGACTGCTGTGTACGGAAGCAGGAGGAGCTGGCCACTGTTCGCGAACAGCTGAGCGTGTTGATGGCCGCGGTGAGCCGTCTTCAGGCTGCTGCCCCGGAGTGTAGCGGCAGTGGGGAGTCTGGTGCGTCGCAAGGTACACCCCAGGTGTTACATGCTTCACCCACTGTCTCTGCTGTCGAGACATCTTCGCGGGTACCGGGCGCGGTTGGGCCACCCTCTCCCCAAGGGGAGTGGCGGGTTCAGCGGCGTTCGCGGCGCACGAGGCGGAAGGTCAATGTGGAGGCTGGCTGTGTGGCATCGCCCGCTCTGCCTGTGAGGGGACATGTGGCTGCTCCTTCAGCAAGGTCCGAGCAGGCACACGGGGGGAGGGGTTTATTAGTTATTGGGAGCTCCAACGTTAGGCGGGTGATGGAGCCCCTTAGGGAAATAGCGAGAAGGTCGGGGAAGAAGGCCAGTGTTCACACTGTCTGCTTGCCGGGGGGTCTCATCCGAGATGTGGAGGAGGCCCTACCGGCGGCGATAGAGAGCACTGGGTGCACCCGACTGCAAATTGTTGCTCATGTCGGCACCAATGACTCCTGCCGTCTGGGTTCAGAGGTCATCCTCAGTTCGTACAGGCAGTTGGCGGAATTGGTGAAGGCGGAAAGCCTCACTTGCGGGGTGGAATCAGAGCTAACTATTTGTAGTATCGTTCCCAGAACCGATCGCGGTCCTCTGGTTTGGAGCCGAGTCGAAGGCTTAAACCAGAGGCTCAGACGATTCTGCGGAGATCTGGGGTGCAAATTTCTCGACCTCCGCTATCGGGTGGAGAAATGTAGGGTCCCCCTGAATAGGTCAGGCGTGCACTACACGCCGGAAGCGGCTACAAGGGTAGCGGAGTATGTGTGGAGTGCACATGGGGGTTTTTTAGGTTAGAGAATCCCCTCCCTAGGCCTGACAAGACGCCTCCTGAGACGCGGCAAGATAGGAGTAGGCAAAATGCAACAGGGAATAACAATATTAATGTGCTAATAGTAAACTGCATGAGCGTCTATAGAAAGGTCCCAGAACTGCTCTCATTAATAAACGATCACAACGCCCATATAGTACTAGGGACAGAAAGTTGGCTGAAACCAGACGTAAACAGTAACGAAATCCTAAACTCAGATTGGAATGTATACTGCAGAGACAGGCTGAACAGTGAAGGGGGAGGCGTGTTTATAGTGATAAGAAGTGCAATAGTATCGAAGGAAATTGACGGAGATCCGAAATGTGAAATGATTTGGGTGAAGGTTGCGGTTAAAGCAGGCTCAGACATGGTAATTGGATGTCTCTATAGGCCCCCTGGCTCAGCAGCTGTTGTGGCTGAGCACCTGAAGGATAATTTGGAAAATATTTCGAGTAGATTTCCCCACCATGTTATAGTTCTGGGTGGAGATTTTAATTTGCCGGATATAGACTGGGAGACTCAGATGTTCATAACGGGTGGCAGGGACAAAGAATCCAGTGAAATTTTTTTAAGTGCTTTATCTGAAAACTACCTTGAGCAGTTAAACAGAGAACCGACTCGTGGCGATAACATATTAGACCTTCTGGTGACAAACAGACCCGAACTATTTGAAAAAGTTAACGCAGAACAGGGAATCAGCGATCATAAATCGGTTACGGCATCGATGATTTCAGCCGTAAATAGGAATATTAAAAAGGGTAGGAAGATTTTTCTGTTTAGAAAAAGTGACAAAAAGCAGATTTCAGAGTACCTGTTGGCTCAACACAAAAGTTTTGTCTCAAGTACTGATAGTGTTGAGGATCAGTGGACAAAGTTCAAAACCATCGTACAATATGCGTTAGATGAGTATGTGCCAAGCAAGATCGTAAGAGATGGAAAAGAGCCACCGTGGTACAACAACCGAGTTAGAAAACTGCTGCGGAAGCAAAGGGAACTTCACAGCAAACATAAACATAGCCAAAGCCTTGCAGACAAACAAAAATTACGCGAAGCGAAATGTAGCTATGCGAGAGGCGTTCAGTGAATTCGAAAGTAAAGTTCTATGTACTGACTTGGCAGAAAATCCTAAGAAATTTTGGTCTTATGTCAAAGCGGTAGGTGGATCAAAACAAAATGTCCAGACACTCTGTGACCAAAATGGTACTGAAACAGAGGATGACAGACTAAAGGCCGAAATACTAAATGTCTTTTTCCAAAGTTGTTTCACAGAGGAAGACTGCACTGTAGTTCCTTCTCTAGATTGTCGCACAGATGACAAAATGGTAGATATCGAAATAGACGACAGAGGGATAGAGAAACAATTAAAATCGCTCAAAAGAGGAAAGGCCTCTGGACCTGATGGGATACCAGTTCAATTTTACACAGAGTACGCGAAGGAACTTGCCCCCCTTCTTGCAGCGGTGTACCGTAGGTCTCTAGAAGAGCGTAGCGTTCCAAAGGATTGGAAAAGGGCACAGGTCATCCCCGTTTTCAAGAAGGGACGTCGAACAGATGTGCAGAACTATAGACCTATATCTCTAACGTCGATCAGTTGTAGAATTTTGGAACACGTATTGTGTTCGAGTATAATGACTTTTCTGGAGACTAGAAATCTACTCTGTAGGAATCAGCATGGGTTTCGAAAAAGACGGTCATGTGAAACCCAGCTCGCGCTATTCGTCCACGAGACTCAGAGGGCCATAGACACGGGTTCACAGGTAGATGCCGTGTTTCTTGACTTCCGCAAGGTGTTCGATACAGTTCCCCACAGTCGTTTAATGAACAAAGTAAGAGCATATGGACTATCAGACCAATTGTGTGATTGGATTGAGGAGTTCCTAGATAACAGGACGCAGCATGTTATTCTCAATGGAGAGAAGTCTTCCGAAGTAAGAGTAATTTCAGGTGTGCCGCAGGGGAGTGTCATAGGACCGTTGCTATTCACAATATACATAAATGACCTGGTGGATGACATCGGAAGTTCACTGAGGCTTTTTGCAGATGATGCTGTGGTGTATCGAGAGGTTGTAACAATGGAAAATTGTACTGAAATGCAGGAGGATCTGCAGCGAATTGACGCATGGTGCAGGGAATGGCAACTGAATCTCAATGTAGACAAGTGTAATGTGCTGCGAATACACAGAAAGATAGATCCTTTATCTTTTAGCTACAAAATAGCAGGTCAGCAACTGGAAGCAGTTAATACCATAAATTATCTGGGAGTACGCATTAGGAGTGATTTAAAATGGAATGATCATATAATGTTGATTGTCGGTAAAGCAGATGCCAGACTGAGATTCATTGGAAGAATCCTAAGGAAATGCAATCCGAAAACAAAGGAAGTAGGTTACAGTACGCTTGTTCGCCCACTGCTTGAATACTGCTCAGCAGTGTGGGATCCGTACCAGATAGGGTTGATACAAGACATAGAGAAGATCCAACGGAGAGCAGCGCGCTTCGTTACAGGATCATTTAGTAATCGCGAAAGCGTTACAGAGATGATAGATAAACTCCAGTGGAAGACTCTGCAGGAGAGACGCTCAGTAGCTCGGTACGGGCTTTTGTCAAAGTTACGAGAACATACCTTCACCGAAGAGTCAAGCAGTATATTGCTCCCTCCTACGTATATCTCGCGAAGAGACCATGAGGATAAAATCAGAGAGATTAGAGCCCACACAGAGGCATACCGACAATCCTTCTTTCCACGAACAATACGAGACTGGAATAGAAGGGAGAACCGATAGAGGTACTGAAGGTACCCTCCGCCACACACCTTCAGGTGGCTTGCGGAGTATGGATGTAGATGTAGATGTAGAGAGGCTAGGGCAGCTAGGTAAAGTCCAGAGGTTAGATGGAGGGGGGAGGGGGGGGGGGAGGAGGAAAGGACTGTGGGTTCATTGGTGGAATAAATGGCTGTGTAGTGACTTACAACTCTACCTACTGACAAAGGCTCCACCACTTGTTTTGAACTCCAAGGATTACCTGACAGAAGGACTCCTCCAGCTGTAAGTGTCATCTACCAACAAACCCTGCCACAGTGACCCATTCCAGATATCCAGCAGGATCTGCAGCCTCTCCTCAAATCCTTAGATCCATCCCAGAGTCTCTAACCAGAGTCCATCTATCTCCTTATCCCTACCATTCCACACACTCCTGTCTTCAACATGCTTCCTAAAGTCTACAAATCCAACCACCACAGGTGCCCCTTGTGGCCAGTTACTGTGCCCCACTGAGAGAATCTCTGCTCTTGTTGGCCAACACCTTCATCCTATTACCCCCAACCTTCCCTCCTATACAAACAGTACTAACCATTTCCTCCACTGACTATCCGCAGTTCCTGTTCCTGCTTGTCACTATTGATGCTACCTCCCTTTATACTAATATCTCTTATTCACATGACTTACTGCTATGGAACACTATCTTTCTCAATGCCTGATGGACTCCAAGCCTACAACCCCATACCTAGTCACCATGACCAGCTATATCCTCACCCACTATTACTTCTTCTTTGAAGATATCACCTACAAACAAATCCAGGGTATGGCTATGGGCACCCACAAGGCAGCATCCTATGCCAGCCTACTCAAGGGTCACCTAGAGGAATCCATTCTAAACACCTGGGATCCTAAATGCCTCACCTGGTTCAGATTCACTGATGACATCTTTGTGATTGGGATCGAGAGTGAGGACACCATATCACATTCCTCCAGAACCTCTATTCCTCCTCCCCCATACACTTCATTGGTCCTACCAACCCAACAAGTCACCTTGCTCAATGTTGGCCTCCACATCAAAGATGGCTACATCAGTACCTCCATCCATATCAAACCTAACAACATTACCATCACTTCAAAAGCTGCCACCATTCCATATAGCCTAGCCACCTAAGGCCATCACATCTGTAGTGACGCGCAGTCCCTCTCCAAATATGCACTATGTGATCGAAAGTATCCGGACGCCTGGCTGAAAATGACTTACAAGTTCATGGCACCCTCCATCGGTACTGCTGTAATTCAATATGGTGTTGGCCCACCCTTAGCCTTGATGGCAGCTTCCACTCTTGCGAAATGAGGAATGTCTACCCACTATCCTCCCACCCCTCCCACAATAATATTCCACCACCCACCACACCTACACAATATACTCGCCCATCTCTACTCCACCCCTGCTCCCAACCCCTTGCCTCATGGCTCATATCCGTGCATAGATCCAGATGGAAGACCTGTCCCATACATCGCCCCGTCATGATGTTCTCTAGTCCAGTCACAGGCATCACCTATCCCATAAAAAGCAGGGCTACCTGTGTGAATAATTACAGGTATGTTGTCTACAGACTAAGCTGCAGCCACTGTGCTGCTTTCTATGTAAAAGACAACCAACAAGCTGTGTGTCCACATGAATGACGACCGACAAACAGTGGCCAAGAAACAACTGAACTACCCAGTTGCTGAGAACAATGCTCAGCATGACATTCTTCATTTCAATGACTGCTTCATAGCATGTGCCATCTGGATCCTCTCCACCAAGACCAGGTTTCTGGAATTGTGCAGGTGGGAACTCTCCCTGCAGTACATCCCATGTTCCCGCAACCCTCCTGCCCTCCACCTTCATTAGTCATTGTCCTTACCCATCTAGACCCTTTCCTGTTCCCATTCCAGCACTACACAGCCCTCTATTCCACCAGTGCACCCACAGACTCTTTTTTCTTCTGTCCCTTTTCCCATACTCCCCACCCCTCACCCGTGTCTAACCTCTCGTTTGCACCTGGCTGCCCTAACCTCTCTCCATCTCGTCCCTGTATACTCCCACAGTCAGCACTTTGCCGTCCCCACCTCCACCCCTTCCCTGCTATCCCTGTGCATCTCCATCCCAGCTGCCTCATTTACCACACCAGGTTGTTTCTTGGATCATGCAGTGCTGCTCGCAGTCTGGCCTCAGCAGCCAGAGACAGTGATCATGTGTACATGAGATGCATTTGCATGTGTCTGTTGTGTTGTCTATTTCTGATGAAGGTTTTGTTGATGAAAAGCTTACTTTCTGACAGTCTGTTTGTTGTGCCTATCTGTGACTCAGCATCTCTGCTATATGGTGAGTAACAACTACCCTTTTCATAATATTGTCTGCAGTTGTAGAGTAGGTACCACATGATATGCTTAATATACATTTCTGTGCAACTTACACTTCATTCCTCCTGGCAAGTTGGTGGAGAACATGACACAATAAGACATTCATGAACAAAAGAAGTAAGCCTACTTTGTGATGTTTTCCCCTCCAAAACTAGATATCATCAGTAACATACAAGTTGCATATCTTAGGTATTTAAGATAATCTGTAACATGTTACTTCAGTTCAGGTGATCAAACGATTCAGGAGTGTACTGCTGGTTCACAGTGTCCAGCAGACACAGTATTTCATCAGCCCGAGCCCCCTCACAAATTCGTCTGGGTGGGGTGGGGGAAAATTATTAGTTATATTATGCTTTGTAAAATCACAAAATTATGTTGGAATTTTTTATTTTCCTTGTTTGACGATAGTTACCTTTTAAAATACATTCAGTAATGAGTTAAAATAAGTAATTATTATGGTAGTAAGCAGGTTAACTGAAAATGAGTGGTCTGAATAATGATAGTGTTACGGTGCTGCGGACACACTTAGAATTTGTCCTGTTGTGCGAACCTGCGGCTAAAGTCTGGCGCCGGTGGGCAAGCACTGCGGCTGCAGCAACATCAGAAGGACTGGAGCAGAAGCTCCTGGATCCCTCCGACTTGCGTCGCCTTGAGATATTAGGACGCCGCGGCTATATAAAGTCCACCCTGCTGTTGCAGTCATTCAGTGTCGATAGTTTCTTTGAGTGCATGCTGTTATGCCTGTTAGTCATTTATTTCCACTTTGGTAGTCTGAATCTGTAGTTTTCGGTGGTAATTATAACAATGTTGATCATTCGTAAACCCAATCAACCACATAAAGAAACAGCTATTGGCATTCACATGTTCAGCTTTATTCTGCTCAGCTGTATAGCCCCGTCCCCTTCTGTCTGCAGGAAAGTTTTTTTCTAGATGCAATGCAGAATCCCCTGGCAGGGACATGGCATACAGGTATCAGGTATTCTTTTTTTTTTTGCAAATCCAGATTTCGGCTAGGGACTAGCCATTATCAGTGCACTATTTTCTAATCTCAATTTATGTCAGTTCCTTGTTGTTCGGCAGTCAGTCATAGTTCTTTGACAGTCAGTCATAGTTCTTTGATTCAACAACTGTGACTGACTCCCGAACAACAGGGAACTGACATGAATCGTGCATTGATAATGGCTAGGCATTAGTCTTGATGGCTGCATTCTATAATTTATAAATAATATCACAGTCACTGAATGCACCAACTTTATTAATGAAAGGTATCCTGATGAACTTATGATTCATTCAGAAATAAACTTAGAATATGTTCAAAAACCAACAGAGATTTGTTTCAAAATCATATGAATAATCGATAGACCAATGTGTGCTGGATAGTATGCACTTTGTGAAACAAGGTTTTTTTTTTTTTTCCTCAAGAGGTTGGAAGGGGAGGCACCACTATCTAGTATTGCCGTGGTTCAGAAATATCGTTGATCCGCTGCTGATGCACAGAGCAGTCTCAGTTGTAGTGGAGAGAGGTGGGTAGTCTCCACGTGACCCGTGTTTACGTTTAGTGATTTTGCTGTTTCCTCTTCATTTATTGCTCTCATGTCAAATGGAAACAAAATTGATTTCTGTGGCCGGGAGCTATGAAGTGGATTAAAATAAATTCACATAATTACGGAAGGCTACAATATGTCATTAGCTTCAGATTTTATTTTATTTCCATCTTTCTCGCAGTCAAGCCAGAACAATGAAGCTATTTTTGTCAGTTGGCTAAAGAAATTTGGCTTATTATCAATTTTTTTCCACTGAGATTATCAATTTATTTGAAACAAAGTGTTTAATTCCACTCTATTGGCTAGTTTCAGCTGTTCGCTGCATTCCAGAAGTGCATCTTTTCATCTACTAACATGTATGGCATTATGCCATAATAAAGAACCAAACGTGAGATAATTCAGTACTGGTACTCCAAGAAAATTTACATACAAATCTGGACATATGAATGTGCACTGTAAGCTGAATTATCCATTTTAGTATGATTCACAAAATTCCATTGCTCTTGAAGTATCCTCTGATGTCTTGTTTCTTTCATGACATAATGTAAGATCTTTTAATATTTTACACGTATGAACATACGGGCTTCCTGCGTCATCATAGCTGCGCAAGCGTGGTGATGCCTGTTATCTGGCTCTCTCTGGCAACTGCTGAAACAAACCTATTTTTAACAGGTCACAGGAAAATATTGTGAATGGTTGTTTGAAAAGCATTACTTTCAAAGTAAATTTCCATTTATGCAAGCTGAACTAAGTGTGAAAATGTATGATGAATTTCTTAAATCACAGAGTGTTTGTCCCTCATC
Source organism: Schistocerca cancellata (assembly GCF_023864275.1). NCBI lineage: Eukaryota > Metazoa > Arthropoda > Insecta > Orthoptera > Acrididae > Schistocerca > Schistocerca cancellata. Next base: position 502,026,692 of record NC_064631.1, read on the forward strand.
AACTCTGAGGATGTCCATTTAGAAAAAAATTTCAAGCCCAGATGATCAGACATTTATGTCGTTATCAAAAATTTTGCTTGCACATTTGTGTGATGTACATTAAACTGTAACATGAGCAAAAAAGATCAATTTTATATGTAAAAGCTTAGCTTCTCTTGCACCTTATTAATCTTAGAGACCAATATTATGTGTGAAAGCTTTGCTTTTCTTGTAGCAACACTAAATATATTAATTTAAACCATTAACTTTTCCAGTTTGTGTATACTCACTACTTAACAGTGATATTGCTATTGGCTGACTACATCATGTGTCCTATGCTCTGAATATCCACTGTCATTGGCTGGCGTGGTCACGTGACGTGAGCTTACAAAAGCGCACTGCAATTCAGAAAGTAACATGCCGTGTTTGGTGGAATTCAAATTTATACTCTTGTTGTATGAAAATATGCAGCATACATGTTGCTGCACATCAAAGGTCTTTCCAAAACATGTTTTTAGTTTGCTTTTCTAAAGGGCCGGGAAATTCTACGCTGGTGTATAAAACCATAACCATTCAAAGGATAAGTTTTACTGTTCCGAGGAAAAGTATACTGTCATGGAAAAAGTGTATTTTCACTTGAAAGAAAATGTATTTTTAACCGGGAAATCTGGGAAAGATCCAGGATTTTTTTTTTTTTTTTTTTTTTTTTTCTTTCCTGTGTATACACACTGAATATTTTCCTTATATTGAAATGAGTGGAGGAGGAGAATTTACTATTTACATTATTAACAAGGGAGAATCTGTTTTGTTAGCGTGATGTTGGAGTGTGTTGTTGGTGGAGCTTTTACGATGAACCAGCCAGGGATGTGGTCACAGGATCAGCAAGAATTATTTAGATGTTTACTGGGAAATGGCTGCCGAGAATTTCCATCCAGCAAATCCGAAGACAGAATTATGTTCAACATTTGTCCAAAAACATAAGAAATTAGTCAAATAAAAACCTTGCCAAAGTTAAAATCCATTAAAGCACATGTTCACCTTAAAAAGCAGATGTGAATATCCTGCATCTACTTGTAAACTAACTACAACTGGAACTAAGAGTAGTTTAGTAGACAGCAGTCTGTGATACAAACATTGTGGTATTATCTCATCATTCACTGCTTGTAGCAGGTGACACAGCCTGAGCACAAACATGATCACTGAGCATCTTTGTACTGCACAAACAGCACAACTCACTTACACAGTTGCAGTACCAACAGTACTGTCTGGCAAGTTACGATAGTCAGCTGTGAGTTCAGTTGAGCACAGTCCTAGCATGCTTAAAGTGCATGCACAATGGAATTTTATATTCATGTTCTGCATTACACTTAATATTATTATAATCATGATTAACTGTCATACATAACGCTCAAGATTCGTGTTATCACACTATCATGTCACCAACAAAAGTTATGTGAACATTCACGATTATTCATGAGATAATGGACTTATTCCTTAAATTGTCTCAATTAACTAGCAGTTCATTCACAAATGATTCACTTCATTATTGTGCGAATGTGAATATAGTTGTTTATGGGCAAATGAGGTTATGCAATTTGCATTGTGTCCTCAATATATTGTAGTTCAGATGGTTTCTGAATCGCTCAAATTCAGTCCATTTGATTGAATCAATAGTAGTAAACATAAACAGGATAAAAAATACATATATCTAAAAACAAAGATGATGAGACCTACCAAACAAAAGCGCTGGCAGGTCGATAGACACACAAACAAACACAAACATACACACAAAATTCGAGCTTTTGCAACCCCTGGTTGCTTCGTCAGGAAAGAGGGAAGGAGAGGGAAAGACGAAAGGATGTGGGTGTTAAGGGAGAGGGTAAGGAGTCATTCCAATCTCGGGAGCAGAAAGACTTACCTTAGGGGGAAATAAGGACAGGTATACACTCACACACACACACATATCCATCCACACATATACAGACACAAGCAGACATTTGTAAAGGCAAAGAGTTTGGGCAGAGATGTCAGTTGAGGTGGAAGTAAAGAGGCAAAGATGTTGTTGAAAGACAGGTGAGGTATGAGTGGCGACAACTTGAAATTAGCGGAGGATGAGGCCTGTCGGATAACGAGAAGAGAGGATATACTGAAGGGCAAGTTCCCATCTCCGGAGTTCTGACAGGTTGGTGTTAGTGGGAAGTATCCAGATAACCCGGACGGTGTAACACTGTGCCAATATGTGCTGGCCGTGCACCAAGGCATGTTTAGCCGCAGGGTGATCCTCATTACCAACAAACACTGTCTGCCTGTGTCCATTCATGCGAATGGACAGTTTGTTGCTGGTCATTCCCACATAGAAGGCTTCACAGTGTAGGCAGGCCAGTTGGTAAATGACGTGGGTGCTTTCACACGTGGCTCTGCCTTTGATCGTGTACACCTTCCGGGTTACAGGACTGGAGTAGGTGGTGGTGGGAGGGTGCATGGGACAGGTTTTACACCAGGGGTGGTTACAAGGGTAGGAGCCAGAGGGTAGGGAAGGTGGTTTGGGGATTTCATAGGGATGAAGTAAGAGGTTACGAAGATTAGGTGGATGGCGGAAAGACACTCTTGGTGGAGTGGGGAGGATTTCATGAAGGATGGATCTCGTTTCAGGACAGGATTTGAGGAAGTCGTATCCCTGCTGGAGAGCCACATTTAGAGTCTGATCCAGTCCCAGAAAGTACCCTGTCACAAGTGGGGCACTTTTGGGGTTCTTCTGTGGGAGGTTCTGGGTTTGAAGGGATGAGGAAGTGGCTCTGGTTATTTGCTTCTGTACCAGGTTGGGAGGGTAGTTGCGGGATGCGAAAGCTGTTGTCAGGTTGTTGGTGTAATGGTTCAGGGATTCCAGACTGGAGCAGATTCGTTTGCCACGAAGACCTAGGCTGTAGGGAAGGGACCGTTTGATGTGGAATGGGTGGCAGCTGTCATAATGGAGGTACTGTTGCTTGTTGGTGGGTTTGATGTGGACGGACGTGTGAAGCTGGCCATTGGGCAGGTGGAGGTCAACATCAAGGAAAGTGGCATGGGATTTGGAGTAGGACCAGGTGAATCTGATGGAACCAAAGGAGTTGAGGTTGGAGAGGAAATTCTGGAGTTCTTCTTCACTGAGAGTCCATATCATGAAGATGTCATCAATAAATCTGTACCAAACTGGGTTGGCAGGCCTGGGTAACCAAGAAGGCTTCCTCTAAGCGACCCATGAATAGGTTGGCGTATGAGGGGGCCATCCTGGTACTCATGGCTGTTCCCTTTATTTGGTGGTAGGTCTGGCCTTCAAAAGTGAAGAAGTTGTGGGTCAGGATGAAGCTGGCTAAGGTAATGAGGATAGAGGTTTTAGGTAGGGTGGCAGGTGATTGGCGTGAAAGGAAGTGCTCCATTGCAGCGAGGCCCTGGACGTGTGGAATATTTGTGTATAAGGAAGTGGCATCAATGGTTACAAGGATGGTTTCCGGGGGTAACAGACTGGGTAAGGATTCCAGGCGTTCGAGAAAGTGGTTGGTGTCTTTGATGAAGGATGGGAGACTGCATGTAATAGGTTGAAGGTGTTGATCTACGTAGGCAGAGATACGTTCTGTGGGGGCTTGGTAACCAGCTACAATGGGGCGGCCGGGATGATTGGGTTTGTGAATTTTAGGAAGAAGGTAGAAGGTAGGGGTGCGGGGTGTTGGTGGGGTCAGGAGGTTGATGGAGTCAGGTGAAAGGTTGTGTAGGGGGCCTAAGGTTCTGAGGATTCCTTGAAGCTCCGCCTGGACATCAGGAATGGGATTATCTTGGCAAACTTTGTATGTGGTGTTGTCTGAAAGCTGACGCAGTCCCTCAGCCACATACTCCCGACGATCAAGTACCACAGTCGTGGAACCCTTGTCCGCCGGAAGAATGACGATGGAACGGTCAGCCTTCAGATCATGAATAGCTTGGGCTTCAGCAGTGGTGATGTTGGGAGTAGGATTAAGGTTTTTTATGAAGGATTGGGAGGCAAGGCTGGAAGTCAGAAATTCCTGGAAGGTTTGGAGGGGGTGATTTTGAGGAAGAGGAGGTGGGTCCCGCTGTGATGGAGGACGGAACTGTTCCAGGCAGGGTTAAATCTGGATAGTGTCTTGGAGAGTTGGATCATTAGGCGTAGGATTAGGATCATTTTTCTTCGTGGCAAAGTGATATTTCCAGCAGAGAGTACGAGTGTAGGACAGTGAATCTTTGACGAGGACTGTTTTGTTGAATCTGGGAGTGGGGCTGAAGGTGAGGCCTTTGGATAGGACAGCGGTTTCGGATTGGGAGAGAGGTTTGGAGGAAGGGTTAACTACTGAATTAGGGTGTTGTGGTTGCAGATTGTGTTGATTGGAATTTTGAGGTTTTGGAGGGAGTGGAGCTGGAAGTAGGAGATTGAGTAGATGGGAGAGACCGGGTTTGTGTGCAAAGAGAGGAGGTTGAGGTTTGCTGGAAAGGTTGTGAAGGGTGAGTGAGTTGCCTTTCCGGAGGTGGGAAACCAGGAGATTGGACAGTTTTTTAAGGTGGAGGGTGGCATGCTATTCTAATTTGTGGTTGGCCTGTAGGAGGATGCTCTGAACAGCCGGTGTAGACTTTGTGACAAATTGTGACAAATTTTCTCAGGCTTTGTCACAACAGCCAGTGTGGAATTTCAAGTTGCCGCCACTCATACCTCACCTGTCTTTCAACAACATCTTTGCCTCTTTACTTCCACCTCGACTGACATCTCTGCCCAAACTCTTTGCCTTTACAAATGTCTGCTTGTGTCTGTGTATGTGCGGATGGATATGTGTGTGTGTGTGTGCGCGAGTGTATATCTGTCCTTTTTTCCCCCTAAGGTAAGTCTTTCCGCTCCTGGGATTGGAATGACTCCTTACCCTCTCCCTTAAAACCCACATCCTTTTATCTTTCCCTCTCCTTCCCTCTTTCCTGACGAAGCAACTAGGGGTTGCGAAAGCTCGAATTTTGTGTGTATGTTTGTGTTTGTTTGTGTGTCTATCGACCTGACAGTGCTTTTGTTTGGTAAGTCTCATCATCTTTGTTTTTAGATATATTTTTCCCACATGGAATGTTTCCCTCTATTATAAAAAATACATGTATTTATATGCAAAATATTAATGCAAAACGTTTACTTCCAGTAATGGGATCATAGTCATACCATGTACAGTACCCGTGCGCGTACGCATTGCTCTTGCAAATGGTTTAGCGATTGAAGAGTGCAACACATCTTTACTTACAGTATCTCCATGGATAACCATCAGTACTTTTACCTTTTTCATTTAATCTGACAGTTATGAGACAGTTAACTATCACAAGAGAAAGTCACCAAAACTGACTTGCAAACTCATAGGAAAATGTATCTAATTAGCCCATGATAATATGGGCAACCTCAAATGTTCAAAATTCAGGCACTTTCTACCTCAGTTTATTCCATATTGGTGAGACTTGTTTTGCAAAATTCTTACAACTAATATTTTAATAAACACATGTAGCTAAAGAAAACTTACATTCTACGGATCGGAGCGTGGATTGTCAGATCCCTTAATCAGGCAGGTAGGTTAGAAAATTTAAAAAGGGAAATGGATAGGTTAAAGTTAGATATAGTGGGAATTAGTGAAGTTTGGTGGCAGGAGGAACAAGACTTTTTGTTAGGTGAATGCAGGGTTATAAATACAAAATCAAATAAAGGTAATGCTGGAGTAGGTTTAATAATGAATAAGAAAATAGGAGTACGGGTAAGCTACTACAAACAGCATAGTGAACGCATCATTGTGGCCAAGACAGACACGAAGCCCACACCTACTACAGTAGTACAAGTTTATATGCCAGCTAGCTCTGCAGATGATGAAGAAATTGAAGAAATGTATGATGAGAGAAAAGAAATTATTCAGGTAGTGAAGGGAGACGAAAATTTAATAGTCATGGGTGACTGGAATTCGAGTGTAGGAAAAGGGAGAGAAAGAAACATAGTAGGTGAATATGGATTGGGGGTAAGAAATGAAAGAGGAAGCCGTCTGGTAGAATTTTGCACAGAGCATAACTTAATCATAGCTAACACTTGGTTCAAGAATCATAAAAGAAGGTTGTATACATGGAAGAATCCTGGAGATACTAAAAGGTACCAGATTGATTATATAATGGTAAGACAGAGATTTAGGAACCAGGTTTTAAATTGTAAGACATTTCCAGGGACAGATGTGGACTCTGACCACAATCTATTGATTATGAACTGTAGATTAAAACTGAAGAAACTCCAAAAAGGTGGGAATTTAAGGAGATTGGATCTGGATAAACCGACAGAACCAGAAGTTGTACAGTGTTTCAGGGAGAGCATAAGGGAACAATTGACAGGAATGGGGGAAAGAAATACAGTAGAAGAAGAATGGGTAGCTCTGAGGGATGAAGTAGTGAAGGCAGCAGAGGATCAAGTAGGTAAAAAGACGAGGGCTAGTAGAAATCCTTGGGTAACAGAAGAAATATTGAATTTAATTGATGAAAGGAGAAAATATAAAAATGCAGTAAATGAAGCAGGTAAAAAGGAATACAAACGTCTCAAAAATGAGATCGACAGGAAGTGCAAAATGGCTAAGCAGGCATGGCTAGAGGACAAATGTAAGGATGTAGAGGCATATATAGTGCCTACAGGAAAATTAAACAGATCTTTGGAGAAAAGAGAACCACTTGCATGAATATCTAGAGCTCAGATGGAAACCCAGTTCTAAGCAAAGAAGGGAAAGAAGAAAGGTGGAAGGAGTATATAGAGGGTATATATAAGGGCGATGTACTTGAGGACAATATTATGGAAATGGAAGAGGATGTAGATGAAGATGAAATGGGAGATGCGATACTGCATGAAGAGTTTGACAGAGCACTGAAAGACCTGAGTCGAAACAAGGCCCCGGGAGTAGACAACATTCCATTAGAACTATTGACGGCCTTGGGAGAGCCAGTCCTGTCAAAACTCTACCATTTCGTGAGCAAGATGTATGAGACAGAAAAAATACCGTCAGACTTTAAGAAAAATGTAATAATTCCAATCCCAAAGAAAGCAGGTGTTGACAGATGTGAAAATTACTGAACTATCAGTTTAATAAGTCACAGCTGCAAAATTTTAACGCGAATTCTTTACAGACAAATGGAAAAACTTGTAGAAGCCAACCTCGTGGAAGATCAGTTTGGATTCCGTAGAAATGTTGGAACACGTGAGGCAATACTGACCCTATGACTTATCTTAGAAGAAAGATTAAGGAAAGGCAAACCTCGATTTCTAGCATTTGTAGACTTAGAGAAAGCTTTTGACAATGTTGACTGGAATAATCTCTTTCAAATTTTAAAGGTGGCAGGGGTAAAATACAGGGAGTGAAATGCTATTTACAATTTGTATAGAAACCAGATGGCAGTTATAAGAGTCAAGGGGCATGAAAGTGAAGCAGTGGTTGGGAAGGGAGTGAGACAGGGTTGTAGCCTCTCCCCAATGTTATTCAAATGGTTGGCTCTGAGCACTATGGGACCTAACTACTGAGGTCATCAGTCCCCTAGAACTTAGAACTACTTAAACCTAACTAACCTAAGGACATCACACACATCCATGCCGGAGGCAGGATTCGAACCTGTGACCGTAGCAGTCACGCGGTTCCAAACTGAAGCACTTAGAACTGCACGGCCACACCGGGCGGCCCCAATGTTATTCAATCTGTATATTGAGCAAGCAGTAAAGGAAGCAAAAGAAAAATTTGGAGTAGGTATTAAAATCCAGGAAGAAGAAATAAAAACTTTGAGGTTCACCGATGACATTGTAATTCTGTCAGAGACGGCAAAGGACTTGGAAGAGCAGTTGAACGGAATGGACAGTGTCTTGAAAGAAGGATATAAGATGAACATCAACAAAAGCAAAATGAGGATAATGGAATGTAGTCGAATTAAGTCGGGTGATGTTGTGGGTATTACACTCCTGGAAATTGAAATAAGAACACCGTGAATTCATTGTCCCAGGAAGGGGAAACTTTATTGACACATTCCTGGGGTCAGATACATCACATGATTACACTGACAGAACCACAGGCACATAGACACAGGCAACAGAGCATGCACAATGTCGGCACTAGTACAGTGTATATCCACCTTTCGCAGCAATGCAGGCTGCTATTCTCCCATGGAGACGATCGTAGAGATGCTGGATGTAGTCCTGTGGAATGGCTTGCCATGCCATTTCCACCTGGCGCCTCAGTTGGACCAGCGTTCGTGCTGGACGTGCAGACCGCGTGAGACGACGCTTCATCCAGTCCCAAACATGCTCAATGGGGGACAGATCCGGAGATCTTGCTGGCCAGGGTAGTTGACTTACACCTTCTAGAGCACGTTGGGTGGCACGGGATACATGCGGACGTGCATTGTCCTGTTGGAACAGCAAGTTCCCTTGCCGGTCTAGGAATGGTAGAACGATGGGTTCGATGACGGTTTGGATGTACCGTGCACTATTCAGTGTCCCCTCGATGATCACCAGTGGTGTACGGCCAGTGTAGGAGATCGCTCCCCACACCATGATGCCGGGTGTTGGCCCTGTGTGCCTCGGTCGTATGCAGTCCTGATTGTGGCGCTCACCTGCACGGCGCCAAACACGCATACGACCATCATTGGCACCAAGGCAGAAGCGACTCTCATCGCTGAAGACGACACGTCTCCATTCGTCCCTCCATTCACGCCTGTCGCGACACCACTGGAGGCGGGCTGCACGATGTTGGGGCGTGAGCGGAAGACGGCCTAACGGTGTGCGGGACCGTAGCCCAGCTTCATGGAGACGGTTGCGAATGGTCCTCGCCGATACCCCAGGAGCAACAGTGTCCCTAATTTGCTGGGAAGTGGCGTTGCGGTCCCCTACGGCACTGCGTAGGGTCCTACGGTCTTGGCGTGCATCCGTGCGTCGCTGCGGTCCGGTCCCAGGTCGACGGGCACGTGCACCTTCCGCCGACCACTGGCGACAACATCGATGTACTGTGGAGACCTCACACCCCACGTGTTGAGCAATTCGGCGGTATGTCCACCCGGCCTCCCGCATGCCCATTATACGCCCTCGCTCAAAATCCGTCAACTGCACATACGGTTCACGTCCACGCTGTCGCGGCATGCTACCAGTGTTAAAGACTGCGATGGAGCTCCGTATGCCATGGCAAACTGGCTGACACTGACGGCGGCGGTGCACAAATGCTGCGCAGCTAGCGCCATTCGACGGCCAACACCGCGGTTCCTGGTGTGTCCGCTGTGCCGTGTGTGTGATCATTGCTTGTACAGCCCTCTCGCAGTGTCCGGAGCAAGTATGGTGGATCTGACACACCGGTGTCAATGTGTTCTTTTTTCCATTTCCAGGAGTGTAGATTAGGAAATGAGACACTTAAAGTAGTAAAGGAGTTTTGCTATTTGGGGAGCAAAATAACTGATGATGGTCGAAGTAGAGAGGATATAAAATGTAGACTGGCAATGGCAAGGAAAGCGTTCTGAAGAAGAGAAATTTGTTAACATCGAATATAGATTTAAGTGTCAGGAAGTCGTTTCTGAAAGTATTTGTATGGAGTGTAGCCATGTATGGAAGTGAAACATGGACGATAAATAGTTTGGACAAGAAGAGAATAGAAGCTTTCGAAATGTGGTGCTACAGAAGAATGTTGAAGATTAAGTGGGTAGATCACATAACTAATGAAGAGGTATTGAATAGGATTGGGGAGAAGAGAAGTTTGTGGCACAACTTGACTAGAATAAGGGATCGGTTGCTAGGACATGTTCTGAGGCATCAAGGGATCACAAATTTAGCATTGGAGGGCAGTGTGAAAGGTAAAAATCGTAGAGGGAGACCAAGAGATGGATACACTAAGCAGATTCAGAAGGATGTAGGCTGCAGTAGGTACTGGGAGATGAAGGAGCTTGCACAGGATAGAGAAGCATGGAGAGCTGCATCAAACCAGTCTCAGGACTGGAGACCACAACAACAACATGTAGCTAATATTTTCAACTTAAATATGTATAATAACATTCTTAATTCATCTGTAAATGCAATCCATTGGCTTTTGGTAATGTAATGTGCCTCAGTAACGCCCTTGACAATGCACAAAAAATTAAGTTCCATTTTACCACAAACATATGCCTGTGCCATTCTCCTTTATAGCATTAACAATTTCTAGACTACACATTTACACCTCTTGATTTCTGTAATTTTGCAGAGTAAGTAAGATTTGCCTACAACTTCTTGGGTTTACACACAGAAAAACGAAAACTTTCTAATGTTCACTAGAAGACATAAATAATACTGTGTATATTCGCAGAAATGTTTCTGAGTTCTCATGTGTGAAGAATCATTTCAACAACACGCAAGTGCTATTATTACATTTACATATTAAAGAAAACAATTATATATTACATCATAACATCAATCATCTATGAAGAATAATTTCAGTAATACACTCATGGTAGTATGACATTTACTTACTAAAGAAAACACTTGTATATTGCATCATAACATTAATCTGCTGGAGTATTCAATCAGTGGCTGTGTACATCCCCAAAATATATCTTTCTTTACTGATTATTATATGCTGCAGTGTAAGCCTCATATTATATAAAAAATGCTCATTACTTTACTACGACTGTTACTCTATATTCTTCTTCAAATCCTGTTGAGGATACAGTCATTTTATCTTGTTGTCTCCAGTATAAGAAAGTAAGCAAGCACCTGCGTTTTGGTCGTGGGTGTTCATAAATGGACAAGTATCAAACAGTTGTCATGCCATATTCTTTTTACACTGGATATGATATAAGATGGTTCCTAATAAAATCTTTGTCACAACAGCAAATTTCTGTATTTTTGCTAACTTCCTGCCAAAATACTTTTTCCTCTGTCTGGCTCTTTCTGTCAGGGTAATTAATGCTTGTTACATCCGTTCTTCCCAGGAACCTGTATCCCTAGGAGTTTGTGGATGTAATGTTATCCACTCATTCTTCTGTTTTTTCTTGAGCATTGACTCAGTTGGAGAACAGTTAGTAGAAGTGTGTTGAAAGTTATTCATAATCTCTCCAAAGGGTATTACATAATTGATAGAGGTTGATGCCTATTATTGCAGTATGTCCTGATAACTGTATTTTACTCTCAGAGATTTCCTTGTGAGAGGTACTTTGATGTGAACTTCTGCCTAATCTGGGAATTACGGAGAAAATTTCTCCAGCACTAGCCAGCGAAGATTGTGCTGTTGTGTGAGAGTAAAGCAAGTGGCTTTCCTACTTTTGAGATATAGTCATCCAGGAGCTTCCTGATTGTAGGTGCACTATTAGCACTTTTTCTGGGATGTAATTATATATATCTGGTGTGAACAAATTGTTGAAAGCTATAAGGTACTTGGCTCCTGAACATGCTCTTAGTAGTGGACCACAGATGTCTGTGGCTACAGTTCACAATGGTTTTACAGGTGGTATGGCATGCAACTCAACTTTATAGCATCTGTTTGATGTTTTTTTTTTCTTTTGGCAGATAGTACCATTTCTCAGTGACTTTTGCACTTTCCGATGTATGTTCAGTAAGTGACAGTAAATCCTAATTTTCTTGTCATGAAATTCCAGGTGTTGATGAGAGAATAAAACTTCATTTGCTATTGTATAATGCTTGATGAGCCTCTGATTTTCATTTTGCTGCAGTTGTTACTTAACATGGTTCCACCTAGGTTCTGCATTTTGCAACATTGGCATAATTCTGCATAAATCTAAATAACATTTCCAATAGACTTCATCTGTCATTGGCAGTATTTTAAAATCTGAAGATTTCTAATTCATGTATGGGTTTTCGTTCAAATCTTCAGGGAGTCAAGGTAAGGCATAGCACACAATCTCATCCTTATCCCATAGATTTATAATTTCAAAAGTCCTGGAGTGCTAGGGACCATCTAGGAAGATAGGCATGTAGTAGTTTCCAGCTTAGTAAGAAGTTTAGTGCCTGTTGATCACTAACACTTTCGTGTGGCTTTCAGCAAGTTAATAGTGCAACATTTAGAATGCTCACATGACTGCAAATGCCTCCTACTCAGTGACTGAATATACCCTCTCACAGTTGGATACGATCTGGATCACTGCGTAGGGATGTGAAACTTTTTAAGTCTTTGGACCTTTACATACAGTTTTGAACCATTTAAAATGCTTGAAAAATGAGTCTGTTGCTCATCTTTCAAAACTAAAATTATGTTAAATAAAGCTAGGTTTTGGTTTTATGAGCCTGTTGTGTGATATATAAAACTGGTTTTAGGTATGGCAAAAATTTCAATTGTTTATAAAACCTGTTCAACCTAAAATTGGAAACTCTGCTTTTCAGGGAATGTAGAACTATATGGCACTAATCAACAGAAAAAAATCAAAATTTTATGTGCTGTCATTTTTAAAAAAATTTTTTTTTTCATAAATTATAAAAAAAGTTCAGAACACTATAGTAAAAGAACTTTGACAGGTAAGTCCAAATGGAGGATTTCTTTGTAATCATAATGCAATTATCTTTCAAATAAAAACAACAACAAAATATATAGAACTGTTCCAGAGATACAGCATTTTAAAATTTTTTCCAAAATTAGCATCTTCATAATTGTATGCTCAGTGTCATCTTTGGATGGTTGTACCTCAGAGCAGAAATTTTTTTTGAAGAAAGAGGAATATGAACATGAACATCAACATCCTGTTGATATGGTGAACAGTTATGGGAAAGTCATGGCCATCACACCCACTACTTCACTTTTTTCCAAAAATGAAATGAAATGTCGTGTGGCTAGGGCCTCCTGTCGGGTAGACTGGTCACCTGGTGTGAGTCTTTCTAGTTGACGCCACTTTGGCAACTTGCATGTTGTACTTTTTTCCAAGTCAGTCCTCCCACCATACTCCTCTCTTGCAGTTTGTAGCAGCATGTTTCACTACCATACAATACTGAGCTCCAAATGACATATCAGAAATTTCTTCCTCAAATTAAGGCCTATGTTTGATACTAGTAGGCTTCTCTTTTTACCAGTGCTAGTCTGCTTTTGATGTCCTCCTTGCTCCATCCATCATTGGTTATTTTGCTGCCTAGGTAGTAGAATTCCTTAGCTTCATCTACTTTGAGCCCGTAAATCTGATGTTAAGTTTCTCACTGTTCTCATTTCTGCTACTTTCATCGTTTTTCAATTTACTCTCAACACATATTCTGTACCCATTACACTGTTCATTCCATTCAGCAGATTGTGTAATTCTTCTTCGCTTTTACTGAGGATAGCAATCTCTTCAGCAAATCATGTCATTGAAATCCTTTTGCTTTGAATTTTAATCCCACTCCTGAACCTGTCTTTTATTTCCATCATTGCTGATTCAGTGTACAGATTGAACAGTAGGGGCAAATGACTACTTGTGTGAGACCTGTCTCTCCATATACCTTACTCCTATTTTTCTCAGAGTTTCGAACATCTTGCACCATTTCACATTATTGAACGCTTTTTCCAGGTTGACAGATCCTATGAATGTGTCTTGATATTTCTTTAGTCTTGCCTGCATTATCAGCCACAACGTCAGAATTGCCTCACTGGTGCCTTTACCTTTCTTAAAGCCAAACTGATCGTCATCTTACACATCCTCAATTTTCTTTTCCATTCTTCTGTAGATTGTTCTTGTCAGCAACTTGGACGGATGAGCTGTTACGCTAATTGTGTGATAATTCTCACACTTGTCAGCTCTTGCAGTCTTTGGAATTGTGTGTATGATATTTTTCCAAAAGTCTACAAATATACAAGAATAGTAACTTTTTTGCCACTTCCCCAATGATTTTAGAAATTCTGATGGAATATTATCTATACCTTCTGCCTTCTTTGATGATAAGTCTTCCAAAGGTCTCTTAAATTCCGATTCTAATACTGGATTCCCTGTCTCTTCCATGTCAACTCCTGCTTCTTCTTCATCTCCCCCCTCATAGAGGCCTTCAATGTACTCTTTCCACCTATCTGCTCTCTCATCTGCATTTAACCTTTGCACGTCCTATATACTTCATTCCTTAGTGGCTTGTATTTCTGTATTCCTGAATTTCGCTTAACGTTTTCGTACTTCTTTCTTTCATTGATCAACTGAAATATTTCTTCTGTTACCTATGGTTTCTTCACGATTACCTCCTTTGTACTTATGTTTTTCTTTCCAACTTCTGTGATTCCCTTTTTTAGAGAGGTCCCTTACTGCTGTATCTATATACTTAGGGAACTTCAAGTGTATCTCATGATTCCAGTTTCTTTTGTATCTCACTTCTTTGTATATTGATTCTTCCTGACTAATCTCTTAAACTTCAACCTACTCTTCATTGCCACCAAATTGTGATCTGAGTCTATATATGCTCCTGGGTACACCTTACAATCCATTACATGATTTTGGAATCTGTCTGACCGTGATGTAATGTAAGCAAAATCTTCCCTTATCACCTCACCTTTTCCAAGTATACCTCCTCCTCTTGTGGTTCTTGAATAGAGTATTCACTCTTACTAGCTGAAAAATTTACAGAACTCAATAGTCTTTCTCCTTGTTCATTCCTTGTCCCAAGCCCATATTGTCCTGTAACTGTTTCTTCTACTCCTTCACTTACAACTGCATTCTAGTCCCCCATGACTATTAGATTTTCATCTACCTTTTTGTACTGTATTACCCTGTCAATATCCTCATATACTTTCTCTATCTCTTCATCTTCAGCTTGCAACATTGGCATATAAAGCTGAACTATCATTGTTGGTGTTGGTTTGCTGTCAATTCTGATAGAACAACCCTATCACTGAACTGTTCACAGTGACACACCCTCTGCCCTACCTTCCTATTCATAACAAATCCTACTCCCGTTACACCATATTCTGCTGCTGTTTGTGTAACCCTATACTCATCTGACCAGAAGTCCATGTCTTCTTTCCATTTCACTTCACTGACCCCTACTATATCTAGACTGAGCCTTTGCATTTCCCTTTTCAGATTTTCTAGCTTCCCTGTCATGTTCAAGTTTCTGACATTCCATAAGCTGATGCTTAGAATGTTATCTTTTTGTTGGTTATTCAATCTTTTTCTGTCACCTCCCCCTTGACAGTCCCTCCTGGAGATCCGAATGGAGGACTATCCCAGAATCTCGGCTACCAGAGATGGTGGTGGTGGTGTGGTGGTGGAAGAGGAGAATCTGGACAGAGCTACTCCAGTGACGCAGGACATTCCAGATCCCCTTACCTCACTGGGTTTTGAACCAATGCTCATTGATTTGATTCCATCCCCATTGGTGACAGGCAGTGAACCTAGTGTGTGACCAATCTCCTGGCCTGTTCTTGCCTAACTTGGATACCTGTAATGTGATCATTCAGTGGAACTGTGATGAATATTATTCTTACATGGTGGAACTGCAATGCCTTTTGTCTCCTCCTTTGCAATTTCCATTGCTCTACAAGAAATTCACTTCTTACATGGTGGAACTGCAATGCCTTTTGTCTCCTCCTTTGCAATTTCCATTGCTCTACAAGAAATTCACTTCAGCAATGACCATTTCTGAATGCTCCATAGTTATTGTTCATTCTGTTAAAACAGAGCTGGCTCTGAGAGGATATCTAGAGGGATTTGTACATTGGTACATTGGTTTGTACATGTCATTAGGGAGTGGCTTCCACTTCATATGACGTTGGAAGCAAAAGCAGTGCAGATGAAAATGACCACAGCGATCACCATTTGCAACATTTACTTACCTCTAATCAGGCCACATACTTACTCTGAGTGACCAGCTTAATTCAACAACTTACCCCATTCCCCCTTTTTCTCCTACTTGATGTCTTCAGTGTGTACCACACTTCTGGGATAGTACCACTTCATGTGGTAGGGGCCTACTACTTGACCAGCATCTTACTAAGCATGATCTATCTCCTCAATGATGATACTCGTGTCCACTTCAGTGCTGCCCATGGCACCTTTTCAGCTGTCTATCTACGATCTCTTCCTCCAATCTTGTGGTTTCACTACATTGTTCAGTACTTGACGATACTTGTGACAGTGCCCATTTTCCAGTGATCTTGTCACTTTGTCACCACCAGATGGACTACTACCACGTTGTGTGCTTTGAAGGGCAAATGGCAAATGTATGTCTTTGCTGTTACATTCACCCCATCTCTGTCAGACTGTGCCAAGAAGGCTGTGCAAGAGGCGATTATTCATGCTACTGAAACTGTTATTCCCCTTTCTAAATGTCTCATCCAATCCTGGCTGGTGTTATGGCGCACCAAAGACATTGCAATAGCCGTTCAGGGTCACTGAAGAGCCTGCAATGTTTCAAGTGACGTCCTCAGAACACCCTTATCTCTTGTGAGTGACTTTTTGCTGAGGCTCACCATCTAATTAATTGCAGTGAGAAGGAATCCTAGGAGAGCTGTTCATCAGCTCTTGCTGAACACGTTAATACCAACTATGCGATGACATTGGTGTCCTCTTCTTATGTGACTGCTGACTGTGTACTGTCTTCTTGACATACTGAAGACATCCTTCTCTGCTTCACCCCTCAGCATACCAAATTATATAATGAATCGAGAATGAAATTTTCACTATGCAGTGGAGCGTGTGCTGATATGAAACTTCCTGGCAGTTAAAACTGTGTGCCGGACCAAGACTCGAACTCGGGTCCTTTGCCTTTCGTGGGCAAGTGCTCTACCGACTGAGCTACCCAATCACAAATCAAGACCTGTCCTCACAACTTTACTCCCGCCAGTACCTGATCTCCTACCTTCCAAACTTCACAGAAGCTCTCCTGCAAAACTTGCAGAAATAGCACTCCTGGAAGAAAGGTTTGCAGGAGAGCTTCTGTGAAGTTTGGAAGGTAGGAGATGAGGTATTGGGTATTAGTAGAAGTAAAGCTGTGAGGATGGGTCATGAATCATGCTTCGGTAGCTCAATCAGTAGAGCATTTGCCTGTGAAAGGCAAAGTTCCTGAGTTCAAGTCTCAGTCTGGCATACAGTTTTAATGTGTCAGGAAGTTTTACATAATGAAATTTTTAATTCTCAACAGTTACCTGGCTACTGGCCTCACCAATGTCCTCTGCAAACTGTTTGAAAGGATGGTTGCCCACTGATTATACTGGGTTCTTTAATTTTGGGGCCTTTTGTCCCCCATCAGTGTGATTTTTGGGAGGGCAGTCCACAACCGACCACCTGGTTAGGTTTGAACCAGCAATCTGAGAGGTTTTTTTTTTTATCTAAGGCTAATGGCACCTTCCGGACTAATCTTGTAGACAGTCTCCTTGCCAAAACAAGGATCTTCCCTCTTCAGTTCTGATGGTGCCAATTCTTGCTCACCTATATAATTTGACAATTTTCTGATCATTCAGCATATCCTGTTCTTTTTGCCTTCAAGGGGCATTGACACTTGGCAGCCCCCCTCCCCCCCACCCACCGCCCCACCCCGCCCTCAGGTGAGATTAGCTTGTAGCCCTTTGCCAGGACCTTCACCTACCCTCCTTAGAATGTAATCCATGTACAGTAGAGTCCCATTAATCTGAACTAATTGGAACCGGACCTTGTTCAGATTACCGATTTCTTCGGATTAGCTGGAATTACGGTGCCGAGTTTCTAGAATGAAGTATACCACGCAGATAAGTGTGTACATCATGGTAACAAGTGTGGAAACAATGGCTCACTCTCACTCCCTGCCCTTGTTGTTGTGCATTGTTGATACCTTTGTAGTGTCTGAGGTCAGTGCACTGCCAGTTGGCTCGCAAAGCACTTGGTTATGTTAGTTATTGATCACTAGTGTTCATAACAGTTGTATTGTGTTTGTTCAGGCATAGTGGTGTAAGTATTTTCATCATGAGTAAACGGAAACATACAATGTTAACTCTCAAAGAAAAACTGAATGTTTGAAGTGGATATACAATGGTGAAAATGTATCTAAGCTGGCAACAGAACTGGGTGTTGCTAAAGCAACCATTTGTGTTTGGAAGAAGAACCAAGTGAAGCTTGAACAGTCCTGTGCGACGTCTTTGGGAAAAACACTCAAAATTCGGCAGACTTTGAAACAGTCTCAGTACGATAAAGTGGATGAAGCTCTTTTCCTTTGGTTTATGGTGAAAATCCTTTTGATTGATAACACGCCATCTCACACCAGCACTGAGGAATTATGTGATGGAGAAATTGCGCCGAAGTTTTTGCCGCCGAATGTTACACAACTTTTACAGCCGATGGACCAGGGCGTACTGCAAACATTAAAACTGATTTACAGAAAACAACTTTTAAGAATGCTGATCCAAGATGGCAGCATTCCTTTACTGGACAAAATAAAAAAGACCAGTGTGAAGGATGTTGCTTATTGGGCTACTGAGGTATGGCAGAATATTTCAGAAAATACTCTGAGAAAATCATGGAGAAAACTGTGGACAACTTTTGAATTTAAGGACAACTTAGTTGAAAATGAAGAGGAAAATCTACTACAAATGATACAGACAACCCTGGATGTGAAGAAAGCTAGTGAAGGGGACATAGATGAGTGGATGGCAGCAGATGGGGCATCTGTGGAGAACCTTAGTGATGCTGATTTAGTTGCTGCTGTGACTCGAGACCAAGAAGAAGTGGACTGCTATGACGGAAGAGGCAATGAGCCTGAAAGCGACAAAGGAGAGTTGGTGCCACACAGTGGCATAGCAGAAGCCCTTGACCTCATGCTGCATTATTTGGAGCAACAGCCCACTGCTACACCTGCTGATTTGATGTTTAGGAGATGATGGCACAAGTATGCGTCATATAACAGACGGTCTTCATGATGCCAAAAAAACAATGACTGAGTTTCTGTCATCTAAAAAGTAGGGATAAAATGTCCACTGTATTTTATTAAGTTTGACAGCTTTTCTTTCATTGTTATGCATTGTTTAAACCTAATTTTGTCTTGCCACTTTTTCTAATACATGTTTACTATACTGTGTAAATTAAAATAGTGAGTGTGTGTACAGCAGTTAACCACACAGTTTTCCATACTTAGACTAACATTACCAGAGTTCAGATTAGTGGGACTCTGCTGTATTTTCTCATAACTCACCCCCCCCCAGCCCCAGCCCGAGTTTGTGTACAGGCCCCAAATTAGGATCTATCTGTTTAAAAGAACTACAATCTCTGTCTCCCCCATGACTTTTCAGTATCTATTTCTTTCAGTTCTTGGAATTATCAGGGTGCTGCAGTCTTTTACACTTACACCTCTAAAACCGTGAACAGAACAGGTTATGTTTTTACACCTCCCATCAGTTAAGAACACCATTCATTGTCAGGAACATGTTTTTATGGCAGAGCTGATGGCCATTAACATAGCCCTTCATTTTTATTAAAAGGGCCTCCCTTGACTTCCTTTTAATACATGGGGTCTCAGGAGCAGTCACCACACCACTGATCAATATTACTCTTATGACCCCGTGATATCTGCTATTCATGAGGTTCTTTCTGATCTTATACTGCCAGCGTGGCTGTCTTTCTTTGGGTCTAGCCAAACAGGCTGACTGACTGGCGAGAGAAGCAATTACCCACCCCCCTGTTCGCTTTGATCATCCCAGGTGTGGATTTGTCGGTGAACTAAGGCCTCTGCTCATTCAGCGATATAACGGAATTTATTGGGCTACGGCATCCTCTTGTTCACTCTGCACTATCAAGGAAACTACTGCTGCATGTCGCAGCTCCTTCCATTCTTCCCAGAAAGAATCCACCATGTATCTCACATCCACATTGGTCATATTAGACTGAAGCAAAGTTCTGTTTTATGTCAGGAGCCACACCCACATTGTAGTCATGAGCCCTTACCGACAGTCACTCATATCCTGGTGGACTGTGCCCATGGTTTATATTCTCAGATGTAATGCTTCAAACTACCTTCAAGGCGGGTGAGTCGATTGGCGTGGTGGGGGGGGTCTCCCACCACATACTAGGTCGTGAAGTCCCTTGACCCTCCTACCTTTGCCTGCTGTTGTTTTTCAGTGGTTTTCGTCTTTTTCTGCCTCACCCTGTTTCCTGTTGCTGGAGTATCACTCTCTTGATAAGTGGGTGCTGTCCTCCTCTTTAACTGTCAGCTTATGATGGCTCAGGGGTAAGATGGCTGTGGGAGGACTTACTCTTTTGCATACAGAGCCCGGGGGGGCACCCACATGTGGTCTTAACTATTACTCTCTTCTTTTTAATTATTGACTGTCCAAATGATGTCCATTACAATTTTAGCTTTCTCCCTTTTAATGTTCTGAATGTCTTGACTAGAAGGCTTCTTCAGTTTGTAGATGTCTTAGGCCTTAATTACATTGGTTGGGGTCGGATGTTGGAGGGGTTTCTCTTAGCACAACCAAGCCCTGGGAGACCATTTACCTGCTCTAACTTACTTGCCAATCCTATTTGTATATTTTTACTTCTTTATAAATCATTTTTTAGCTCTGGCACCAGTATTTCCTTCAATGGCTTGGTTTTACTACACTTATGTGATTTTCTCATCAGATGAACATTCCTGGTAGATGCCACTACCTTGAACCCTTGCTTGAGAGCTGATGCTGGCCTTGCTGTTTAGCCCCTTACCCCCAGTTGATCGACCAGCCACCCAACCATTAATTCCTGTAAATTTGTTTCAGATACAGAGATCAACTTTTCTCTAATCATGAAAGGCAGTTTCACCTTGAGGATTCTCAGAATATCGTGATGAGACTTCATGTCATCCTAATATTGTGTGTTATTAACATACTTCTCAAAGTAATGTCTCATACTTCCCTTCTAAAAGTTAAATGGTTCTGGATTGAATAATTCCTTCCTAAAGTATTCTTGTTCCCATTTGTTTAATAAATGGTCAGAAATGATCTATCAAATTTATTGAAGTACAACAGTATTCTCTCACCTGTGTAGCCCAGAGTGCAGATTCACCATGACTGTATCCACTGATAAACACTATTTTCTGGATGTCATTCCACAAACATGAGGAGACACATCAAAGAAATAGTGTAGAACTACCTGTGCTTAATTAAATTTTCTTTCCTAGGCATTGATGGGTAGTTTCGCACAGCACCCACAGCATATTGCCATTTTTGCAACAGTTGAACAGCTGGCTCATAGTGTTCAGACTGTGTATGGTTAGATTCCAGTTATCATTTCAGGTTCAGGCACCATTGATTGAGTGTTGTACGTGACACTACCTCAGCTAATTCCTAACTAACCAAATCTGCTCACTCCTTAATGGTGTCCTAGCACTGTGAGACATCTTTCCCTAATTGTTCTTTAATATCATGCAGCTCATTCTGTACTGTAGTAGCTGAACCACATATTTGTTAGATATGTGATTAATTGTGCCACGAATTTTTGCTATGAATTTCCACTGCAATTTGTTCATCCTTGCCAGAAGTCCATTTCACAAATTTGGTTGCAAATTGTTCTCCCTGCAACTCGAATTACTCCTTAATTTTTTTCTCTTGATCTATGAACTTGTTACTCTTTGATAACTGTCAAACAGTTTCAGACAGTGACACCTGAGGTTGTTTTATTTCACCTACCTCATCAGTCACCATTCTCATTGCTTCACCCCACCTGAGCTTATCTTAATTTATTTCCTTCCGCAGTGCAGTTTTGGTTTCAAAAATCACCTTCAGCAAAGTGGCTTGGTTTTTAGAAATTTCCTTCACCAAACTAGCATGGTTTTCTGAAAGCTCCTTTGTCAGTGTTTAGGATGCTTCCTGCTTTGCTGGCATAACTTCCTGCGTTACTGATGCAACCGTTATCTGATTAAACATAGCGGACATCATCCCAGAAAGCATTTCCATTCTCTGCTTCATTAGTGGATTTTTCTTTAAAGTGCATGTAGTAGTAGGCCCAACATTGAACATTGCTTTCTGAACATTGCTCTTGTTAGTTACTCCCATTGCCATTTGTTTTCCTGTCTTAATCAACCGAAACTCCAACAAAATTCATAAAATCACTACTCAGCTAACAAAATGGTAATTGACTTATTGTAACACAAGTGTATCTGCCTGTTACTTTGAGAATAAAGCTTTAAAATAACTTTAAAAAACTAGCATCGCATAGCCATGATGCTTATGTGATGCACAAATTCCTCAAAAAAAATTCTCTTGTTACAAAAACAATGAAATTGCCTACACTATGAGCTGAATTCTGAATGGTTTTCAATACTTAACTTGGTTCAACCAAGATATCTCATACTGAAAAGTAACATATGTATTTCCTTAAGTGGTAGAATCTTCACCAACAAAGTTTTCATCTCTGGCAATCCTCCACCCAATATTTCCGGTGCATGAAATGGAAAAACAAAGCATACAGTGATAAAAAGAACATTTTTACAACTTACTGTAGTCCTGTCACTGTTGCCATTTTAATATATTATTACAAGAATATTATATTAAAACTGGAATTTTTTATGAGAAATCTATATACACTTTTTACCCCTCTCTCTCTCTCTCTCTCTCTCTCTCTCTCTCTCTGTGTGTGTGTGTGTGTGTGTGTGTGTGTGTGTGTGTGTGTGTGTGTGTAACCCCCGCCCCACACACACACACACACACACACACGCCATATCTCCCACACCCCCTTCCTTCCTCTGTAGCTCATGATGAGTTCAAATGAATGTCAATGCTTTGCCCACCTTATTGTTAACACTATTAGATATGTTCTTTTTTCACAAGTTTTAATTGAAATAATATGCCAAAGATTGCAGGCTCTATTGTACACGTCCATCATCTCACCAAACCATTACCATATCACTCATATTAACTAACACATTAAACATGTATATATTGAAGTATAGGAATTTTCTAACTGCAACAAATTTGTGAACAGTTCTCATCACAATGGTCACATGTATTAAATGGAGTACTTATTTTAAGATATCCATAACTCCAACATGTCCTTTGTCATCCAAATAATAGACCAGAGTTCTAAACATGAGTCTGTATCAGAGCAATTCATTATTCTTGCATTCTGTTGCAAGCAGCAGTGGAACAATTGAACTGTGTCACCGGTAAAATACACCTTGAGTGCTATGTACACACATTAAATACATTGACAACTTACATGAAAATATAATTTTGAGCTAGTGTAGTCTTGCGCCAGTCGAGCCACAGTGCCAGTATGATGTAATTGGCTGACACAATATGTATCATCGTTATAAGATCCATTACAGCTGTAATTCTTTTATTTTTTTAAAAATATAACATGATCAAGAGAGACACGTGGCAATATAGTCATGCAGGTGTGTGTGTGTGTGTGTGTGTGTGTGTGTGTGTGTGTGTGTGTGTGTGTGTGTGTGTCAAGAGGGGTGGAAGGGGGGGGGGAGATTTCTTCCATTACTTGTCTATTAACATATATGCTCATGATACTCGGCCTCAGTTATGCAGCTACAACCCTGAGGGAAATGCTACTAGGTTATGGTCATTTTTTCAGTGTCTTCTATATTTAATTAGAGATATGTTAAAAAAAGCTGTAAATACTTTCAAAAGTTCTCAGTAAATCTGTAATAATTTTATTCTGCTAATACATATTTTATGATTTTATGCGTGAACAGTGATGGAGGAGGACGGTCTGGTGTTTATCTGGCAGTAGATTCAAACATGGAACTTGCTGAAGAAGAAGACTGTTTTGATGTGTTTGGCTACTTTAAGAAACTCAGGCAATCCAGGAAAGGTCTCATAGAAACTTTGGTAAGACACAACTTCTAACTTTTAGTTGATTTTTTGCCATTTCCATGATGATGAGAACTGCTACTTTGTAGTTTCCCATAATTGCTATTATCGTATACTAAAAAGTTTTTCACTGTTAATTTTTAGCCATGTTGAATGGGGAAGAAAAGTGCAAAACCACTTCTTCTTTGTGAACATGAAAAACAGATACTCTTGTTTAAAAATAAAAACAGAGGAGTTAGTTTTGATTGTGCAAAATAAACAGTTCCAAGCATAAGTTGCAGTAACTAGTCTTGGCTTGTATCTCCCTCCTCATCATTCAAAACTGACTGCTTACTTTCCCCATTGCATATTTCTCTCAGCTCTTTCTCTTTCCTCTTTTGGAGTTATTTTGATACTCCTGGTACTCCTTATGTTCAATTACGTATGTCCAATAGTCTATTAAAATTTATATCTTCTTTCTCATTTCATTAGCTATTTTCAGTATACGTTTACCATTTTCCATTCCTCTGCATGTCCAGTTTCATATAGAGTGAGGTATTGCTATATTTAAGGTAAAGGACTCCTATTCAGTAGGAGGGAGATTAAAAGCCTACTTCAGCAGTTAAGTTCATGATTTCTATAAATCACCAAATTAAAATCTTGGGTGGGTTCTTTGAAAAGGGTGTTGGCTATTTCATTCCCCTTTAATGTGTAACCCACACTTACACATCATTTTCAGTGAACTCGTTGCCAGCAGGACATTAAGCCTTTATTTTTCTTATCTCCTTATAATTTTTAATCTGTTTGGTGTTCTACTTATACTCCCAATTATTCATTTTCATTTCCTTGCCCTTCCTTATTTCTTTTTTCATTTCCAGTAACTTGTCATTACAAATTAACATTGGAGAAGATAATGCTGTATAATAATTTTAAGTATTAATCTCTTGCTTTGGAATCTTGACTGTTGCCTACTTCTCTGTTATAGACCACAAAGTACTTTTCTCATTGTCATGCATTTTGTTTAGTGAGAGCTGCTCTTTCTTCTTTCTTTTTTCTACCTGTGCCACTTAGAATAATAATTTTGATTTCAAAATATAATATACACATCAATTTTTAGCACTGCAACAGTGTAAATTTTCAGAAACTTGGCTTTGTTCTCTGCTGTTGTGTCTGCGCTTCCAGTTTTATTTATTTATTTTGTTGTATATAAAGTTATAAATACAGAATTGTTTAAATTGTAATACATAAAAAATTTAATTATGGGCAATAAAGTCTACTGGTGACAGGAGAAAATTACATTCTGCAATGATTAGAGTTCCTTGAAAATTAGATTCACTATTAAGAAACTATGTTATGCATTTCAGTATGCCTCCTTGACCCTTATCATGTGGTGAGGTGAATAAGTTGTAATTCACATTATTACACATGCTTAAGTACAGTACCAAATATATGTGTAAATTCAAAGATAAAATTATCAAAAAATAGTTATACAGCTATGGTCTCACAATGTGTGATAGCATTTACATACTGGATTTTTTTCCTAACTTTGGAACACATTTCACTGTTCATTAATTAAATAAGCTCCATGTATTTCAGATTGAAAAACATTCTGTGTTGCAAAGTTATTTCCGATAACTTTGTAATTCATGCTGTTTTTCAATCTGAAATAATTCAAAATGATTGCTGTACTGCCTACCTAGAATGGGATGGAATAAATTCTTAATCTGTATGTCTTAAAAATTGGGTATGATTATATGACAGTGGTTACAACTGCAAACTAACTCTTCTGACAGACAAGTTGTACATCTAAGTCTACCTCCATACTCTGAAAACCCTGTGAAAAGTGTATCGCGTGGTACTTCCAATTGTAACAATTATTAGGGCCTCTTCTCATTCCATTCACATAAGAGAATAATGATTATTTAATTGCCTCTGTGCTTGAATCTGATCTTGTCCTCATGATCCCCATTGGAGTGGTAAATCGGGATTTTTGGTATATTCCTATATTCATCAGTTACAACGTGTTATTCAAACTTTGTAACAAAGATTCCTCAGGATAGTTAGCATCTGTCTTCATGTGTCTGCCAGTTCTGTTTCTTCGGCATCGTTGTGACACTCTCCCATTGGTCAAACTAACTTTTGACAATTCGTGCTGCCCTTCTCTGTTTACCTTCAGTACTCCTCATTAGTACTATTTGGTATGGATCCTACATACTTGAACGGGGGTGGGTCAAATGAGTGATTAGTAAGCAGTCTCCCAGTCTCCTTTGTAGATTGGTTTTGTTTTCCTAGTATTCTGTCTATTAACCAAAGCCTGCCACCAGCTTTACCTGTGACTGAGTGTATGTATTGTTCCTTTCTATATCCCTACAAAGTGTTACACACACAGGTATTTATATGAGTTCATCAACTGCAATTGTGACTTGCTATTGCTGTAATCATAGCAGTAATAGAGTACTATGTTTTTTCATTATGTGAAACGCACAACTTTACATTTCTGAACATTTAAATCAATTGCCAATCTGTGCACCACTTTGAAAGCAAGTCAAGGTCTGACTGAACATTTCTACAGTTCTTTTGTGAAAGTACTTAATTATAGATAAAAGCAGCATCTGCGAAAAATCTCAGGTTAGTATTAATATTTTCTGCAAGGTCACTAATATAAAACAATGCACAACATGAACAGCAAGGGTCTCAAGGTATTTCCATGGAATATGTCCAAAATTTCTTCTGCCTCTGTTGATGACTCTCCATCGAAGATAACAGGCTGCATCCTCTCTACCAAAAAATCCTCAATCTGTGACCAATTTCACTTCATACTCCACCCCACCCCCCTCCCCAATCTCCCATACAATCATATTTTTGATGATAAGTGTAGGTGTGGTACTGAGTCAAATACTTTCAGAACTCAAGAAGTACCACATCTTTCTAACTGTCTTCATCTGTGGCTTTGAAGAGCTCATGTGAGAAAATCACAAATTGGGTTTCACATGATTAATGTTCCATTTTCATTGACATGGAGGTCATTCATACAAAGATGGTTCTTTATGTTTGAACTCAGAATATGCTTCAAGATTCGATGACAAATTGATGTCAAAGATATTGACAAGTACTTTCATGGATCACTTCTCCTTTCCTTCTTGTAGATGGGTGTGACCTGTGCTTTCTTCTAACTACTGGGCATGGTTTTTTGTTTGGGCTATCTGTAGTTAATTGTGATTAACAGAGGAGCTAACTCAGCTGCAAATTTGGTGTGGAGTCCAATAGGGATTCAGTTTAGTGATTTCATATGTAAAGATTTTTTTAAGTTACCGCTGCCAGTCACTAAACCTTTACATATTTCTTGAGGCAGCCACGGTCGAAAAATAGTCAAAATGGCTTCAAATTCTTAGTGATTTCAGCTTTTTCTTGGCACCACAGACACTAATATTTGTATCGCACATCTTTGCTGTAGTACTGAATTAAAGTGGGGCAATACCCTTGGATTTTCTATTGTAAAGGAATATTTGAAGATAGAATTCAACATTTCTGCTTTTGATTTGCTAGCGTCAACTTTAGTTCCTATCTCACCCATGGGTGCCCACAGACAAACTTCTGTACTAGTAACAGCCTTTACATATGACCAGAATTTCTCTGAGTTTCGTGAAAGAGTTTTTGATAGTGTTCTGCTACAGTAGCCATTGAAGCTTCCACACATTGCCTTCTTGACATCCAGATGCATTTCATTCAGCAGTTCCCTTTCCACAGCCCTGTGGTTTATTTTATGTCTATTATGCTTAGTCTCTGTTTCCTTAGAAGTTTCTGTACACTCACTGTACATAATGCAGGGTCCGCCCCATCACGAACTGTTCTTCGTACATATTTATCCAGTGTATGATCAACTATTCTTTTAAACTTGAATTAGAGTTCCTGTATATGGTTCTGTCCAGAGCTAAAAGTGCAAGTTCCTCATTGAGATGTGACACTGCTGCTTCTTTATCTCATTTACTGAGCATATAAATCTTTCTACTTGTTTTAGTTGCCTTTTGTAGTTTATTAACCAGTGTTGCTACAAGCGTATGGTCACTGATACCAGTTTTGATGTGGACATTCTCAAAGAGGTCAGGTCTGTTTGTTGCTAAGAGATCTAATATATGTTTATCATGAGTGGACTCCTGATCAAAATGTAGGTAATTCTCAGAGAAGACATGTGGTAATGTTCTGCAGGACACCTCGTCACACCCACCACTTACCAATTTTCCTAGTTGGTTGTTGGATAATTAAAAATCTCTGCCAATGATTTTAGTACGATTGGGGATTTGTGTGCTTGTCAATTTAAGTTTCCTCTGTTATTTTTATTACATTTGGAGGTGAGCGAGAGAAGGATCCAGTTATAAGTTTATGCTCAGCATTGATACCAAGTCTTACCCCAAGAATCTCGCATGTGCTTTCTGTTTCAATCTCGGTGGATTTGAGTTTCTTGTGTACTGTGACAAATATACTTTGTCCATTTACTGTTAGCCTACCCTTTCAGTATATGCTTAAAGTTTTGCTCCAAGTCTCACTGTTATCAGTTTTATATTTTAACCAACTTTATAGGTTTATGTGTCTAGTATTGTGTGCTCTGCTGCTTTTTAGGAGCACTTCAAACTCTGGCACTTCCATTTAGGGCAACCCTACATTTCTCAACCCAATGACACAAGTCCAAGAAGTCATAGCATAGCTAGTTACAGAACCTTCAAAGTTGTTTTTTTTTCCCCACCAATTCATAACCAGGGACCACGATCAGTCCTGGGGTCAGTGCTGCAAATTGTGAACTTCATTGCAACTTCATGAGCAGTACTGTTTTTCTCAACCTTCTCTGCCAATTGCTGGAATAATCTGAGTATGACTTCAGAGTCTAGAGGACAGGCACCATTTGTCGCAACATTCACTAGAATCTGCAGTTGGTTGCAACCTGTTACCCTAGCGGCTGCCGTAATAGTGTCTAACATGCTGGAAGAGTCCCCAGGCATACAGTGAGTTCACCTGGTGTTCTTTCCCATCCCATGTGCCACAATAACTAAATCACAGGTGTCAGTTTACTGCAAAATACATTATGCAAAACACTCATAATCTCCAAAAATTCTTAAAAATGTACATTTATTTGCATTTATGTACACTGAAATTCAGAGTAAACAGTTATGTGGAGGAGTTCACTACTGCTAAAATTTAATAAAGCACAAATATTTATTGTAACTTATGTCTTAGTACATAATATGTTTTTCATGGTCACAACATATGTAAATACACAATATATCATGATACATACTTGAGTTATGGTACAAGAAGCAAGAAAAATCTTATTTAAATTTTATGTCAAGTTGTTGGAGTTCAAATTAGGTTGGTCACAGCATCTCAGAACAGATGCAAACTCGACACTGGTATGTATGACATATGATGCGGACACACTTTTAACCTTGTCGCACTCTATAGTGCACTCAGGATCTCTGTCAGTACTATTGCCTGGCCAACCAACTATAACTCAGTGTCTTCTTTGATGAAGTCTTTACAAAGTGATAATAAATCCTTTATCAGCTGATTCAGACCAGCACTAAATTTAAAAAATATGACTACCTCATATTCTGATCCCAGTTCTCCCTGCAATACTTGGGCAACACCTCTAGCATTAGAACTACCAAACAACAAAACTTACTTTCTCTTCACTGGTTTTTCTGCATCATTACTTTTTCATTTCATGCCCCAAGTTTGATGTGCTTTGTCTACACCTACAATCCGTTTGAGACTCATTTGATTCTAACTCAAACAACAGGTCAAACTTATTTTTCAAGTTCACCAAAAGCAGTCAGAAGTAGTTGTATGCCTATTCCTTCTTGTAGCTGGTGCCACTTCCCACCTCTCTTTACACTTCTCTCTACCAAACTATATTCTTATTTGTACTGCATATCCTACAAAAGTCCTGAAAAAGACTCATTTATTTTCCCAATTCCCATGCCACTATGGTCGCCCCAATGGACAAAAACTACAGCCTCCATCACACCATACTCTAGAACTGATAGTTCTGTGTAAGGTTAGTCACTTTTCGCGCATGGTAAGTAATAATTATTTAAATGGAATTTATTCATTAAACTACTAAACATCAAAAAACAAAAATTTTAAAATTTGGCTTGTACGCAGTTCTGTGTAAACAGACTAATTGCACAGATCTGATGAGTTAGACAAATTTAAATTTACTCTACCTACCTGAAATATGATTGATTGATTGATTTTAACAGGAGAGCTAAAACAGGTCTGACCCGCCACTGCCCGCACCGAAACTAGGTTTATTGTGCGATATTGCTCCCTGTATATCTATTAAAGACAAGTAGTGCCCTTAAATAGTGCAAGGAGTCCCTCTACCAGTTTTTTGTTAGACATAATTTCTTCAGGTCTAGTTGTCCCGAAGATTCTGTATCTTTTACTCTCCAATGCCATGCATTCAGAGATTAGGGGTGATGCAGTTTCTTCATCCTCATCACAGATCCTACCTTTAGGGTCATCTTCCATTATACCCATTGTGTGTAGGTGTTTTTTGAAGTTCCCATGGCCGGTCATCAGTCCAGTCATGAGTTTGATCTCTTTCCTGTACAATCCCAGGATTACAGAGCTTCTTTTAAAACATGGCTTGGGCATCATTACCTTACGATGTTTTTGTTTATGGATCTCGGTCCAATATCCTGCATGCTGTTTCCTAAGCCAGTTCCGTAGTTCTAATTTGATCATAGCCTTGGTGATTGTCAAGACAGGTTTCGGTCCACTAAATGGAGTTGTTGCCCCCATCCTAGCCAATCTATCGACTTGTTCATTGCCACAGAACCCTGAGTGACCAGGGACCCACACTAGGTACACCCTGTTGCTTCCCCCTAGCTCCACCAGAGCCCTGTGGCAATCTGCAACAATCTTAGATCTTGTTGCAGGAGCTGCCAATGATTTCAGGGCTGCCTGGCTGTCTGAATAGATGTAGATGCTACGGTCATTGTAGCACCTACTCATATTCTCCTCCACACATGCCCTGATTGCAG
The DNA here is from genome assembly GCF_023864275.1 of Schistocerca cancellata. Lineage (NCBI taxonomy): Eukaryota > Metazoa > Arthropoda > Insecta > Orthoptera > Acrididae > Schistocerca > Schistocerca cancellata. Next base: position 502,057,380 of record NC_064631.1, read on the forward strand.
TAATTTCAACTTGGAATACAGAGGCCAGTTTCCCTAGAGAGATGATGCTCTCCAGTCTTGGCTGAACCCCGTACAGCCCTGCCCAATGCCTTGATCTGTTTTTGACCCATCGGTGAACCAAACGATGTCCCCCGTACGGTGTTGAACTGTTTTCTCCCACTGCTCCCTGCTTCCAATTATTATGTTGTAAGGCTTATCGAAGCAGTTGGGAGATATTATATAGTCGGCGGGCATTTCCCCAGCCATACCGATATTTACCTCACTCACTACGTTAGTGTGTGATTCTGGATATCCAAATGAGACCCAGATTTGTTAAGTCTGTATGCCCCAGCTGCTGCCTCCATCTTAACCCAAAAGTGAAGTGGAGTCATATCCAGCATGGCTTCCATTCCAGCGGTTGGTGTGCTGCTAATTCCGCCCGTTATGTCTAAACAGGCCAATCTCTGCACTTTAGCAGTCTCTTTAGCAGCAATCCGCTGTTCTACCTCCTTCCACAACACTATGGCCCCATAGGAAATCCTAGGTCTAACCACTGTGGTGTATATCCAGCACATAACCCTGGGGCTTAGGCCCCAGTTTTTGCCACAAGCCCTCATAGTACTCACTAAAGTGCTTTTTGCCTTGGAGCAGATACTCTTAATATGAGGAGTCCAAGTTAGCTTCTCATCCGAAGTTACCTCTAGATATTTCACTGTCCCCTTCACAGGTAGAGTGTCATCGAAGAGCTTTAGATTCCAACTTGCATACTGAATATGTCTCTTCATAAATGGCACCACAACAGTCTTCTTAGGATTAACTTTCAGATCCTGTTTAATGCACCATTTTTGCACAATGTCCAACCCTCCTTATGCCATATTCCTGACTGTGTCAGTGAATTTGCCAAGTATTACTATGACAAGGTCATCTGCGTATCCTTGGCAGAAGCATTGTCTGGAATTTAGTTCCTCAATGAGTTCACTCACCACTAGATTCCTTAATAGAGGAGACAAAACTCCTCCTTGTGGGCAGCCTCTAGTGGTCTTAATTACCATCTTTTCATTCATCATGGTAGCCTCTACCTTCCTTCCACTAAGCATGGCTGTGGTCCACCTACATATAGTGGTCCTCAGGTCATGCACCTCTGCTGCCCTTACCATGGAATCAAAGGTCGTGTTACTAAAGCCCCCTTGATATTCAGGAAGATGCAGAGGGCAATTTCTTGGAAGTGAAGTGCTTTTTCCACCTTCCCAGTGAGTTGATGGAGAGCTGTCTCACATGATTTACATGGTTGGTATGCATGTTGGTTCAGGTGTAGAGGGACCCTACTTAGCCTCCTCTCCCGAACATATACATTAACCAGTTTTTCCAATGTTTTGAGAATGGAGGAGGACAGACTGATTGGTCTCATATCCTTGGCCTAGGTATGATCAATTCTCCCTGGCTTTAAATGAAGACAACCTTCACTGCCCTCCAAACATTGGGAATGATTCCTACTGCTAAGCTAACCCTGAATAGCCTGCATAGGACTCTTATAAGCTTTCCTCCTGACTGTTGCAGGAGAGCTGGAAAAATTCCATCTGGGCCAGGTGACTTGAACGGTTGGAATGTTCCCACCACCCACTGGATTTTGTTGAAGTTCATACACTCCTTGGCCGATTCCCAGTCCTCTCTTCGAGTGCCTGAGAACTGTTGTCTCTCTGGGGTCACATAATGGTCTGTGTTATCTGGCAGAGCATATTGAGGAAAGTGAGTTTTGAGGAGCAATTCCAGTGTCTCAAGCGCTGTCTTTGTATATTCCCCATCCTCCTTCCTCAGCGTAACTCCTGGATTAGTTGGTACTCTAGTGAGAATCTTGTGAAGTCTGACTTGTGCAGCCGTGCCTTCCACTTCCTCACAGAATGCCTTCCATGATGCCTCCTTTGCTCGTCTTATTGTAAGATTGTAACTGACAAGGGCCTCACGATATTTAGCCCATTGTCCTTTACGTCTCGCAATATTAAACAGTCTCTGCACCTGTTTCCTTTGTGTTTCCAATTTGTTATTCCACCAAGGAACACTCCTATTTGTGCACTTCCTGGTGACTGTACAGTTGTCCTGATATGAGCTCACTATGGCTACCGTTGGATAAGCAGCTGCCAGCAGCAAGTCGTATACTCGTAGCTCACTTATTTGTTTAATAGTTTAATTCTTAATTTCTTTGCGTGTTTTTGGGTACTTGCATTGTTTAATTCATAAATTTTGGGAGTATTATAGTATTTGAGAGTTGTAGCATCGCGTTTTAGTACCTGAATAGTATAAAATTGCATAGTCACCTTCTGCCACCAAGCAGTGTGTGCAGTGCGCAAGTAGGAGCATTACTGCAGTTACTAGGCAATCTTGTATTTTAATAACTATTTAAATTCTGCGTCGAATTGTTTGTGCTCTCTGTAGATTAGTTCAGACATTCTTTGCACAACAGTTTTTAGCATGGATAGGGACTGCGAATGCTGTGTTCAGATGCAGGCTGAGTTGGCATCCCTTTGCTCCCAGCTTCAGGCAGTGTTGGCTTCAGTCACACAGCTTGAGGCTGTTGCCCGTGGGCATCACTGTGGGGGTCCGGATGAGGGTTTGTCGGGCACGGCCAGCGCGTCCCATGCATCCCCCGAGGAAGGCCTCTCCAGTTTGTCTGACAAACTGGTTTCAGGCTCTGTCTCCAGCTGATACTGATTTTCGGCTGGACATGGCTGCTTGTCCTGTTCCAGACGTTGCCCCTCAGTCTGCAAGATCCGGGCGGTTGCAGAGGGTGGGCTTACTGGTAGTTGGGAGCTGCAACGTCAGGCACGTAATGGGGCCCCTTAAGGATATGGCAGCAAGAGAGGGGAAGAAAACCAATGTGCACTCCGTGTGCATACTGGGGGGAGTCATTCCAGATGTGGAAAGGGTCCTTCCGGATGCCATGAAGAGTACAGGGTGCACCCATCTGCAGGTGGTTGCTCATGTCAGCACCAATGATGTGTTTTGCTATGGATTGGAGGAAATCGTCTCTAGCTTCCAGCGGCTATCTGATTTGGTGAAGACTGCCAGTCTTGCTAGCAGGATGAGAGCAGAGCTCACCATCTGCAGCATCCTTGACAGGACTGACCGCGGATCTTTGGTACAGAGCCGAGTGGAGGGTCTGAATCAGAGGCTGAGACGGTTCTGCGACCGTGTGGGCTGCAGATTCCTTGACTTGCGCCATAGGGTGGTGGGGTTTCGGATTCCGCTGGATAGGTCAGGAGTCCACTACACACAGCAGGCGGCTACACAGGTAGCAGGGGTTGTGTGGCGTGCACTGAGTGGTTTTTTTAGGTTAGATGGCCTCGGGCAAGTACAGAAAGGGCAACAGCCTCAAAGGGTGCGGGGCAAAGTCAGGACATGTGAGGACCAAGCAGCAATCGATATTGTAATTGTAAACTGTCTACGCTGCATTGGTAAAGTACCAGAACTTCAAGCGCTGATAGAAATCACTGAAGCTGAAATCATTGTAGGTACAGAAAGCTGGCTGAAGCCAGAGACAAATTCTGCCGAAATTTTTACAAAGGTCAAGATGGTGTTTAGAAAGGATAGATTGCATGCAACCGGTGGTGGCGTGTTTGTCGCTGTTAGTAGTAGTTTATCCTGTAGTGAAGTAGAAGTGGATAGTTCCTGTGAATTATTATGGGTGGAGGTTACACTCAACAACCGAGCTCGGTTAATAATTGGCTCCTTTTACCAACCTCCCAACTCAGCAGCATTAGTGGCAGAACAACTGAGAGAAAATCTGGAATACATTTTACATAAATTTTCTCAGCATGTTATAGTCTTAGGTGGAGATTTCAATTTACCAGATATAGACTGGGGCACTCAGATGTTTTAGGGTGGGTGGTAGGGACAGAGCATCGAGTGACATTATACTGAGTGTACTATCCGAAAATTACCTCGAGCAGTTAAACAGAGAACCGACTCGTGGAGATAACATCTTGGACCTACTGGTAACAAACAGACCCAAACTTTTTGACTCTGTAAGTGCAGAACAGGGAATCAGTGATCATAAGGCTGTTGCAGCATCCCTGAATATGGAAGTAAATAGGAATATTAAAAAAAGGGAGGAAGGTTTATCTGTTTAGCAAGAGTAATAGAAGGCAGATTTCAGACTACCTAACAGATCAAAATGAAAATTTCTGTTCCAACACTGACAATGTTGAGTGTTTATGGAAAAAGTTCAAGGCAATCGTAAAATGCGTTTTAGACAGGTACGTGCCGAGTAAAACTGTGAGGGACTGGAAAAACCCACTGTGGTTCAACAACAAAGTTAGGAAACTACTGCGAAAGCAAAGAGAGCTTCACTGCAACTTTAAATGCAGCTAAAACCTCTCAGACAAACAGAAGCTAAACGATGTCAAAGTCAGCGTAAGGAGGGCTATGCGTGAAGCATTCAGTGAATTCGAAAGTAAATTTCTATGTGCCGACTTAACAGAAAATCCTAGGAAGTTCTGGTCTTATGTTAAATCAGTAAGTGGCTCGAAACAGCATATCCAGACACTCCGGGATGATGATGGCATTGGAACAGAGGATGACACGCGTAAAGCTGAAATACTAAACAACTTTTTCCAAAGCTGTTTCACAGAGGAAGAGCGCACTGCAGTTCCTTCTCTAAATCCTCACACAAACGACAAAATGGCTGACATCGAAATAAGTGTGCAAGGAATAGAAAAGCAAATGGAATCACTCAACAGAGGAAAGTCCACAGGACCTGCCGGGATACCAATTCGATTCTACATAGAGTACGCGAAAGAACTTGCCCCCCTTCTATCAGCCGTGTACCGCAAGTCTCTAGAGGAACGGAAGGTTCCAAATGATTGGAAAAGAGCACAGGTAGTCCCAGTATTCAAGAAGGGTCATCAAGCAGATGCGCTAAACTGTAGACCTATATCTCTCACGTTGATCTGTTGTAGAATTTTAGAACATGTTTTTTGCTCGCGTATCATGTCGTTTCTGGAAACCCAGAATCTACTCTGTAGGAATCAACATTTATTCCAGAAACAGCAATCGTGTGAGACCCAACTGGCCTTATTTGTTCATGAGACCCAGAAAATATTAGATACAGGCTCCCAGGTAGATGCCATTTTCCTTGACTTCCGGAAGGTGTTCGATACAGTTCTGCACTGTCGCCTGATAAACAAAGTAAGAGCCTACGGAATATCAGACCAGCTGTGTGGCTGGATTGAAGAGGTTTTAGCAAGCAGAACACAGCATGTTGTTTTGAATGGAGAGACATCTACAGGCATTAAAGTAACCTCTGGCGTGCCACAGGGGAGTGTTATGGGACCATTGCTTTTCACAATATATATAAATGACCTAGTAGATGGTGTCGGAAGTTTGATGCGGCCTTTCGCGGATGATGCTGTAGTATACAGAGAAGCTGCAGCATTAGAAAATTGCAGCGAAATGCAGGAAGATCTGCAGCCGATAGGCACTTGGTGCAGGGAGTGACCACTGACCCTTAACATAGACAAATGTAATGTATTGCGAATACATAGAAAGAAGGATCCTTTATTGTATGATTATATGATAGCGGAACAAACACTGGTAGCAGTTAATCTGGGAGTATGTGTGTGGAACGATTTGAAGTGGAATGATCATATAAAATTAATTGTTGGTAAGGTTGAGATTCATTGGGAGACTCCTTAGAAAATGTAGTCGATCAACAAAGGAGGTGGCTTACAAAACGCTCGTTCTACCTATACTTGAGTATTGCTCCTCAGTGTGGGATCCGTACCAGGTTGGGTTGACAGGGGAGATAGGGAAAATCCAAAGAAGATTGGCACATTTCGTCACATGGTTATTTGGTAAGCGTGGTAGCGTCACGGAGATGTTTAGCAAACTCAAGTGGCAGACTCTGCAAGAGAGGCGCTCTGCATCGCGGTGTAGCTTGCTGTCCAGGTTTCGAGAGGGTGCGTTTCTGGATGAGGTGTCGAATATATTGCTTCCCCCTACTTATACCTCCCGTGGAGATCACAATTGTAAAATTAGAGAGATTCGTGCACGCACGGAGTCTTTCCGGCAGTCGTTCTTCCCGCGAACCATACGCGACTGGAACAGGAAAGGGAGGTAATGACAGTTGCATGTAAAGTGCCCTGCACCACACACTGTTGGGTGGCTTGTGGAGTATAAATGTAGATGTAGATGTAGATGTAGATGTAGATGTAACAGCCTCTGTTACTTCCTCAAATTCTACTGTTTTCCTTATCGTGGTTTTAATTTCCGATAAGCCTAAGTCAAGGTTCCTCCTATATGTCTCCCATTCTGTTTTCCTGGGATTTCTATAAGTCATGGTCTGTCTGATTCCCTTTTCAACCTTGAATTTAATGAACATGTGGTCCGATGAGGATGGCTCCAACACCACATTCCATTGTTTGACATAGCTACCCATCGTCATGGAACCAAATGTTATGTCGATTACTTCTTCCCTTCTGCCATTCCTGAATGTAGGTTCATTGCCCCTGTTCAGGACCTCTAAGTTGTTAGCTAAGAGGAATTCAAGAAGGTACTCACCTCTACTGTTGGTGTCCTTGCTGCCCCACACTAGGTTGTGGGTATTGGTGTCGCACCCCACCAGCAGTTGGTCACCTTGCCGATGGCAAGTGTCTGCCAGTCTCCTCACCTCCAAGGGGGGGGGGAGAACTGTCTTCATAAGGAAGGTATGCTGAGGCCAAAATAATTTCCCTTGTGTTACCTTCCTCACATTGCTGCATTTTGATGGTCACTAAGTCCCTAGAGCAGAAATCCATCATTGGCATGAAAGAAATGCCATTTCTAACATAGATGCATGTTCTGCAGTTTCTTAGGTTCCTAGCATAGATCAGCTTATCTCCAGTGCCTCCAAGGCCCGATACACCCCCTTTGTATACATAGGGTTCTTGTATCAGGGTTACGTCCACTTCCTGTCTCCCCAGGCAGCAGCTCAGGGCAGCAGAGGCCCCTTTACTGTGCTGCAAATTAATCTGCAGCACCTCCAGGCTCTGTCTTACTGCCATCTTTGAGGTGTTTTAGAACCCTGACAGTGACCTGTGAGAACCCTAAAAACAGTTTCAGGTCCTGCTCTCGCATCGCCGTCAGGGACTTCTCACCAACCTCCACCACCAGGGTTTGTCCTTCCAGAGCAAACTTCTGGTTAATCACTCTCCAGTCTTCTGTCGGGACTTTTGGGTTCTGGGGCTCTATTTTCCTGAACAGAGTCTTGGGAGAGACTTCCTTAAGGATCTTGGGTACCCATAATGATATCTTTGCGGTCTTAAGAAGCTCCACTGCCGTCTTGACCAGCAGCTTCCCATCTTCCCACGGGGTGTCCTTGAGCCATTCTGCTGTGTGCACCCTCTCACAGACAAAAATGAGTGCACCATGATCTAGATAGACCCTCCTGAAGTTGGGACCTGGGCCAGACTCCCCCCCAATCTTTTCAAAGAGGGCCATCTGTACTAGTTCCTCCTGCTGCGAGGTGATGGCCACCAGTGGATAACCTTCCTGGATAACTGCCATCCTAAAAACTGAGACTGCAGTACTATAGGTCTGCTTCCCTATTTCTTGCCTCGGTTTTTTCTGGACTCACTTATCCAGGGAGGAGGGAGTCTTTGATTCCTCCCTTATCCGCTTACTACTTGTCTTTGACATTGTGGGGGCCTGCGTGTCCTCTTCAACCTGAGACAGTTTTTTCCAGGTGGTCTTGGGTTCTAGTCCCTTTACTTCCCTCCACTTGTGTTTAGGAAGCCATTCTTTTCCTTCCTTTTCCCTCTGTTCCCTGAGTAGCTTCCTCCTTTGGACCCCAGACAAGCCTTTGATCATAATTTGGTCTTGCTTCTCGGTTACAGTTCCAACTTCTGGCTCAAGTCCCTGATTCAGTAGTGGAAATGTCTTCCATCTGTTCAGTCCCTGATGTTTGGGTATCTGAGGTCTCAATTTGCCCATCAGTTACTTTTTATTTTTCTGTAGTCATGTCCATATTGGTCCCATGAGATTTGGGGATCTAGAAGGTCCACACCACGAATACCTCATGCGGTTAAGGCTAATTACTCATGGAGGTCACCCGGTATCCCTGAGGCTCCGTTTGCGACACATCTTCCCATGTGCCATGCACCCCTCAGCACGGATCGCCTCACACCTTGGGTTGGGTCAGGGAATAGGGTAGGACTAGGAGTGGATAGGGAAGATGGGACGTTGTGGGACACTCTTAGTCTGATCCATCAGCTGAGGCCTTCCGGCATTAGGTACTCTACCTTCGGCATAGCCCTCAGCTTCCTGTGGATACGCAAGCCTCTCCCCTCGCATGGACAGTGCTTTGTCAAGGTGGTGTCCCCCGGAGAGGTACCTGAAATATGAACTAAAGAATAAAGTGATAATGTAACTGGTGACCAGTGACCTCGTAGATCAAGGACTGATCTTACAAACTGCCTCCAATAGGTCTTGCCCCTTGCAGTCCACTCAATTTGATGTAGTTTTCCTGTGATCTGTCCTCCCACCTTTGTTCACAGTCTTCCTTGGTAGCACTTTGCCTCTGGCTGAATTAAGTTGTTTCAGGAATTCCGAAATGTGCTATTTCCAGTTTAAATTCTCATTAATATAGACACCTAAGAATTTTGAAGTTTCCACCCTGTTTATTATTTCCTCCTTGTGTGTTATGCTTATCATTGGTGTAGTATCCCTAGATGTGCAGAACTGTATACTTTGTGCCTTTTTTTAAGTTAAGGGTGAGACAGTTTGCAGAAAGCCAATCAATGATACTTTCAAGAACATTCTGTACCATTTCTTCTGTTTCTGTATGTGAGCGTGGGTTAATTGGAATGCTGGTGTCATCTGCAAAAAGAACTAATTCTGCTTGTTTTATGTTAGATGGAAGATCGTTTACATATATGAGGAACAATAGTGGACCTAAGATTGAGCCTTGGAAAACCCCATACATGATTTCTTCCCAGTCAGACAAAGTCCCCAGACTATATTGGTTGAATTAATTAGTACAACATTCTACATTCTTTTGGTTATGTACGTCATTACCCACTGGTTGTCTATATCAACATTCCCTTAAAACTTCAATTTATCCGGGAGAGTAAACATGTAAATGGCATTTTCAGTAGAACAACTGTTCTCAGATCGAAACCGTGATTTTCTGAGGATGTTATTGTTTCTCAAGCATGGTACTATTCTAAAATGCATAATTTTCTCCAAAAAATTGGAAAATGATGTCAGCAGTGAAACAGATCAGTCTTCATTGACATAGCTCCCCTCACCTTTCTTAAGGAAAGGTTTGCAGTGGCATACTTCAGTCTCTCTGGAAAATTCCTTGAGTTAGTCATGCATTACATATCTCAGATAAGACAGGGCTTATTGTACGGGAACAAGTCCGTAGTACTCTATTGGATCACCATAAAAACCAAATGATCTTTTATTTTTGTGAGAATCTATGATTTTTCTTAATTTCAGAAGGATTTGTTGGTGATGCATTCATTTGATTGAGTTTTGTGAGAGTTGCTGTTACTTATCTCTTGACCTGTTTGTCTGTATACTTCCTACTATATTGAAGAAATGAGTATTAAATGTATTTGCTACCTGTGACTCACGATTTATAGCCCTTCCATGCAGATCAGTACTGATGTTACTCAGTTCTGTGGCTGGTTGTCCTGTCTCTCATTTAACCAAATTCAATATAGCCTTACGTCTGTTGTTGCAATTACTGATTTCTGACATAATGTGCATGTTCCTTGACTTTTAATAACTTTTCCTAGTAATTTTGTGTAGCTTTTGTAGTGTGTAAACTACTGCATGATCTCTACTTGTTTTGCTGAAAGATGCATTTGCCTCTTCCTTCCACAAGATACTTTAACCCTCGAATGATCCATGGTTTCTTACATGGTTGTTCACTATCCTTTTTGCTAGCTATGCTGTAAGCTATTTTCAAATGATGATACGAATTTATCATGGAATAGATTAAATTTTATGTTAGCATTTGGTTCATTATAACTTTCATACGAAGTCATATCTTGAATGCTATTCATAAAAACATTTGTCCTGGAGTCATTAATTATTCTAACCAACTTCCATTCAAGAGTATCCATACTGTTAGACACTATGTTATGTATCCTAACTAATTGTGCATCATGATGAGAGAGAGCATTTGTTACTGGGTAAACAGTTATTTTCTTGCATTGAACTTCACCAAAGAAAACATTATCAATTAGGGTTCTACTGTCTTTATCTCCTGTGTTGGAAAGTTAATTATGTAGATCAAACTGTAGAATCCAAATAAGGTTTCCAGATTCCAGCTCATTTTTCATTTCAGAATTCTTTAAAAAATCTATGCCAATGTCACCACAGTTACGTTAAAGTCACCACAAACTATTAAGTGCTTTCTGCTGTCTGACAGATAGCATAGTAAGGAACCCAGGTTCCACATAAACAGTTCAAAATTTCCCTTTGGGCATCTGTACACAGTTATAATTAAAACTGAACTATTTTTCAGTATTAATTAACAAGCACAGACTTCTATGTGATGGTCACTACAAAATCTACTAATCTCAATCTTTTTGCACTTGTGTTCTGTCTTAATAAATGTAACATATCCTCCTTTTCCCACATTAGTTCTGCACAAGTAAGCTGCTAGTGTTATCTTTTATATTTAACTTACATAACCTTGCAGTTATGTGGTGCTCAGTTTGACACAGAATGTCCTCTCTTTTTCTTTCTTTCTTTCTTTCTTTCTTTCTTCTTCTTCTTCTTCTTCTTCTTCTTTTTCAGAGCTCTCTACATTTTTCTGGCAAGGAACTCTTCTACCTTATTACTCAGCCTTCTGATATTTTGATGAAATAAGCTGATCTTACTTTACTGTGCATTCTTAAGCACTTTGTGGGGCTTGTCTGTTATTTTGACTCTTTTCAAAACAGTGTGCCTGAATCCTGATTCTAACCCCAAAAAGGTACCCCTCTTACACCAGTAGCCACAGGGATCTTTCCCTCACTTTTTCAGGTGTACGATGTGCCTAGTACATCCACATCCCCCACTTGTAGCAACAGGCACTGCACTCATGTGTGTTTCCATTTCAATCAGCAACAGCCTGCTCAACTCAGTGTTCACATGGCTCATAGCAGTATAGGCCCTAGGCTGATCATGGCACTGTAGGACCTCCACAAAACTGACATTTGTGTATGTAGTTGCTACCCTTATTTCATCCAGGTCACCGCTAATGCTGTAATTTCTAACCAAGTTTTCCCCACACCACATACTACCATAACCTGATAGTCTTTGCCAAAATCTTTGCACGAATTCCCTACATCATCTGTCACCTGGCTAAGGTTAGCACTTGAATTCACAATGCTTGTAACCTGGCACCCTGTTCCTAATTTGTCCTGTACCAACTCACCTACACCCCTCCCATGGCTACTACCCAGCAGCAAGACTCTCTTCTTACTACTCTCTTTTTTAGTACCGACCTACTATGAGTTTCTTAACTAGAAGTGTGCTGCACCCTACTGTGACCCACAGCTAGATGAGGGTGTCCCCCTCCTACTTCTATCAAGTTAAATTTATTTGCTATTATAAGCGAAAATGTAGATGAAGATATTGAGGGGCTATTTCCCTTTCACCCATTGCTTGTTACCTTTACCCAGTTCCCTTGATATTTTTCTCACTTCCGCATATCTAGTTCAAATTTCATGTGTTCTAATTCAGCGTGAAGGGCACAAATATTTGTCTCCTCTTTAGCAATCCTCTTGTAGCATAATGAAGTTAGTGCATTCACTTCAGTATTTTATAAAGTCACTGAAATCGATTACAATATCCAGTGAGTAGCATCTTTGGGAATTAAGACTTAGTTGTTTGGTAACTGGTGGCGAACTTTTACTTGAATTCATGATGTTAAGTATTAGTTTTATGAGTAACAATACCAGAGAAGGAAAGTTGCTACTCACCATATAGTGGAGATGCTGAGTCACGATAGGCACAGTAAAAAGATTCACACACTCATAGCTTTCAGCAATTAAGCCTTTGTCAGCAGTAGACACACATGCGCGCACACACACACTCACACAAAAACAACTTGCAAACACGTCTGCAGTTTCAGAGAGCTGAAACTACACTGCAGACGTGTGTGCAAGTTGTGTGTTTGTGTGTGTGTGTGTGCGCGTGTGCGTGTGTGTGTGCGCGTGTGCGTGTGTTGCTGACAAAGGCTTAATTGCCAGAAGCTATGAATGTGTGAATCTTTTTATTGTGTCTATCACGGCTCAGCATCTCTGCTGTATGGTGAGTATGATCTTTCGTTCTCTGGTATTATTACATTCCATCCTGGATTTTTCATTGTTTAGTTTTATGAGTAAGAGAGACAAAGATGTTTCGCAGTTGCTATCTGAGCCATACTTTCACAGAGATCTTAACATTATGATTGGACCCAACAGACTTCTATGGGGTAGTTACACATCGTTGTTACACATTAGCTTCCCACCTGCAGACTTTAAGATACATAAATATTATGCATTTGATGTTGAGGATCAGACTATGTAGGGCCTAGTTGCTCATAGATGCTACCATTGTTATATTTAATCCCTCACTTTCACAAAGATCTTAACATTCCGATTATACCCTGCAGACTGGCAATTTTTGGTTGAGGTTGGTCTTATAAAGTCATGGAAAGTGCAGCAGCCACCAGAAATCGCGGGAGGCACACATTGGCATGGCGCGTCACGGACAGTAGTTGCCACAAGTAGAGTCCCGCCCACCAGAGGGCACGCGAGAATTTGGACACGACCTCTGCCGGCATAACATCAACAACAACAACAACTACTACTACTACTACTACTACTCTGGCAGCACGGGCCGTGCCCAGTCAGTTAACATCGGGCATGCCTAGGACACAGTCCCGGTCTACGCTAAGTGAAGTGCGACGTAAACGTGAACAGTGTTACTACACAATTGGCGAAGAGTAGGGTCGTTCTTTCGCATGTTGCGTCGTTGTTCCGGTTTCGCAGCTTCTCCACGGCATGGAGGATTTGGTGCGGTTTTTGGTTGCGCAGCAGATGGAGCTCATGGCCACCATGAAACAAGTGCTTCCGCCATTGCTCTCTACGCCGTCTGCTCCAGCGCCGTTCCCTCCTCCCTTTCCCCTGAATGATGAAACGGTGGAGGATTGGAACGCATATGAACATCGCCTTCGGCAGCATTTCCAGGCGTTTCATGTTGCCGATGCAGAGGTATGTCGTGCTCTCTTCTTGTCTTGGATATCTCCCTCACTGTATCAAGTTTTGTGGCAGCTAGCGCCGTTGCAGGAACCCTCGTCCTTGTCTTTTGACGCATTGTGTTCATTGCTGTCTTCATATTATCGCCGCCGCACGCATGTTGTGGTGGCTAGGGTCGAGTTCTATCAATGCAAGAAACAGCCCCATCAGTCTTACCGGGTGTGGGCCGCTACCCTGCACGGTCTTAGTCGCAAGTGTCATTTTGTCACGGAGCAGTCGCGAGAGTCGTATGCCCACGTTATGGTAAGCGACGTCATTGTTCGTTCGGCCCCTGATAGGGAGGTCCGGCAACAGGCCCTGCAGTTAGAAGACCCTTCCCTGGGGGAAGTCCTGTCCATTGCTCAATCGTATGAAGTCTCTCATGCAGCAGGTCAACCTGCTGGAAGCGTGGTGCGACGTCGCGGCGGTTCAGGGCGGCGGGGCCGCGTCCACTGTGTCCAGGGTGGACGACGTGCGAGCGGTACAATCCGGCCGTTACGGCCGCTCCCGCACGGCGCGTAAACAGAATTCCGGCCGCCGGCCCCTGTTGCCATCCTGTGCGTCATGCTATATACATCATGACCGGTTAGAGTGCCCCCAGCGTTGGGCCGTTTGTCGCAAATGTAATAAAAAAGGTCACATTGCTAAAGTTTGCCGCCCAGCCTCAAAACAATCGAAGGGAGCAGGTACAGAGGACATGGACATTGACATTCAAGAAGTTTCATCGGGCCAGGCTCCCGACGCATCGGCACGCAAACTCTTTATCGAGGTGTCGGTTCGGTCGTGCCGGTTACAACTGCAAGTAGATACGGGCGCAGCAGTTTCGTTGTTGAATGCACAAACTTATTCCGACCTTGGATCGCCCCCGTTGGCGCCAGTTTACCGGCGTCTACGTGGTTATGGTAAACAGTTCATTCCCCTACTGGGTCAATTCACTATCGACGTGACTTACAAATCAGTCACTCGGCCTATTACTTTTATTGTTGTCAGTGATGTGAGCTCCGCTAACCTTTTTGGCCTGGATGCCTTTCAAGCTTTCGGTTTTTCTATCGCTGACACCATACAGTTGGTCTCCGAAGATGTTCCCTATCAATCATTGGAATCTTTGATGTCAGACTTTCCAGATATTTTTGAGGGGGGCCTGGGGCGTGTTTCAGATTTTGAAGCTCATTTAACGTTGAAGGCATCGGCCCGCCCGCGTTTTCTACGCGCGAGGCAGATCCCCTTGGCTCTCCGCCCTCAGGTAAAGGAAGAGCTAGACCGGCTGACAGCCCTAGGGGTCGTTCTTCCCATTTCTTCCATTGAGTGGGCTTCGCCCCTCGTTATTGTAAGGAAGCCCTCGGGAAAATACGTCTTTGTGGCGATTTCAAGGCCACCATTAATTCCCAATTGGTGGTGGACACCTATCCTTTGCCGCGTGCTGATGAATTGTTCTCCGCCGTGGCGGAAGGCCAATATTTTTTGAAAATCGATCTGTCGGAGGCTTATCATCAGATACCACTTGATGAGGACTCCAAACGGCTGGCGGTCGTCAACACCCCGTTTGGCCTTTACCAATACCAGCGGTTGGCCTTTGGAATATCCAGTGCCCCGGCGATATTCCAGCATTATCTTGAGCATGTCATGTCGATAATCTCTCATTGTATTAATTACCTGGATGACATAATTGTCACAGGCCGCAGCACAAAGGAACACTTGCACAACCTTCGCACCCTCTTTCTTAAATTCAGGTCTGTGGGCTTGCGTTGCAACCTGCATAAGTCAACCTTCTTCCAACCGTCCATTGAGTATGTGGGCTACACCATCTCTTGGCACGGCATCCAGCCACTAGGAAGTTTGGTCCAAGCTATCATCAACCTTCCTCGGCCCGCTTCGCTGAAAGAGTTACAAGCTTTTATAGGCAAGATAGCCTATTACCACCGGTTCATTCCCAGGGCTTCCACTATAGCCCACCCCCTGTACTGCCTTCTGCGCAAGGGTGTTCCTTTTGATTGGTCGCCTGCATGCGAGCAAGCGTTCACCTCGTTGAAGGGCCTCCTCACGTCAGCCCCTTGTTCGGCTACTTTTGATCCCCATAAGCCGTTGGTCCTGGCTACAGATGCTTCGCAGTGTGGGGTGGGGGCGGTCCTGGCCCATCGCAACGCAGATGGTTCCGAGCAACCACTGGCGTTTGCGTCTCAAACACTTAGTCCCACGCAGGCCCATTACTCCCAGGTGGAAAAAGAGGCTTTGGCCATTGTCTACGCTGTTACCAAGTTTCACCCTTTCTTGTATGGCACGAAGTTTCAGTTAATCACTGACCATAAGCCGTTAAAATCGTTATTTGGCCCCGCCTCTCATATTCTGGATAGGGCGGCCCACAGACTACAGCGCTGGGCCTTGTTCCTCTCTAAGTACCATTACGAGATTCATTTTTGCCCTACGGGACAGCATGCCAATGCCGACGCTCTTTCCCGTCTTCCGGTGGGCCCGGATCCTACGTTCGATCGAGAGGAGATTATGTGTTTTCATTTGGATGTGGTGTCCCGCCAAGCGGTTGATGGCTTCCCAATCACTAGTTCTCGAGTCGCCAGGGAAATGGCAGCTGACCCTGTTCTCCGGCAAGTAGTTGGCCTCATTCAGCAGGGGTGGTCATCCCGCCCTCTGGGCCGGGCCTCTGACCCTCTTCGTAATTATTTTCTTCTACGAGATCGCCTCTCGGTCTTGGAAGGAATTCTCCTTCTGGCTACCGATGATACAGCTCCTCGCGTGGTTGTTCCTGCAAGTTTACGAAGGGAGGTCCTCACGTTATTACATGAGGGGCACTGGAGTGTTTCCCATACTAAAACCTTGGCTCACAGACATGTGTACTGGCCCAGTATTGACAGAGAAATTGAGCACTTGGTGGCCACCTGTTCCCAGTGTGCAAGCCAACAAGCATCTCCCAGGGCAGCGTTCGCTTCATGCCCGCCGGCAACCCAAGCATGGGAACGTGTTCACATCGTTTTGCGGGCCCGTTTCTCAATGGCTTTTGGCTCATTGTCATTGATGCTTATTCCCGATTCCCATATGTGGTTCGCTGCTCCTCAACCACTTCAGAAGTTGCAATCCAGGCACTAGCAAAAATCTTTTCTGTGGAAGGTCTGCCAATCACCCTGGTCTCGGACAATGGACCGCAATTTATTTCGCAGACCTTCCAGGATTTTTGTAGGGGCTTTGGTATTCGGCACGTTTGCTCTCCCCCCTTCCATCCACAATAGAATGGGGAAGCCGAGCGCATGGCGCGCACATTTAAGACACAGATGAAAAAGTATGTGCACGAATTTCCTGCGGAGGAAGCATTGACGCTTTTCTTGACGGCATACCGGACCACACCAATGGGAGAATGCAGCCCCGCCGAGCTCCTCCATGGGCGTCAGACTAGGACTCTGCTGCACCTCCTTCGGCCTGGTCCTCGCCAGTCTTCACAAAACGGAGTACCTGGCTTTCCACTGGGTATGTCGGTCTGGGCCCGTGGGTTTGGTCGCAATCCACGTTGGATACCAGCGGTGGTCCTGTGCCGAAATGGCCGCCGGCTCTATACCTTGCAGGCAGGGGACCGGGTGGTACGTCGTCACCAAAATCAGCTACGTCCACATTCGGGCACCCACCCTCCGACCTCTCGGACACCGGCTTCCCCATTGCCGGCACCTGTCTTGGTTTCGCAGGGGCGTTACCTCCTCTCCCCGCTGTGACTCTGCCGCACTGCGATGGTTCTCAGCCTTGGCAGCCTCCAGTAGCTCCAGCACCGGCATCGCCATCGTTCGAGATGCCCCAGCGAGAGACGGCCCCCCTAGCAGGCCCGGTTTCTCAGGAGGCTGGTTCACCTGTGGTCATCCCTTCCCCATCGTCCCAGCCACTGGGTCTTGCCCCTCCCGAGGCGGAACAGGATCCAGAGTTAGACAACTTGTCGCCCGTTCTGTCCCGGGCTCCGGTTGTGGGACAACGGGGGCCTCTTCGTGTGGGTCACTTCCAGCCGTATTCGAAGGTTCCGGCTCGAGGGTTGGCAGATCCCCTCGACTCCGGCCTTCCAATGGATGTGGAGGTCATCGCTCCTGCCCGACACTCCATCTTCCGATGCAGTGGATGACAGTGGCTTCACCCCCCGAAGGAGGAGGAGTGCAGTAGCCACCAGAAAGATCGCGGGAGGCGCACATTGGCACGGCGCGTCACAGACGGTAGTTGCTGCAAGTAGAGTCCCGCCCACCAGAGGGCACGCGAGAATTCGGACGCGACCTCTGCCGGCATAACATCAACAACAACAACAACAACAACAACAACTACTCTGGCAGAACGGGCCGTGCCCAGTCAGTTAACATCGGGCATGCCTAGGACACAGTCCCGGTCTACGCTAAGTGAAGTGCAACGTAAACGTGAACAGTGTTACTACAGAAAGAGATTTGTTGATTTTGGAAACAACGTAATATTTTGAAAAATGTCTAGGTTAAATTTTTCTATTCCAAATGGACTTACATTAATGCAGTGAAGTGTTTTATGAAATGTTTTCTGATTATTAATTTAGAACAGATTATAGAACTATATTATGCATCCACTTGAGGACTAACCTACTTACAAATATGCCAGCAATGATTAGCTCACTATGTATTGCTTAAGACAGACTGTAGTGTTAACTTCAGTTAGCCTTATTTTCTTATTAACTGAACTTGTAGAAAAACTAATTATGCATTGAAATAGCCATACTGAAAACAATTTATTGAATAATAAATTTATATAAAACTCAAGCTAACAACATTCTGAAATATTCACATAAATACTACATATTTCTTGACCATTTTGTTCCTTTGTTGTAAGTGTCTCAGGCTTATTCCTCACATCCACATGGTATCTTCAAGCTATCTCAGTCTGATATAGTTTATCTGTATCAAATATTATGATATTATGTTGCTGTTGCTTGTTTGACTACTCCAGTACTGGATTTGTAGTTCGACTTTCTAAACAAGTAGAAAGTGATCTGTGATCCCTTCGTGCTCCTCTGTATGTTCTTACATCTTCTATGCTTTTCTTGTGCTTAATATCTACCAACAGATAATCAATTTGATTTATAATTTTCCTGTCTGGTGATTTTCTATTCTGTTAATGAATCTTCTAAGGGGGAAGATTGTCTAGCTGATTATTATATCTTGAGCAGCCACAAAATTGATTAGCCTTAACACATTATCATTTTATTTCTCACTTAAGCCTACTTTCCCAGTATACATTCAGTATATACTCTCCTGCCCAACCTTAACACAAAATGTCAAACTAAAATTTTTATATTTCTGTTACTCACTCCTTCCACTGCTTTTTCCAGTTCTTAAAAAAACTTGTCTGTTTCCTTTTCTTTACTCACTTCTGTTGGGGCACTTGCCTTTGTAAATGTCATGTCCCCGTATTTGTGTTTAATAGTGAAACATGATAATCATTTATTAAATTTTTTGTAATGCAGTCACACCAAGTTTGTATCTCTCTATTTCTGATATTACTTCCTTAGTAGCTCCTAGTCTGTATAAACTTGTAGTATTGCATATGTCAACTCGTATAACAGTTCAGTAACCAGTCTTGTCTTCTGGGGTAACAAAATGTTTCAAGCCTCATGTATGAAATGTCCTCTGATTGTGTTGTGGGTGCTGTAGAGGGTAAGCCCAGTAGTGGAGATGCCAAGTCACTGCTTCTGAGCCAGCAGCATTTGTAATCATTGTTTTCTCTCCTAGAAGAGCAGGCTTCACCACACCCCTAGAGGCCCCCCCCCCCCCTCTCCTTCCCCCCTGCCCTACTCTGTGGGGTAGATAAAAAAGGAGGACAGATGTTTTGTTGGGAGGCACACTTTGAATCCTCAGTTGAGACCTGTCTCCATAGATTGAAATTACCAGTAACTAAGCTACCACCAGTATAACTCTTATCTTCATTGGAACACACAAACTTTCCTGCCCACATGGACAGTGCTTTGACAAAGTGATGCCCCCTGGTAGAGAATAATAATGGTGTGCTTTACTTAATTATGTTGGAAAAGAAAACCTGTTGAACAGGACTGTCTTTGTTTACTGCATGAAAACGTAAACAACAGTATGATTGTAACTTGGCTTTACCACGTTTTCACATTTTCTTGAGTAGTATAGAAAAATGTGAAAATTTTGATAGGAATTTTAAAACACACACATTTATTGTGTAATCTGTGTTGAAGCAACTGTTACTGCAAGTTGCAGTATATACGTTCTCTTTCATAATACATAAAACTTGCATTTCTCCTTTGTGCAGTATGGCCAGAGAAAAGTCTGTACATAATATAGAGTTAAACCTTACATATGCATAGTGACATTAATACAGATTATAACGTATGATTGCTATAGACAATAAAACAATTGATAAGAAATATGTATGACAATATTAATACAATTTACCACACACATGTTATTTTAGGTATTTCACAGTATTTAGTTAGGTATGTATGCTTATCAGGATAATAAAATGATATATGTAAAAATAAAAACATACCAAGTCAGTTAATACAGGGTGAATCAAAAAGAGCTTTACAACTTTGAATGATATAGAAATCTATTGAGATAACTTACAGAATCTTTAGATGTCGTTTTGTAGCAAACACCTCAAGTTGGATTCAGATAGTGCATCAGCACCCCATTCTGCCACCAGGAGTGCAAAATAGTGCACAGCTAAAAAGGTACTTTCTCTGGTGCAGAGCATGCCCACAGTGTGTGTTGGTTTCATGAAACAAACTCTGAAAAAAACTGTTTGGCGTGAATTTTGCACCGAATATGCTAAAGAACCTCCAAACAAGCCTACAATTTACTCTTGGCACAAGAACTTTTTTGAGATGGGTTGTACACTGTGACATGACAGATCAGCAGGATGCCATCATGTTGATAATTATGCTAAACAGCTTAGGGAGAGCTGTGCCCACAGTCCACAAAAATCCACATGAGATGCATCTCGTGAGATTGGCATTCCACAAAAGATTCTTTGTTGAGCACGACGTAGATGTTTACACATGAAACCATACGGATTCACAATGGCGCAACGCATTACAGATGCATGTAATGTTGCTCATGAGGAATTCTGTGCAGAAATGTTGCATTGGATAGAGGATGACAAGACATTCCTGAACACAATCATCTTCAGCAGTGAGTCAACATTTCATATCAGTGGCATGATAATCACTCACAACTGCAGAATATGGGGCAGCAAAAATCCACATAGAACCCTGTAACACATTGATGACAGCCCCATAGTTAAAGTGTTTTGTGCTCTTAGCAAATTGAAAGTGTATGGCCCTTTCTTCTTCACGGGGGAAGCTATCACAGGTATTGTGTATCTAAATAGGCTTGAAAACTTCTTAAGTCCACAGACTGACAAAGATGACTGAGATGGAATGCTTTACTACCAGCAAGATGGTGCACCATCTCATTTCCTCAAGGAAGTTCGAGGTTTCCTTGATAATCGTTTCACAGGTTGATGGATTGACAGTGAAGGGCCAATCGTGTGCCCACCTCACTCCCCAGACTTGACACCACTGGATTTCTTTCCCTGGGATTTCATTAAAAACCATGTATACGTTTCTTCCCTACAAAACTATTTAGCTGACGGCAGGAAATATCAAATCTATGCTCCCATTGCACAAGTTATGTCCAGTTTACTGCAACGAGCAGGACTGTCTTTGTTTACTGCACGAAAATGTAAACAAGAGTATGTTTATAACTTGACTTTACCATATTTTTCACATTTTCTTGGGTAATATAGAAAAATGTGAAAATTTTGATAGGAGTTTTAAAACACACACTAACACACGAATTTATTGTGTAATCTGTGTTGAAGCAACTGTTACTGCAAGTTTCAGTATATAAGTTTTCTTTAATAATACATAAAACTTGCACTTCTCCTTGGTGCAGTGTGGCCAGAGAAAAGTCAGTACATAGTACAGAGTTAAACCTTACATATGCATAGTGACATTAATACAGATTATAACACACGATTGCTATAGACAATAAAAATTCATTATCAGTGGGACTGATAGAGAAGATCCAACGAAGAGCGGCGCGTTTAATCGTGGTAGCTGGTGAGAGAGCGTATCGGAGATGCTAAACAAACTCCACTGGCAGATGTTACAAGAGGAACATTGTGCATCACGGAGAGATTTAGTACTGAAATTTCGGGACAGCACTTTACAGGAGGAGTCAGACAACATATTATTTCCCCCCACATACATCTCGTGTATTGAGCACGAGGAGAAAATTTAAGAAATTAGAGCCAATGCAGAGTCTTACCGCCAATCATTTTTCCCATGCACTCTTTGTGAGTGGAACAGGATTGGAAGGATCAGATAGTGGTACCAATGGTACTCTCCTCCTCACACCATTAGGTGGCTTGCGGAGTATGTTGTAGATGTAAATGTAGATGTTTGCTGCGTAACAAGTGGTAGTCGTATCGAACCAAAATGACACTTGACCCTTTTACATGAAACTTGAGATTGTTTGCTACAAGATAACACATCAACCGAGACTGTGAGTTATCACAATAAATTCCTGTATCATTCCAAAGTTATGAAGTCCTTTTTGATTCACCTTGTACAAGAGGTAATTTTACATTACA
Organism: Schistocerca cancellata; assembly: GCF_023864275.1. Lineage (NCBI taxonomy): Eukaryota > Metazoa > Arthropoda > Insecta > Orthoptera > Acrididae > Schistocerca > Schistocerca cancellata. The sequence continues at coordinate 502,079,228 of NC_064631.1, forward strand.
GTACCTCACTTCATTTACCGAGGAATTCATTTACAAAGTAAAAACTGTGTTCCATCAAAAATAACTTCTACTTGTTTCTTTCTGTATCAATTTGATGTCAGTAGGAGACTAACAGAAATAATTTTCCATTACCTTCATCCTACTGGTTAATACGATTTATCTTGTGTGTAGGTTCATAGAAAGGAGACTGCAGTGAACACCCATGAAAGGTAATTTTGTTAACTTTCAAACAGTGGAAAGCTGAGGTTAGAATTTCAACAGTTTTGAAAATAATAGAGTGCTAGTCATCACAAAGATGTCATATTGAGTTGCTAGCTTTCTGTTAGAGATGACTATGCAACTAAAAGGAAGACAAGACAGGAGAAGATTCCCACCAGAAGCATATACCATACTTTAGTCAAGAGGCAAGGCCGAGTTCTGAATTGCAAGTGACCTTATTCCGTGTTAATATATTGTAAAGTAATTAAATGACTTCTCCACTCTATCTTCTTTGCAGGACCAGTATAAATTTGTTTATGATACGTTGGAAGAATATATTGTTTGTGGAAATTCGTGGTTTCCAGTAAAAGAACTATCACAGCGGCTCAAACAAAAATCAATGAAAAATCCTATCACCAAAATGAATGAATATCAGAGAGAGTATCAGGTGAGCAGAATATTGATTTCAGTAGGTATTCCTGTAATCAATTTTCACTAAAATGCTACAACTAATATTAGTTACCAATTTTAGCTATATTAACTGAATTTATAAGGAATAACATTGCATCAGTTGTTATGGTAATGCTTATGAGTGGATATTATAATGGAAACCCTCATTGTTTATTTCTTGACAATATTTGTTTTAGTTGATCTGCAAGCAGACACCCCGTTTCACAATAGGTGATTGTGCAGGTGGGCACAGAGGTGACAACAGAGAAAAAAATCGGGATGTTCTTATTGTGCCACGTAAGTTAACATGCTGAAAAAAGAATTTGAGAAACACACAGATTTCAGTTAAACTTACTGACCACACTTTAAACCTCAAAATACAGATAAACATGGATGTTATATAAGAAATTATATGAATGTATTGTGAAAGAGAAGGACAAATCATAATTTAACTTAAATGGAAAGAGGAAATTTGAGAACCTGTAATTTATGCTTAATAAATAAACATATGTTCCCACATATAAATGTGTGTGCAATCCAATCTACTTGAACATTTTAAGGAAGTTAATCTGTACCTTTGCTTCTCTTTTATTTTATTAAGTTATTAGTTTGGAGTAAGAAAGGAAAATTTAATTAAGAAAAATAAGAAATTATGAAAAACTACACCACATGGATTATTTGGATTTTTTGCAGTGTGTGGGTGGAGTGACACCAAATGAATACTCCATCTCATCTTTCATGTGATGCCCAGAGTCGATGGAATGCATCAATTTGTTCCCTATTACAAACAAAATTATTTGTAAAGCAACATTTTACATGCCCATTCAATAGTCTATTAGTCTAGTACAACATGAGTTTTATTGATATGTGTTAACAAGAACAGTGAAACATGAAGAATAATCATTACCCCAGCAATGACAGTGTTACGGCAGTAGCTACGGCGGTAGCAGTCAGTGTGGACCAGGGTGGTGCTTTCATTGCTGAAGTCCTGGGTATTCTTTGTGTTCCACTGCTCCTGTTAATACATGTTGGTAAAATGAATATTGCACTAGACTAATTCAGGGCCACTCTATCAAATGGTAACATAAAAACCAACTTTAAAAATCATTTTCTTTGTAATGGGGTGCAAACTGATGCTTTCCCTCAACACGGGGCATTGTGTGAAAGATGGAATGAGCAGTTTTTGTTTGAGCAAAACTGAAATTGTAAAAATCTGCCAAAACACAAGAGAAAATGCAGCTAAATGATTCTTAGGAGGAACACTATTTATAATTTTTTTTGTGTCCAATTCTTAATTGCACTATTCATCTCTCTTCTCCTTAATTAGTCTTTACTTCTCACTTCATCTTTATTATCTCTGGGTGGAAGCTGGTGTAATGCTTAACAGTGTACCATCTCTCTGGTGTCTTCCCTTTCTTGTCAATACTGCTCGTCCTAACTACAGGTGCGTCTCTCTCATCTTGGGGTCTGAGTGACCTGCCCTTCCTATTTAAATTTCCCCAACCCATCCCTCTCTCCTGCCCTACAGAGAAACTGTTAGTTCCAAAAGTTAGGTAGTTTCTCCCTTTTACAATTGCAGGTTTCTACTGGTGGTACCATAATTTATTAATTCCAGTATTATAATTTCAACTTGTCACAATCATTCAAGTTTTAGGCTAGCTAGGCTGCTCTATTGACCATAATTTCTGTGGTCTTTCAGGGTCTTTCCTGACGGTAGATTTATAGCTTCACCTTTTGATAGGAACCTGGCTTTTTGACATACATGAAAGATGTACACAAGCATATCCTATGCACCATTACTTAGATCACTGTATGCTTTTAATTCCTTGTGTGTGTGTCTTCATATTGGAAAATTGTTGTATTGTGCCTCTCATCTGGTAGGACCTTCTGATTGTTGTCATAGCATTCTTGCTGCTTTTAACAGCTAAAATAAAACTAGATGTAATCTGTGCACTTATTCCTTTAAATTACATTCAGTTCCTTTTGTTATGACCATATCATCAACTTATAAAATTCAATATTGTATTGTGTCAATTTTCAAATAGAATTTGATCATTACTTCAATGTTCCACTCCTTCAGGAACTTGCCGCACAAATATTAAAAGGTGTAGAAGATACACGGAAATCTGACCTCATCGTTTTGTGAGCTCAATCAGTCATTCATTGTGTTCCATAGATCCCATCAAGAAGGATAGCCTTCAGGGATGTGGAACAATGGAAGGTATACAATAACATGAGACTAGGACATCGTAGAAACTTAAATCTGTTTACTGTATTAATAATAAAGTATCGCTATGCGGATTAATGCTAATCGCACTTATGCCTTGTGAATCTATCAAGTGCATTGGTGAGAAACTTCTACTTTGAGAGAAAGTGCTGCCTCCTCAGTTTTGTTACATTAGCTGCTGTTTATCTGCTATTAGTAGCTTAATATTTTCTTGATTACAGTGGTATTTTTCAAAGAAAATATTTTTTACATTGTAAGTTCTATTCATAGTGCATCATAACTTGTCATAAAGCTATATAATAATCACTACTGTTTGCCATGTAGCAATATACTGAAATATTACATGCAACTGAAAAAGGCAGGACTACAAAATTTGAAGGCAGCAAAAAATTGGCTAACAACCTGTATATTAGTAAACATGAAAATAAATTACAATTTGGAGTGTCGTCAAATCTGAGTTGGGAGTAAAGAACGATTGCTAAGAAATTGTCCAAATAAAAATTAAAAATTGATATAATTATAGATCCTTTTCAAATGTTATTTCAATGATTTCTTCATAAATGTGGCAAAATCAGAAGAAGATATACTGCCACCAGGACAAGGTAGATGTCAACTTTGTAAATATAAAACAAAATGCAGACCTTAAAACATAGTTGAGGCTGTTTATAACATCATTTCTTATCCACTGGTTAAAATTATTAATCAGTCATTTGACGAAGGATATTTCCCAGATGTGTTAAAATGTGCTGAAATAAGACCATTGTCCAAGAAAGGCTCACTAGATGACATGGGAAATTACCACCCCATTTCCCTGCTGCCAGTTTTTGCTATGGTGATAGAAAGGATTGTTGCAAAACATCTTGAAAACTTTCATATAGAAAACAATATTACAGTTAAAAATCAATTTGGATTTCAAAAGGGGAAAAATACAATAAATGCTATCAGGGAATTCACTGAAAAAATAAGCTCTGCTTTAGACACTGGTAAGAAGGCCACAGGTTTTTTTTAAATTTATTTTATTTTATTTTATTTTTATTTATTTTTTAACCAAAGCTTTGGACTCAGTCAGTCGCTTACTACTTCTACACAAGCTAGAGAGGTATGGGATCGTGGACAGGGCATTGCAGTCATTCAAATCTTGAAACTTCCTGGCAGATTAAAACTGTGTGCCCGACCGAGACTGGAACTCAGGACCTTTGCCTTTCGTGGGCAAGTGCTCTACCATCTGAGCTACCGAAGCACGACTCACGCCCGGTACTCACAGCTTTACTTCTGCCAGTATCTCATCTCCTACCTTCCAAACTTTACAGAAGCTCTCCTGCACACAGTTTTAATCTGCCAGGAAGTTTCATATCAGCGGACACTGCACTGCAGAGTGAAAATCTCATTCTGGAAACTCCCCCAGGCTGTGGCTAAGCCATGTCTCCGCTATATCCTTTCTTTCAGGAGTGCTAGTTCTGCAGGTTCGCAGGAGAGCTTCTGTAAAGTTTGGAAGGTAGGAGACGAGATACTGGCAGAAGTAAAGCTGTGAGTATCGGGCGTGAGTCGTGCTTCGGTAGCTCAGATGGTAGAGCACTTGCCCGCGAAAGGCAAAGGTTCCGAGTTCTAGTCTCGGTCGGGCACACAGTTTTAATCTGCCAGGAAGTTTCATATCAGCAGACACCCCGCTGCAGAGTGAAAATCTCATTCTGCATTCAAATCTTATTTGTCAGAAAGAAAACAGAGAGTTATTCTAAATTCAAATGGAGAAAAAAAAAAAATCTTGGACTGGAAAAAGCTTTGTACAGGGATTCCTCAGGGATAAATTTTAGGGCCTTATCTTTTTCTGCTGTACATAAATGTTTTACCTTTAAACATTGATGTTCACTCTGTTTTATTCTCAGATGACACCTCAGTTTTAATTGAAAATGACAATTTAGAACAAATTCATGATAAAGTGAAAAATATAATGGGAAACCTAGAATTTTGGTTTCAGCAAAATGGATTAAAACTCAAGGTCACAAAAACACAATTAGTGCAGTTTAGTGCTAAAACATCTTCAGCATCTCCCATAAAAATAGTGCATGGTGATCAGGAAATGACCGAAGCAAGTTATGTAAAATTTCTAGGTCTAAATCTTGACAAAAATTTAAATTGGAAGGACACGTAAACTTCTTAGCAAACAAACTAAACAGCCTAGCTTATGTGATGAATGTCTTATCTGGTTCCACCCTTATGGACAGCAGGAAGATAGCCCACCACAGCTACTTTGAGACTATAATTCGATATGGAATAATTTTCTGAGGAAACTCCATGAACAGCTCAAGATTACTTACACTTCAAAAGAGAATAATAAGAAACATGTGTTTAGTGCAAAAAAGAACATCATGTTGCCCATTATTTAAAAAATTAAAAATACTAACCATTTCTTCTCTGTACATGTACGAAATTTTTATTTTCATCTATAAAAATCAAAACTCCCTTGACAGTTTTCATTTCAACCACAATTCCAGTACTTGTCACAGACACAGTTTCAAACTTCCCTCTCATAATTTAAAACTTTATGCTCAAACACCATTGTACATGGGATTAAAAATTTACAATAAATTAAATAACACAAATCTGTTAAATATGGAGTTTGACCCACTAAAGAGATTGTTATTTAATACACTAGTGGAAAAATGTTATTATTCAATTGAAGAATTCATGCAGGACAGTTCAGCAATTTGAAAAGAAAAGAAACAATAAAAATTATGTATTGTATAATAAATAGTTAATACATTGTATAAATTGTATTGCAAGCTGCAAAATATGTTCTTGTTAAATTGTTCATGTGTAAAAATGCAGAAATACCTGCTGAAATACGTTAATTATTATAACTTTTTTTTTAAGTAATGTGATGTGACTCCAGTACAAAAATCTCCAATTTGTAACTGTATTTTATGAGACGAATAAACTACATTCAACGAAAGTGAGATGTAGAATATTTATACCCATTTTTCTTTTTATGATGTCATTCACAAATTATCTTCTGTCGTGATTTTACTTCTTCATGACTTCCCATGAATTATAAGTGCTTATAATGTAACAATCAACACTGTACTGTTGAGAAGAGTTTATTTGTCTTTTTTCATCTGCTTCCCATTGAACTTGTATAGCCAAGCTGTATTTACACACGGACAAGGATGATTCAACAAGAACTTGGGAAATTGGAACTACACATTGATCTTTTGATGATGGCCATTTGAAAGCATTAGCAGGACCATGAGGTTTCATAAAGTAGACGGTTATATCTTGCAGCTCATGAGAGACACTTATTACCTGTCCCACACACCAGTGACTGTCATACACACAAGAAATAAAGTGTCTCTCACTAAAAGTCTTCTAATGTATACTGTGGTCTCTGCATTTCACATGCAGTAACAGGCTGCATTTCATGGAGAACCATTCTTGTATTATATGGGCCACTCAGGGATGCAATCCAGTAGTGACTTGATTGACTTCCTACCACAGTCTTCATAGTAGACCACTCTTCTCTCTTTTTTAAAACAGAATTCCCCTAATGCACTTTCATTTAGAATTAAGAGCTTCATGTTTGTTACTAATGTTGATATGGTGTGTACAAGTCCAGTAGCATCTCTTACAGCATCAACAGCTTCATGCTGGAGATTAAATCTTTTTGCAAGATGTTTACAGAGACCTCCTATCACATAACATGCACTTTTTCGATGACCTGATGCTGAAAATTTACATTTTTTGTCTTAATTCCTGTATTACAGTGTTGAGCAGGCTCATAAAGCTGAAAGTGGTTTTTAAAATGAAATGTTGCACCATCAGTCAAATACACGTGTTTAGGAAATGCATGGTCTCTAGATTCTATGCCATTAGTTATCATGCTGACAGTGTAGCATGCATGTGCACTGTCATAAATGAGATCATCACTGACAATAGCAAGACAGTATGATGTCCCAAGGAAGTGAGCAACACACATGATTTTTGATACCATGCCTGTGATGTGTGCCAGTGGTAACTTTAAATTTCATTCTGCAAAACAACAGACCAATTCTCAGCAAAGCCAAAATGAATAGCTAATGTGTTGGCATTCTGGGATGTGGTTGATTTTACTTCTGCTATGCCCTGTCTGTGGAACCTGTGGATATGATTGTGAGCCATTCCTTTCATGACCCAATGCCTAACCTCTGTAACAAACTTCTCTGGCTCTGCTGTCTTCTTCACCAACTCTCCTCCCTCCCATAACACATAGGTTATGTCATTATCAGTATCCTGAAGGTGTAATGCTTCAACTGTCATCACCTCAGCAGCAGGACACTTTGCACACTTCTGCAATCAACATTTATCTTGTGGCTCTTGACATATGCACAGAAGCATCAGGTTTAACAGACAAGTTTCAAATTAGTGCAGTAAATACATATGCATACTTCCTTCACTGGCTGGTATTTTGCCCATTTCAGTCGTAAGGAGTAGAATTTTGTGAGACCAATTTTTAAATTCTGGTTCTCCTTTTTCATTAGGATCATTCTTATTGATTTTGTCACATTTCTTTTTTACCTTTTTAAATTTTTCACTAACAGAGACAACATCAACCTGGTTAGGACTTTGCCTGCTGCAATCTTTGTCATGCCTCAGGAAATATTCCAGAGCCACAGTAAGAACCTGGGCATGCCCAAATTCCTTTCTCATTCTTTTTTTATGAGCTTTTGAAATCAAGTAATGTGAGGAAGTGGGTATGTATTCGGTAACTGCTGCTTAGAGAAGCTACCTGGTATCAGTATCAGTTAACTATACCTTCTCAGTACAGGTGGCTGCTGAGATAGCAGTATTCAGGTTTTGAAACCATACATCACATTTCATGCCATATCACTGTCTTCAGGTTCTGCACAAAGTGTCTGCATTATACACATCACAAAGTTTTGAAGATGTTGCCTATGTAATATTTGTTTTCTTCCCTTTTTTTATATACCCACTATCTTCTTGTGCTTCTTACCTTTCCTCTTTCCTGGAGGTTTAAGGGGGGGGGGGGGGGGGGGGGGGGAGATATAGTAAGGGCTTCAGCAGAAATGCTAACATTCAATGCGTCAACAACATCACACCCAGGAATATAAACATCTGCACTGTCTTCTTCAGTTTCACATTCGGTTGATGGTGATCGTTCAGGTGCGTTGTCACTGAATTTCTTCTTGTAGTGCACAGTGGATGTGATACTAACACCATTACTTGAGGACCAAGGTATTTCTGGATTTACTCTGACAGATTTCCAACAACTGTGAAGCATTTTTCACTTTTCTGAAACACCACCCTCTTGTGTCTTTCTTTCACAGTCCACACACATCACTCTTTCAGTACAGTGTTTCCTCACTGACATTGTATCTAACAGAAAGTTCAAACCAAACACAAAACTTGATGCAGAATGGTTTATGTGCAAGTTCTTACTCATTTGTTATAAATATAATTGTGCTGGAAACAGTGTTGCCAACATGCATATTGTATGCTAGAAATTCAGTTATGTGAAGCACGCAGAATGTTGAAAAATATTTCTCACTAGTAACATATTAACCAAACAATATTTTCTGTAACTCTCAAAAGTTTCATATGGATGTTTCTGAGTAAATAATTCATAAAAACTTGTAAAAATGCAATTTTTTACACATTTAGTAATAAATATTTACGTAATACAGATAAATGCAGCAGAGAATATTCTGTTTATAATTACATCAGTGGTATCTGGTAATATGACAGAAAAGACAGCTTTCTGTGACTTTCAAAATTATAAAAAAAACTTTAAGTGGAAAAATTTAATTAAATTTTGTATTTTCATCTAAAATTTGTAAGTTAAAGGAAGTTCGTAAGTTTGCAGATGTCAACTAAATTTCAACACATTAAGGGGGAGCCTTAATGCAGAACATCTGCCAGGTTTCCAATACTTTTGGTTTATTTGATCTTTCTTTTTTGTTCTCTCCCTCTCCATCTCCCTCTACTGTTTTAATAGCTTTTTCAAAGCGCTGTACCATTTACAAAAATTAAGATAAAATGAAAATACTTTATTTCTTAACACTTAAGGTACAGAAGTCTAATATATATTTTTTCCAGAAAACTTAATGACCTCGAGTTAATATGACCTGTATGATTTGAGATGAAATCACACTGTTAGACTTCTACATCTACATCCACATCCATACTCTGCAAGCCATCTGACGGTGTGTGGCGGAGGGTACCCTGAGTACCACTATCGGTTCTCCCTTCTGTTCCAGTCTCGTATTGTTAGTGGAAAGAAGGATTGTCGGTATGCCTCTGTGTGGGCTCTGATCTCTCTGATTTTATCCTCATGGTCTCTTCGCGAGATATGCGTAAGAGGGAGAAATATACTGCTTGACTCTTCGGTGAAGGTATGTTCTCGAAACTTTAACAAAAGCCCATACCGAGCTACTGAGCGTCTCTCCTGCAGAGTCTTCCACTGGAGTTTATCTATCATCTCCGTAACGCTTTTGCGATTACTAAATGGTCCTGTAACAAAGCGCGCTGCTCTCCGTTGGATCCTCTCTATCTCTTCTATCAATCCTATCTGGTACGGATCCCACACTGCTGAGCAGTACTCAAACAGTGGGCGAACAAGCATACTGTAACCCACTTCCTTTGTTTTCAGATTGCATTTCCTTAGGACTCTTCCAATGAATCTCAGTCTGGCATCTGCTTTACCGACGATCAACTTTATATGATCATTCCATTTTAAATCACTCCTAATGCGTACTCCCAGATAATTTATGGAATTAACTGCTTCCAGTTGCTGACCTGCTATTTTGTAGCTAAATGATAAGGGATCTATCTTTCTATGTATTTGCTGCACATTACACTTTTCTACATTGAGATTGAATTGCCATTCCCTGCACCATGCGTCAATTCGCTGCAGATCCTCCTGCATTTCAGTACAGTTTTCCATTGTTACAACCTCTCGATACACCACGGCATCATCTGCAAAAAGCCTCGGTGAACTTCCGATGTCATCCACAAGGTCATTTATGTATATTGTGAATAGCAACGGTCCTATGACACTCCTCTGCGGCACACCTGAAATCACTCTTACTTCGGAAGACTTCTCTCCATTGAGAATGACAGGCTGCGTCCTGTCATCTAGGAACTCCTCAATCCGATCACACAATTGGTCTGATAGTCCATATGCTCTTACTTTGTTCATTAAAAGACTGTGGGGAACTGTATCGAACACCTTGTGGAAGTCAAGAAACACAGCATCTACCTGTGAGCCCGTGTCTATGGCCCTCTGAGTCTCATGGACAAATAGCGCAAGCTGGGTTTCACACGACCGTCTTTTTCGAAACCCATGCTGATTCCTACAGAGTTGATTTCTAGTCTCCAGAAAAGTCATTATACTTGAACATAATACGTGTTCCAAAATTCTACAACTGATCGACGTCAGAGATACAGGTCTATAGTTCTGCACATCTGTTCGACGTCCCTTCTTGAAATCGGCGATGACCTGTGCCCTTTTCCAATCCGTTGGAACGCTTCGCTGTTCTATAGACCTATGGTACACCACTGGAAAAAGGGGAGCAAGTTCCTTCACGTACTCTGTGTAAAATCGAACTGGTATCCCATCAGGTCCAGTGGCCTTTCCTCTTTTGAGCGATTTTAATTGTTTCTCTATCCCTCTGTCGTCTATTTCAATATCTAGTGTATTGTCATCTGTGTGACAGTCTAGAGAAGGAACTACAGTGCAGTCTTCCTCTGTGAAACAGCTTTGGAAAAAGACATTTAGTATTTCGGCCTTTAGTCTGTCATCCTCTGTTTCAGTACCATTTTGGTCACAGAGTGTCTGGACATTTTGTTTTGATCCACCTACCGCTTTGACATACGACCAAAATTTCTTAGGATTTTCTGCCAAGTCAGTACATAGAACTTTACTTTCGAATTCATTGAACGCCTCTCACATAGCCCTCCTCACACTACATTTCGCTTTGCGGAATTTTTGTTTGTGTGCAAGGCCTTGGCTATGTTTATGTTAGCTGTGAAGTTCCCTTTGCTTCCGCAGCAGTTTTCTAACTCAGTTGTTTTACCACGGTGGCTCTTTTCCATCTCTTACGATCTTGCTTGGCACATGCTCATCTAATGCATATTGTACGATGGTTTTGAACTTTGTCCACTGATCCTCAACACTATCTGTACTTGAGACAAAACTTTTGTGTTCAGCCGTCAGGTACTCTGTAATCTGCTTTTTGTCACTTTTGCTAAACAGAAAAATCTTCCTACCTTTTTTTAATATTTCTATTTACGGCTGAAATCATCGATGCAGTAACCACTTTTTGATCGCTGATTCCCTGTTCTGCATTAACGGTTTCAAATAGTTTGGGGCTGTTTGTCACCAGAAGGTCTAATACGTTATCGCCACAATTCGTTTCTCTGTTTAACTGCTCAAGGTAGCTTTCAGATAAAGCACTTAAAAAAATTTTACTGGATTCTTTGTCCCTGCCACGCATTATGAACGTTTGAGTCTCCCAGTCTATATCCGGAAAATTAAAATCTCCACCCAGAACTATAACATGGTGGGGAAATCTACTCGAAATATTTTCCAAATTATCCTTCAGATGTTCAGCCACAACAGCTGCTGAGCCAGGGGGCCTATAGAGACATCCAATTACCATGTCTGAGCCTGCTTTAACTGTGACCTTCACCCAAATTATCTCACATTTCGGATCTCAAGGCATTTGGCCAAAGCCTTCTTCAGCAAAGAAAACACACACACACACACACACACACACACACACACACACACGCGCGCGTATATTAACACAAGCAAGCACACCTTATGCGCATATGACTGCTACCATTGGCAACCCTGATCAGAATGCAATTGTCACATGAACAGCAATCTGTAGAGGGGCAGGGTAGAGGGAGAGGTAGCAGATTACGTGCGGGGGGAGAGAAGAGCACTGTCTGGCAGGGCATGCTAGGACTAGATGGTGGCCTGATGAGACTGCCAGGTGCAGTTTCAGGAAGTGGAATGTGGAATAAAAATGGGGAGCAGAAGAGGAGAAGCAGGGAAGGTGAAGGACAGGTGCGTGCATTGGCAGAGGGTGGCACATAGTGACTATAAGGAGACATGAAAAGGGAGGATGTGATATGACAAAAGGGGCAGAAACTGTTGGGTGGAGGGCTAGGGAACAGTAGGTTACCATAGGTTGAGGTGGGGATAATTTTGGGGGTCGAGAATGTGTTGTAAGGGTAACTCCAATCTGCATGATTCAGAAAAGCTGTTAGTGGAGGGGGGGAATTCAGGTGGCCCAGGTTGTGAAGTGGCCATTGAAATCAAGCATGTTATGTTCAGCTGCATGTTGTGCCACTGTGTGGTCTACTTTGTTCTTGGCCACAGTTTGGTGATTGCTGTTCATCCTGGTGGACAGCTGCCTGGTGTTCATACCAATATAAAAAGTTGTGCAATGATTGCACCAGAGCTGGTATATGTCACCTGAGAAAGCAGTCTTGTATGGACGATTTCAGATGTTCTTATGCATGTGACATACTTTTTTTCATAGTATGAAATTACAGCCACCATGAATCCAGCATTTTTGCAATTCTGGAAGATGCAGTCGTGTCTCCAGTAGCAGCAACAAAAGATACAGCTGGAGTGATTGTAGGAACTGCTCAAACAGGTTGAGAATTCCTCCATACTCGATGATGATGATGATGATGATGATGATGATGATGATGATGTTTGGTTTGTGGAGCACTCAACTGTGCGGTTATTAGTGCCCATACAAGTTCCCAATCTTTACTCAGTGCAATTTTGCCACTTGCATGAGTGATGATGAAATGATGAGGACAACATAAACACCCAGTCACCAGGCAGTGAAAATCCCCGACCTGGCCAGGGATTGAACCCAGGACCCCGTGATCCAGAGACAGCAACGCTAGCCACTAAACCACAGCTGCAGACTCCATACTCATGCTACACTGATAGCGGACCATGTGCTGGCAGAGAAGCTTTAACTCCTGTCATCCCTGTCACTGTTCACCAGTTTTGACAATGCTATGGAAAGTTGAATTACCAGCACTGGTTCTTGTTGCACTGACAGTTAAGGCATATTATCAACCCAGTTGACAAGGCTGCTTTCTTACTGTGCAGCAGTGTGAGATTATTTGAAACTAGCTTTCTTACTATGTAGCAATGTGTGATTATTTGAAACTATGCAGAATTTGAAGCTGTCTACAGACCCTCAGAAACTTAACTTTGATAACTTTGTCAGTTACTCCTGCAGTATTTTGGTCATCGAACCCATGTTGTCTGAGACATGGATCACTTTTCGCTTAAGTGCCTGTTTGGGTGTCTCCATTGTGTTACTTTTTATGCGGACTTGCTAGGCCTTGTCCATCCCTTCTTTAGCCAAAGTTGCAAAGATTGTTGAAAACATAAACTTTCCATTAGTGGTAAGGGTTGTACTTTTCAGCAGCTTGCAAGTGGCAGTGTTAGATGTGCATGGCAAATATCTCCCGGAACCCTGTGGGGTGAGCTGAGCCACTGTGTGTTGATGCTGTTGATGATTCAAGACCAGTGATTTCACAGTGCTATGGCCATCTGTCTGCATTGGGCTTTGCGAGTATGTGTCAATTGTAATGTAATCCCCTCTCACATTTTACTTTGGGTTGTTTGTGTCCCCCTCCTTCCGCACCTGTTTCTGCTCAATCGACGGGCTGACGGTCCTACCCCAACTGTCATTTGATACATGTCCAACAGGACTGCCCACATATAGAGACCATGTGGGGCCTGCCACATTTCACAAAAGTTTATGACAGTGAGCCTTGGAATGCTTGTTGGAGGCCTACTGTTTTCCCTAGACTTGAAGGCTGATTCCAAGGTCTTGCAAACATCGCCCCAACGTATTCTGCTGTCATTGGTACCGGACAGGTGACAATCAAACTGATTAATGTAGATAGTTGCAGATAGTTGCTGCCTGGCATTGCAATGGCCACTACATCACATTGTATCTTTTAGTAAATAGTGCATGCATTTGTGGGGGAAGTTCTCCATCACTGCCCATCATAAGAATGTGGAACGTCAGTTTACGTTAGTGGTAAATACACTGCTGGCACAAAATATTTTTGGTTTAGACACATTCTCTGGTTCTGTCTTCCAGATAGTTGACTTAGTACATTTAGTGCCTCAATCAGTCCCCTTTCAAGATTTGGGATCTATGGCCATACACCCAGATATTTGAGAATATCTTGGGTTGGGCAGAAAATTTCAAGGCACACATCTCCCTCAAGCCATCAGTGATACCTAAATTTTTTGCTATTTGCAACAAGTTCAAGGGCAAGTTGCATCATTGGAAGGACCTTGCTATTGTTTCTTTTATTTTGTTGAGTCAGTAGGCCACCCCTTTGGAGATGCTTCAGAAGCCAGATGGCACCATGGAATTTTGCAGTGATTTTAAACAGACAGTCAGTGTGCAGTGAGGCACAGATTCATATCAATTTCTGCACCCAGAAAAGTTGTTGGTGAAGCTGTCAGCACGCTAATATTTTTCACACATAGACTTGTGCAATGCATACCTGCAGTTTCTGTCCGGCACAGCTTCTCAGCATTTCTTGGTGCTCAAGGGCCCCTTTGGGCTTTACCAGTTCACTCACTTGCCTTTTGGAATTTCATCTGCATTGGGAATGTATCAATGATACTTTGAACTACCTCAGTGACTTCTGAATAAAGGTACTCTAACAAGATAGGAACATGTACAAAATCTGCAGATGGTTTTTCAATACATTCTGGAAAAATTTCCTTGGTTGCAAGGTGGAAAAATGCAATTTTTTTTCCTTTCCAAAGGTGTATTTTTGGGAGATGTGCTTAGCAAAGATCTCTGTATGTTGTTCAAACTCTTCGAGCCCCTCTAGATTGAATTGCACATAAAGTTTCATTCCATCTCCTGGGGTTTAGAGCCTAGCTTGTTGTCAAGCCACTGTAGGCTTTTATACCTTATGTACCTACAGACAGTGATGATTCATGTTGTTGTCACATCTTGTATGGTTAGTAAAAGGAGAAAAGCAGATACTTCAGGGAAAAAAGACTGCTGCTCCTCCTCTCTTATTATTATCAATTGATTTTATCTTGCACTTTGTACTAAGCATTTTCAGAAAACTGTTATCAGCTGCCTTTATATTGGGAATGTTAAAACATATTTGATATGTATTTTGAGGAGTTTACAGCCTCAATCCAAATATTCTCAGAAATTATAAAAGGAGTAACTAATAAGGTATTCCTTTACTTTATTTCTAAATGTATGAGAATTTTCAATTTCCTTTCTGGTGTCTACTGGTGATCTGTTTATGACTTTTGTATCAGAGTATTAAACTCCATTCTAAATTCTAGACAAGGATGCATATTCTGCATGGAAAATGTTTGTATGTCACTTATTGTGGTTGTGAACCCCACAGATCATCATAAATTTACTATTATTATGAACCACAAGTACTATGAGGGTGTAAATGTTTCATCATGTGGATGTAATAACCCCAAGATCCTTTCAGAAGTTTCTGTGAAACGTTCAGTCACCAATTTTATATGATATTCTAACTGCTGGAGAATAAATACTGTTTTGTTTGTAGCTATAGAAGATTATGCCAGAGGGCTGTATTGAGAGAAATTGTGATAACAATATTATCTGCAAGTTGATACAGTGAGAGCAATTTCTGTGTGAAAAACAGGCAGAACTGAGCATTTTGGCTAACTTCTCCACGTGCTAGTGCCTGCTAAGTTTGTTATTGTTGAAATGCATAACTTGGATGGTTTGTTAAGCGTAACACGCAGGACAAAATACGGACTAAATAAATGAACACCTAGTAGGATTTGGTTAACAGTGAAAGATTTCTTTCTTAGTCATAATTGCTGCTGTGGAATATGTGATAAGCTCTACAAAACCAGTGTCCGTTATGTGCCTGCTAATGGCCTTGTACAATACAGTCTGTACATAACTGTTAACAACAAGTGGTATGTCAATTCTCGTACATCATTTCTCATTTGATAGTTTAGAATACTGATGCTAATACTCCAGCAGAGATGGAAGCCACAAACCAGAAAGTGGCATTTTGTTAATGAATGGTCTCACCAGAGAGACTAGACACAGCATTGATGAATCAACAGTGTCTCTGTGTGTCCTCACTGTCTACAACTGTACTCCTCTTTGGAGAATCATTGGATGAAATTGCTTTGGTCTGTTGATTTCGGTATTCGGCACCACGTCTGGTAAAACTGTGCAAGCTATGTCTGTATCTTTGTCCAGTGCTGTGTCAGATACTGTACTTAACTATTGAGATGCCTGGGAATTTCACATATAAATTTCATTCTCTTTGAGTGCTACCTCTGGTACATGTAAACTAATTTTGTTTTTGTACTAACTTTATGTGAAATTGTGTGATTTTAGTCATTCTCTTAGTTATGATACCAGAAAGATGAAGTACTTCCATCACCTTCAACATTATATGTAATTATCAGTGAGAGTTGTGAATGTACATTGGTTTAATGCTAGGTTTTAGCACCATTTTTAACATACAATATGTCTAAAAGAAGAATCAAGGTTAGGTTAATTGAAATACACATTTCTTGCATGTTGAATTTTGTCACCATTCGAGTGTATGTCATATTATGAAATTTTTTATAATACGTTTCTTGTCTGTTACAGCTGATAACTCAAGACCTTACCTGACATCATTTCAAGGAAACAACTTCACAGATTACATTAATGCTGTGTTTGTTGATGTAAGCTTCTTACAATATTAATTATAATACAATAACTCTCTCTTATGTGTTTTGTGGAGATTTAAAATAGTTAAATACATATGATTATTATATTCAAAACATTGATTATGCTACATACTTTCTGTGATCCACATGGAATGTTGTCATATGAAACGTAATTTATCTATAAGATTGAACAACTACTTGAATCGATGATAACAATCAACCAGTAGAACCTATAAAATTTGATATTTTATTGATATATATTGTATTTCTATTCCAGAATGAATTTCTGCTATGTAGTAGAAATTGCTCTGATATGGAACTGTCTCATAGACGGAAACTGGACTCAAACCCAGGGGCTTTGCCTTTCATAGGCAAGTACTCCACAGACTGAGCTACTCAAGGATCACTCAAGACCCATGCCCACAACTTACTTCCACTAGTACCACATCTCCTACCTTCCAAACTTCACAAAAGCATGGAAGGCAGGGGATGAGGTACTGATGAAAATAAAGCTTTGAGGATGAGGATGGGTCATGAGTTGTGTTTCACTAGCTTAGTCAGTGGAACACTTTCCTACAAAAGGTGAAGGTCCTAGGTTTGCCCATTCTGGCGCACAGTTTTTGTCGATCAGAAAGTTTTATATTCCTATTATCTTAATTGTAAGGGGTACAATTGTATGATAATGATCTGCAATGTTATTGCCACTGCAGGGCTACACAAAACCGAGAGAGTATATAGTGACAGAATGGCCTCTGAAACATACACTTGGAGAGTTCTGGTCACTGGTATATGATTATGAATGTTCCGCAGTGGTTGTGCTGTGCGTTCCTCCCCATAATTCGGTGAGTAAAATTATTGTTGTGAAAAAAGTAAAAACAAATCCTTATTGGACTTAGGAAAATACCAAAGTGTTATGAAAGATAAGCAGAAATGCTACTTACTCTGGACAGAAAAAATTATAATTAGGCATATTCTATGAATCTCATAGAGAATAGTTTTTAGAATGAGGAAATAAGTCAAATTGTACATTTAATTTAATTTAAGTGTAATGATGCGTTATAATTTCATTTTATTGTACTATAGTGCTAATTGTAATTGAGAACCATTTTAACAAAACTCAGTAATACTATTTATAAAGTTTTGCAGTAGAGGTGTTTTTTAGCTGTATCCAATATCACTGATTAAAAAAAATGGAAAAAATTAATGCTGCTCATCGATGTTGAAAAGGGTAGATAAAAGAATAATTGTAGTTCATCAGTAACAGTCTTTATTGAGGAAAAAAGTTACAGAATTACAATTTTTTACAAAATTCAACATATCCACTTTTTCATGCATATTTCTTCTATATTTTACTAAAGTAGGTGTTATCAATATGAATTCTAAGCGTTTAAATTCAGTGGGCTATATTACATTTTGTAAATAATATCAGAATAAGAAGTTAGCAATGCATTACTAAATTTACATTTTTTTCATTAAGTTAACCCATGAACAGAAGTTTCCACTATAACAAAACCTGTTTCTTACGTCTTAAACACATTATGACACTCTAACTTAAGAACCCTACCCATGAACCATGGACCTTGCCGTTGGTGGGGAGGCTTGCGTGCCTCAGCGATACAGATAGCCGTACCGTAGGTGCAACCACAACGGAGGGGTATCTGTTGAGAGGCCAGACAAACGTGTGGTTCCTGAAGAGGGGCAGCAGCCTTTTCAGTAGTTGCAAGGGCAACAGTCTGGATGATTGACTGATCTGGCCTTGTAATAATAACCAAAACGGCCTTGCTGTGCTGGTACTGCGAATGGCTGAAAGCAAGGGGAAACTATGGCCGTAATTTTTTCGAGGGCATGCAGCTTTACTGTATGATTAAAGGATGATGGCATCCTCTTGGGTAAAATATTCCGGAGGTAAAATAGTCCCCCATTCGGATCTCCGGGCGGGGACTACTCAAGAGGATGCCGTTATCAGGAGAAAGAAAACTGGCGTTCTACGGATCGGAGCGTGGAATGTCAGATCCCTTAATCGGGCAGGTAGAATAGAAAATTTAAAAAGTGAAATGGATAGGTTAAAGTTAGATATAGTGGGAATTAGTGAAGTTCGGTGGCAGGAGGAACAAGACTTCTGGTCAGGTGACTACAGGGTTATAAACACAAAGTCAAATAGGGGTAATGCAGGAGTAGGTTTAATAATGAATAGGAAAATATGAATGCGGGTAAGCTACTACAAACAGCATAGTGAACGCATTATTGTGGCCAAGATAGATACGAAGCCCACACCTACTACAGTAGTACAAGTTTATATGCCAACTAGCTCTGCAGATGACGAAGAAATTGATGAAATGTATGATGAGATAAAAGAAATTATTCAGATAGTGAAGGGAGACGAAAATTTAATAGTCATGGGTGACTGGAATTCGAGTGTAGGAAAAGGGAGAGAAGGAAATGTAGTAGGTGAATATGGATTGGGGCTACGAAATGAAAGAGGAAGCCGCCTGGTAGAATTTTGCACAGAGCACAACTTAATCATAGCTAACACTTGGTTTAAGAATCATGATAGAAGGTTGTATACATGGAAGAACCCTGGAGATACTAAAAGGTATCAGATAGATTATATAATGGTAAGACAGAGATTTAGGAACCAGGTTTTAAATTGTAAGACATTTCCAGGGGCAGATGTGGACTCTGACCACAATCTATTGGTTATGACCTGTAGATTAAAACTGAATAAACTGCAAAAAGGTGGGAATTTAAGGGGATGGGACCTGGATAAACTGAAAGAACCAGAGGTTGTACAGAGTTTCAGGGAGAGCATAAGGGAACAATCAACAGGAATGGGGGAAAGAAATACAGTAGAATAGGAATGGGTAGCTTTGAGGGATGAAGTAGTGAAGGCAGCAGAGGATCAAGTAGGTAAAAAGACGAGGGCTAGTAGAAATCCTTGGGTAACAGAAGAAATATTGAATTTAATTGATGAAAGGAGAAAATATAAAAATGCAGTAAATGAAGCAGGCAAAAAGGAATACAAACGTCTCAAAAATGAGATCGACAGGAAGTGCAAAATGGCTAAGCAGGCATGGCTAGAGGACAAATGCAAGGATGTAGAAGCTTATCTCACTAGGGGTAAGATAGATACTGCCTACAGGAAAATTAAAGAGACCTTTGGAGATAAGAGAAACACTTGTATGAACATCAAGAGCTCAGATGGAAACCCAGTTCTAAGCAAAGAAGGGAAAGCAGAAAGGTGGAAGGAGTATATAGAGGGTCTATACAAGGGCGATGTACTTGAGGACAATATTATGGAAATGGATGAGGATGTAGATGAAGATGAAATGGGAGATACGATACTGCGTGAAGAGTTTGACAGAGCACTGAAAGACCTGAGTCGAAACAAGGCCCCCGGAGTAGACAACATTCCATTGGAACTTCTGACGGCCTTGGGAGAGCCAGTCCTGACAAAACTCTACCATCTGGTGAGCAAGATGTATGAGACAGGTGAAATACCCTCAGACTTCAAGAAGAATGTAATAATTCCAATCCCAAAGAAAGCAGGTGTTGACAGATGTGAAAATTACCGAACAATCAGTTTAATAAGCCACAGCTGCAAAATACTAACACGAATTCTTTACAGACGAATGGAAAAACTAGTAGAAGCCGACCTCGGGGAAGATCAGTTTGGATTCCGTAGAAATACTGGAACACGTGAGGCAATACTGACCTTACGACTTATCTTAGAAGAAAGATTAAGGAAAGGCAAACCTACGTTTCTGGCATTTGTAGACTTAGAGAAAGCTTTTGACAATGTTGACTGGAATACTCTCTTTCAAATTCTAAAGGTGGCAGGGGTAAAATACAGGGAGCGAAAGGCTATTTACAATTTGTACAGAAACCAGATGGCAGTTATAAGAGTCGAGGGACATGAAACGGAAGCAGCGGTTGGGAAGGGAGTAAGACAGGGTTGTAGCCTCTCCCCGATGTTATTCAATCTGTATATTAAGCAAGCAGTAAAGGAAACAAAAGAAAAATTCGGAGTAGGTATTAAAATCCATGGAGAAGAAATAAAAACTTTGAGGTTCGCCGATGACATTGTAATTCTGTCAGAGACAGCAAAGGACTTGGAAGAGCAGTTGAACAGAATGGATGGTATCTTGAAGGGAGGATATAAGATGAACATCAACAAAAGCAAAACGAGGATAATGGAATGTAGTCTAATTAAGTCGGGCGATGCTGAGGGTATTAGATTAGGAAATGAGACACTTAAAGTAGTAAAGGAGTTTTGCTATTTGGGGAGCAAAATAACTGATGATGGTCGAAGTAGAGAGGATATAAAATGTAGACTGGCAATGGCAAGGAAAGCGTTCTGAAGAAGAGAAATTTGTTAACATCGAATATAGATTTAAGTGTCAGGAAGTCGTTTCTGAAAGTATTTGTATGGAGTGTAGCCATGTATGGAAGTGAAACATGGACGGTAAATAGTTTGGACAAGAAGAGAATAGAAGCTTTCGAAATGTGGTGCTACAGAAGAATGCTGAAGATTAGATGGGTAGATCACATAACTAATGAGGAAGTATTGAATAGGATTGGGGAGAAGAGAAGTTTGTGGCACAACTTGACCAGAAGAAGGGATCGGTTGGTAGGACATGTTCTGAGGCATCAAGGGATCACCAATTTAGTATTGGCGGGCAGCGTGGAGGGTAAAAATCGTAGGGGGAGACCAAGAGATGAATACACTAAGCAGGTTCAGAAGGATGTAGGTTGCAGTAGGTACTGGGAGATGAAGAAGCTTGCACAGGATAGAATAGCATGGAGAGCTGCATCAAACCAGTCTCAGGACTGAAGACCACAACAACAACAACAACAACAACAACAACAACAACAACAACTTAAGAACATCCAGGTTGGAATAATGACAGTATTGTGAAAGAGGGTAGATTGCTACTCACCATATAGCATAGATGTTGAGATGACTCATGATCTCAACTGTATGGTGAATAGCAATCTCATTTCTAAAATATTGTTGAAACTCTTACTGATACTTTCAAGTGACAACTAAAGCAATAGTATGTTTTAATAGAATATTGAATTTAATGCTGCATGAAATTAAAAAAATACTGAAACACAGTCCTCTTTAATGTAAAGGTCCATCATAGTTTCGCAATTTTGTCTTTAGCATCATTAGCATTCCCTTGTACAACTTTTGAATAAAACACAACTCTTAACTTTCCTCTGAATCACTTTCACAATAAGACATCAACTTCCTCATGTCATGAGCCTTATTTGTGCTTACATGATTCACTGATGAAAGTTGAGGTGCTGCAGACATCACGAAACACCTTCTCTTTCCAGGTTTCAGCACCTCAACGTTCATCGGTGAAGCAAAGTAAGTATTTTGAAAAAGGCTTTGTGGCCTGGCCTTAGGGCTTCTTATGTAATGCAGTGCTCTTGCCTAAGATATCTTAAAGGAAATCCAGCTTCGATTATACATTTGGAGATTTATTTCATATCGTAGCTATACCAGTCTTCACTCCAAAATGTAACCTCATTAAACATTCCCAAAATGTCATGATCTTCTGAGGACAGAGTGATTGTTTTGTGTTTTCTTAGTTCTGTTTCAGTAAGGGCAAAAATCCTGTCGGGAGGCAAGTAGCTACACCCACATACAGGGAAATAATGCGGAATTCCTTTAAATACCCTTGAGTGTTCAATGTAACTCATAAGCATTGCCATCATTGTGGAGTTTTTGTCTTGGGAGAGAGAAGAATGAGAAAATAATCTGAGGCTAAGATTTTTGCACCCTCTTTCATCAGATCTTGTTCTAAAGAGTTTAAATAGTCTCTCTCAGCAGATGCAATTTCATTTACTCCCTATCCTTAGCCAGTCTCAAGCTACGTGTAGTTAACTACTTCGTGTGCTTTCTTTTCTGAATATTTTAATATCATACAGTTATTTCACCAGACTCATCTGGAGTAAAATATTTCACCAATAGGCAGTTTGGGTACGTGTTTATTCTGCTGGTGGTCAAAACAAACTGTCACAGTATTGTTTTTATTTTGGTTTATAATATTGAAAAATCTTTTTGCCTTTATATTGTGTAACCATAGTCTATTCTTAAATGTTTTTTTTAAATTTCATGTCTTGAACTGACTTTAACTCTACAACAAAGTGCACACAAGCTGAGCAGCTGTCAGTTTGAGGACTTCCAAAGCCCAGGTTGAAACATTTTTATACTTTGAAAGAGAACAACCTAAACTCAAGAAACATTTGGCCCATCATGCATTTTTTAAAGTTTTAACCCTGGTGGAAGATATGACCATTTAACTTTATTTTTAGAGCAATGAGGAGGCATTAATACTTACATATGTCTTTCTCAATGAATTACATCTGCTCTTCATCCCTTTACGGCAGCTTGCAAGCTCATCCATCTAAATTCTCCTTAGTAGTACATCTTTCAGCTTACATCTTTTGGCTCTGTCTGTAGACATTCCTGGAAAAAATATGTATGAAATAAAAGTAACCTGTTCCAACAGTTATTTTCATTCTACTAACTCTTTGGTTAGGCTGTAAAAGGAATCAGACTTACTCTGTTACTTTTCTGAATGTTGAGGTACATGTTGGAATCCCTTACCGTTCTTCTTCTCTTATATGGTAGGAATCAACAATGGAAACTCCAGGTAGGAATGTCAACAATGTAGGAATAGACAGAGTGCTACTTACCATAAAGAATACATGTCAAGTTGCAGACAGGCACAATTAATGGGCACTCACAAATGGCTTTCGGCCATAGCCTTCACCAGTAAAAGCAACACACACACACACACACACACACACTCTCGCGTGCACAAAGCAAGCAACCCTCATGCACACGTGGCTGCCAACTCCCACAATCTTGGGCCACAATGCAGTGGAGGCAGTGGCGAATGGGAATGGGAAGGGATAGTAGTGCAATAGTAGTGCACTGGGGGGGGGGGGGAGGGGGGGATGAACACTGTTTGATACAGTGTGCTAGACTGCCAACAGGCGCAGTGTTGGGAGGTTGTGGGACAAGGAGGTGGCGAAAAAGGAGCAAAAGAGGAGAGGAGTGGGGAAAGATCGGCAAACATGTTGGTAGAGGGCTGCAGATAAACAGGATGGGAGATGAGAATTGGGAGGATATGGTAGAACAGAGGGAGTGGAAACTGTTGGTTGCAGGTTGCGGGCATGGTATGTTGCTGTAGGTTGAAGCCGGGATGATTATGGAACCATAGAATGCATTGTAAGAATAACTCCCATTTGTGCAGTTCAGAAAAGCTGGTGGTGGAGGGAAGGATCCAGATGGCTTGGGTAGTGAAGCAGCCATTGAAATCGGCCCGGGCCATCTGTGAAGGCAGTCATGTCATTTACCAAATCTGCTCCAATAATTACCCAGCTTCTTATGTTGTATGACTACCAACCAGCTGTCCACCAGGACAAACGGCCACCATCAAACTCTTTTAGGCAACACTCGGACGAATGTGGTTAAAGTTTTAAAGTTCTGTGCCCTGTCAAATGTTTTTACAAAGATTTTAGGGAGAGGATTTTAATTTGCTCACTGTGTGACAAGCTCGCCCATTTTTTATGTAAGTGGCCAGCCAATAACAATTTCCTGTGACATTTTTGTTGCTATGTTTCCCCTTTCCTTAGGTTTTACTTTCTTATGTAGCATTTTCCTTCTTTTCCTGCTTTCTTTGAGTGTGTGCTTTAGTTTTCTTAGGTCTGTCCACATTCGTTCCTTTTAATGTGTGTCAGGGTGCTGATGACCTCGATGTTGAGTGCCCATAAGCCCCAACACACACACACACACACACACACACACACACACACCATCAAACTGTGGCAAAAGCAAAGTAGACCACCCTGTGGCACCACATGCAGCTGAACATATCACACTTGATTTCAATGGCTGTATCACTACCTGAGCCATCTGGGTCCTTCGCTCCACCACCACCTTTTCTGAACCATACAGATGAGAGTTATCCTTACATATCCCATAATTATCCCGACTTCAAGCTATGGCAACATACTGTCCATACAACCTCCAGCCAACAGCTTCTACTCCCTCTGTCCTATCATCTCCTTCCCATTCTCATCCCCCACTCTGTTTATTGGCAGCTCTCTGCCAACACATCCCCCTGTCTTTCCCCACTCCTCTCAGTTTTTGCTCATTTGTACCCATCTCCCTGCCCCACAAGCTCAGGTTGCTGTACCTGTTGGCAGTCTCACAGATTCCACCAGACAGTGTTCATCTCTCTCCACACCCATGCACTACTATTCCCCTTCCCCTTCCCATTCCCCACTGCCTCCAGATTGCTGCTTGCATCCTATGTAGTGGTCTATTCCAATCCAACATGTTGGAGTTGGCGGTCAACATGTGTTCTGTGTGGTAAGTAACAATCTGTCTTTTCCTACATTGTTGCTTATATGGTATGAGACTGACACAGATCTTTATCTGCTTTTATCATTCCCCTTCCTTCTTTGTCTTTCAGGAAAATTCCCTCTCATGCATCATATTAAGAAATTTCATAATAGTTACTGCAACTGTAATTCTCAGAACATTGTCTGTTTCTTCATAGATACATACATACATACATGCATGTGGAACCATGTATCTGTCTCCTATCTGTATTAATGTCAGTCACTTGAAGTCATCATTTGTAGGGGTGGTTTTAATGTTGTATTCATAGTGTTCACTATTTTTTGAGTAGAGACAAGTACTGCTAATGAAAAAGTAAAATTGTCGTCAAAATAACAAGTTGTAGGATTAACACAATATTCTTATCATAAGTTCCCATATTCTGCAACTATTGTCTGTTCAAACCTACCTGTCATTTTACACACAACAAAAAAAGTTTTGCATCACCTCGGTTCCGAGAGTTCTGGAACCTCCAAAAAAAATTGGAATAGAGATCAACATAAACATCATTTTCGCCGTTTTTATTGCTAATGAAAACCACACATTGCATATTGTACCACCATACAGCGAGACCTTCAGAGTTGGTGGTCCAGATAACTGTACATACCGGTACCTCTAATACCCAGTAGCACGTCTTCTTGCATTGATGCATACCTGTATTTGGTGTGGCATACTGTCCACAAGTTCATCAAGGCACTGTTGGTCTAGATTGCCACATTCCTCAGTGGTGATTCGGCGTAGATCCCTCAGAGTGGTTGGTGGTTCACGTCGTCCATAAACAGCCCTTTTCAATTTATCCCAGGCATGTTCGACAGGGTTCATGTCTGAAGAACATGTTGGCCACTCTAGTCTGGCGATGTCATTATCCTGAAGGAAGTCATTCACAAGATGTGCACAATGCAGGTGCGAATTGTCATCCATGAAGACGAATGGCACACCAGTATGCTGCCAATATGGTTGCACTATCGATTGGAGGAAGACATTCACGTATTGTACAGCCTTTACGGCTCCTTCCATTACCACCAGCGCGGTACATCGGCCCCACATAACGCCACCCCAAAACAGCAGGGAACCTCCACCTTTCTGCACTCACTGGACAGTGCATCTAAGGTGTTCAGCCTGACCAGGTTGCCTCCAAACATGTCTTTGGCAATTGTCTGGTTGAAGGCATATGTGACACTCATCGGTGAAGAGAACGTGGTGCCAATACTGAGCGGTTCATTTGGCATGTTGTTGGGTCCATCTGGTTGCAAAGATGGACCTCGTCATGGACGTCGGGAGTGAAGTTGCGCTTCATCCAGCCTATTGCACACAGTTTAAGTCGTAACATGATGTCCTGTAGCTGCATGAAAAGCATTATTCAACATGATGGAGTTTCTGTCAGGGTTCCTCTGAGCCATAATCCATTGGTAGCACTCATCCACTGCAGTAGCAGCCCTCGGATGGCCTGAGAGAGGCATGTCATTGACAGTTCCTATCTCTCTGTATCTTCTCCATGTCTGAACAACATTGGTTTGGTTCACTCTGAGATGCCTGGATACTTCCCTTGCTGAGAGCCCTTCCTGGCACAAAGTAAGAATGCGGTTGTGATTGAACTGCAGTACTGACCGTCTAGGCAAATTTGAACTACAGACATCATGAGCCGTGTACCTGCTTCCTGGTGGAATGACTGGAACTGATTGGCTGTTGGACCCCCTCCGTATAATAGATGCTGCTCCTGCATGGTTGTTTCCATCTTTGCATGGGTTTATTGGCATTTCTGAACAGTCAAAGGAACTGTGTCTGTGTTACAATACCTATAGTCAATGTCTGTCTTCAAGAGTTCTGGGAACCAGGGTGATGCAAAACTTATCTTGATGTGTGTATTATGTTGAATTAACAAATTAATAATTTACTTTGCAAACCTTACAATTGTGTACTGCGACTTCATTTACAGTACATTTTCTCACATCTTCAGAAGAGACAAGCATAAATCAACATTATTATATTATTCTCCTAACTCGCGTTATTTGCAATCAAGTAGTAATTATTGTTGTTGAAACAATGGTCTGGTGAGTTCTGGTTCAAAAAGGAATTTCAGTTTTTTTTTTAATTTTATAATACACTACTGGCCATTAAAATTGCTACACCATGAACATGACGTGCTACAGACGTGAAATTTAACCGACAGGAAGAAGATGCTGTGATATACAAATGATCAGCTTTTCAGATCATTCACACAAGGTTGGCACCAGTGGCAATACCTACAACATGGTGACATGAGGAAAGTTGCCAACCGATTTCTCATACACAAACAGCTGTTGACCGGCGTTGACTGGTGAAACGTTGTTGTGATGCCACATGTAAGGAGGAGAAATGTGTACCATCAGGTTTCCGACTTTGATTAAGGTCGGATTGTAGCCTATCACGATTGCAGTTTATCATGTTGCGACATTGCTTATCCGCGTGGCTGTAACGGATCGTGCAGCCATGTCTCGATCCCTGAGTCAACGTTTGCTAGACAACAACCATCTGCACGAACAGTTCGATGATGTTTTGCAGCAGCATGGACTATCAGCTTGGAGATCATGGCTTCGATTACCCTTGACGCTGCATCACAGACAGGAGCAACTGCGATGGCGTACTCAATGATGAACCTGGGTGCACGAATGGCAAAAAGTCATTTTTTCGGATGAATCCAGGTTCTGTTTACAGCATCATGGTGGTCGCATCTGTGTTTGGTGACATTGCAGTGAACGTACATTGGAAGCGCATATTCGTCATCGCCATGCTGGCGTGTCACCCGGCGTGATGGTATAGGGTGCCATTGGTTACACGCCTCGGTCACCTCTTGTTTGCATTGACAGCACTTTGAACAATGGACATGACATTTCAGATGTGTTACGACCCATGGCTTTACCCTTCATTCGATCCCTGCGAAACCCTACATTTCAGCAGGATAATGCACGACCGCATGTTGCAGGTCCTGTATGGGCCTTTCTGGATACAGAAAATGTTCGACTGCTGCCCTGGCCAGCACATTCTCCAGATCTCTCACCAATTTAAAACATCTGGTCAATGGTGGCCGAGCAACTGGCTCGTCACAATACGCCAGTCACTACTCTTGATGAACTGTGGTATCGTGTTGAAGCTGCATGGGCAGCTGTACCTGTACATGCCATCCAAGCTCTGTTTGACTCAATGCCCAGGTGTATCAAGGCCATTATTACGGCCAGAGGTGGTTGTTCTGGTTTCTGATTTCTCAGGATCTATGCACCCAAATTGTGTGAAAATGTAATCACAGGTCAGCTCTAGTATAATATATTTGTCCAATGAATCATTTTTATCATCTGCTTTTCTTCTTGGTGTAGCAATTTTAATGGCCAGTAGTGTATTACTAAATGAAATGTCACAGGCCATTAGGTTGCGTCTTCTGCCCTTTATTCATTCCATTCACATCATCACATTTCGTCATAAGCATATTCAGACAACACTAGGCATAACTGGCAACCCCTCTTGCCAAAACCTTTACACCAAAGAGCTAACTTTAAATTTACTCTAGTTCTATCAACATTAACATTTTGATAAAAGCAAAAGAACTTCATTGATTGTACTTATCCTCTTATCTTTTAGTAATAAATTGTATTACATACAAATGTACTATAATACAGCTTTTCCACAAGAACTTAATCTGTGATGAAATGACAAAGTATATAAATGCTTCTTGAATTAGCACCATTTGGGTCCATGCACAATTCACAGAAGCATTGCGTATTGATTTGTGGGTGTGCTCAATACAATTGAGTTGATGGTAATAATAATAATAATAATAATAAGTAACAAAATGCCAACACATGTTCCACATGAAATATTAATATATCATAGACTTCACTAAAATGATGTTCATGTTGTTTATTAAAAATGCTGTGGCATTCACCAGTTTCATTCCACTATTCAAGTTCAATTTACCAAAAAAGTTACTCTAACTCAGTAGTAACTGAAAATATGCAGAATGAACTACTTTAATTTTTTAATCACCTATATCCCCAATCATGTGTACCACAAACATAACTGATTAATACTAGGCAGTGTGTTTTCTAGTCAAGATTGTGGTCTATCTTTAATCCCCAAAACTCAACCCTTTCTGCTTGTTATATTTCATTGTATTAAGGGACTATTATTGTAACTTGTGGGGTTCTGTGAGAAGCACTGAACTGTATGTATGAAATCTTGTTCAAATTCTGTGATAATCCAAGTGTCTTGAACCATCTATTGATTTTTTTCATTAGCTGTGTTTTTAGTAAGGAGACTGGTACAACGTTTTGTTCTTATCAAGTCCTACAAGGTCGAAAATTATTACATTCATACTCTTATATAGTCAGAGTACTACACACTCGGAGTAGTCATATTTAGCTAACAATATGAAAGCTACCTTAGTTGTCAAAGTAATCTTTTGCAAGAGGCTATCAGTTTACAGTTTGGTATGTACTCAATTCTTAATTTCAAACTTTTTTTCCTGTTGCCATTTGAAATTAAGTTCTTGTTTCTTCAGATTATGTATTGCTCTATGTGTAAGATATTTGCATTATATTTCAGCAAACATTTCCATCTTTTTGGCCAGAAGGGAGGCATTCCAAAAAATATGGACCTGTTTTTACAATTGATCATATTTCACACAATCACTACACGAACATCAAGACATGGGTATTCCGCATTAATAAGAAGGTAATAACTATTTTTATTCTCACAGATCTAGACAAATCTGTTAATAATAATTGATACTTTTGATATTTAATTTTATGAAAAGTTATTAATTTTGCATGTACTTCAAATGTATTATTTTTCTTTTTTAAGTAATGTAAGTGGCCTAAATCTGATTACAGTAGCTTCATGTCATCTTTGAATCCTTCTGATGTCATGAAGTTCAAAAAAGCTCCACAGTGCTATGCTCCTTGGGAATACATGGTTTGTTACTGCTGTTTGTAAAAGAAAATATGTTTCTAAACAGCTAACATACAGGCCTGTTCCCATCTCCATATATTAGTAGCAACTATCTTCTAGTGGCATGAAAATGCATTTTAATACATATATAATGACTACAGATTATTAAAGAAAAAGATAAACCTCTTATCTCTGCAATATAAGTTTATTTTCAATACCCATTCAGTGGTATGTTAAACCATTATCTTCCTTCCTTCCCTCCCCTTTTATCAGTATCCATTCAGTGCATGAAATGACTAATCAGTTACCATAAATCGTAAACAGTAAAAAATGATAAACATGTAAATAGCATCTGTGTACTAAATTCTCAAATTGGACATTGGTGACGACAACAACAGAGAGCATAAAATAATAACACTCAGGTAGTCGGACTGTTCTATTTTGTAGAATAAATAAGAAAAAAATAAATGAACTAAGGTTTCGAAAATGTGTTTGTGTTACTTTCCTATTATCTCTACTTTCAAGATATAGGGAACATAATCAGAGTGCTATGTATTTATAATTGTTTGCTTTTCTATTGTAAGACTCCTGTTCTATATTTTAGTCTCATCAGATGCTACAAGGCTGTTTCCATTTGTTGACATCTCATCTGGGGCTTTAGTAGTAACATCAACCTACAAATTCACTATCAGAGGAAAATGCTAGTAAATCTTCTAACACAATGACTACTTGATACCTGAAACTAATCAAAGAAAAATGTTGAAAGCTCAACTATGTATATAGTGCTGCTAACTGTACAGTGTCTCATAAATGCATGCGGCATGAGGAAAGGGCCTTCTGCATATGCATTTGCGCATTTGTAAGAACAACGATTGACAAGATGTCTATCATGAAACATCTTTACTTCAGAATATTGCTAAGATTTTCAAACTTTTTCTTTTCCTCTTGACTGTTATTTACTTGTGTAATACAGATCCCAATTTCAGTCAGGATATTTAGTACTTTCTAAATTTCACAACCAAAGCAAAAGAGGGAATTAAAATGTTTACCTATTACAGAGCATTCAAAAGGATGTCTTTTTGCTTATTGTAAATTCCTTAAATACTCTACAGAAAGCTAGAAATATTTTATGTCATGAAGTTACAGGATTTCCCTTAAGCATTAAACTATAATGCAACCAGTCCTTTGGAAGGCCTTTAAGGGAACCACTTATGACATAAATAATAGTTCATGTAGTGATTCTAAATGAGTTGTATATTTTTGTGTAAAGAGTGCATATTCTGTATGAAGTTAAATGATCTAGTTGCCCGTGGGGCTCTGTATGGCTTTGTGTGTAACATGATGTTTGGACAGTTTTACTTCATAGAAACCTGATACTGATTCTTTGTATACTACTATTCTGAGAATCTCTACTTTTCCTGACATGACACACAAAGATGGGTGTAGGGGTGTCATTTTCCTACAGGACAGTGCACCACTCAACTTGCTATCCAAAGGCCCACGATTTCTGAATAATACTTTTCTAGTCTCTTGTGGAGAGGTAATGCTGGATTAATGAACTCCTTCCATGTTCACCTTAACTTTTTAAGGACTGGTTTGTGCAACTCAAATGAGAATCTGTTTAGGTCCAATTACACTGTATGCTGTGAAGGGAGCTCTACAAAATATTTCTTTTGATTATAGTGTGTTTTTAACTTATGTTCCAGTAAAAAGGCTGTACCTTACTCCATGTTTCAAGATAGACATACTATACATAGTTTTCATTATGTTTTTATGATATGCTTGTATTATAATATTATTTATGTCTTTTAACATCATCATTAACTTTCTTCTGCATGCATCTTTGCTTTCTTCTTTGAATTAAAGACATTGATAATCTGAATGAATTCAGAATGTCTTATTGAGTCAAGCTCTTTTGAAGTTAGAAGCATGCTATTGTGCTAACAAGAAGTATTTGTTTATAATTTTAGCAACTTATTAACTGCTGCTTAAAAATTTAATAGCATGCTTTGTGTGTACATAGGACTGTAGAACAGGTCACAGGCCCGCAGTTGTTATCACTGGACAAGAAAATAGAAAGGTAGGAGAAAATACTTGCATATATCTTATGGATATATTTTATTTTTTCATCTTTGACAGTTATCATGAGACTAAAATGTAATTACTATCATAAGAAATCTTAAACATTCTCACTTACCTGCTTAGTTTTATGCAGAATACCTTTTTTTCATAATATCAATGATGCTAAATAAAGTTAACTGCAGTTGTAAATTTAGAATGGTCAGAATACTGAAAATCACAATTGTAAACTACTTGTTCAAAATGATAATAGCTACAGCTTTTCTGTAAGTACTCACTTCAGTTCATAAATAGAAGAAAAGGCCCTTCTACCAATCTGGTTTGTTTGCGAATTTGCATCCTACCAGTGCATTACCAATTCTTTGTGTAAGTATACTTCTTAATATACCCTTATGCGACTGAGCTTTACTGGTACTTCACTTAAACATCCTAGAAGAAACACTCAATCAGTTGTGATATAGTGTCCATTAAAAACTTTCCTACCCAAAGCATTAGCTTTCTTTGATAATGCTGTTTTATCTAAACTGTGTCAACAGATGGGCTATCTTTGACAGCTTTGGAAGCATACTCCATCCTGCCATCTTTTGGACTGCCATGATTAATTTCTTTTTACAGGCATTCCTGATGCTGTGAATTACCAGCAGCTTCAAAACAGATTGACAGGCACTCAGTTCTGTTTGCATGCATTGTAGCTTGCAACCACTGTCTGCCACTCTCTCATAAACTGTAGTGTAATGTCACTACAGTCTGCTTCTCTCTCACAAAGAGGTGATTTATGATTGTCTCTGAAGTGCACGTCACTTAAATATAGTGTAGCTGTCTCAAAGAATGTACAGACACATGCAGCAAGTCTTTTAGGTGATACATATATGCTATACATATAGTTGTATCATCATCATCATCTGTCATTCGACATTCACTGCTGGCTAAAGGCCCCTCCGAGAATTCTCTCTGAGTTAACAGTATCCAGCTATGTATGTCCAAATTGTTCCTGTATGTTTTATAATGTCATATACCCACCTACTCTTATACCTTAGAATCCAGCAGACAACTTCATGGTCCATCCACTACCAGCATCTATTTGCATCTCTCCATTGATTGTTGAGCAGCCCTCAGTTTTTGGTGGGCTATCTATTAAAGGTCACAGGTCAAAATTTGTAATATACACCCAGACACATCGAATGCTTCTTTCTTAAAACTTAATTCAGTTTACCAAAAGAACTCCAGATTATTTTTACCCTTCTGTTTATTTATTTCGAGACTGATCTGTTTAGCTCCTTAGGCAAAAAATCATAGATTGGTTCCATGACCTCGTTACTAATTATAACAAGTTTCTTCTTCATGAGTTGGTTTTACATTACCTTAGTTTTATTTTAACTGATACATGGACTGTCAAGTTCTTTCAACCATTATTGGAAGTTTATCTGCACTAGAGGTAAACAATGCAATGTCATTATCAAAAGAAGGTGGTTCTGGTACGTTACATTAACATCATTCAATCTTTTTTCTTCAAGTTTAGGGATCTGGTGACTTCACCCAAGGCTGAGTTTTAGTGATATAGGATCTCCCTGATGGATACTTCTTGAGACTGTAGTCGTGCGTGTGTGTGTGTGTGTGTGTGTGTGTGTGTGTGTGTGTGTGTGTGTGTGTGTGTGTGTGTGTGTGTGTGTGTGTGTTATCTCCGATGCAGACCTCATTGGCCACAAGCTCATTTTCTGACAGTCTTTTTGTTGTGTCTATCTGCAACTCAGCGTCTCTGCTATATGGTTAGTTGCATCTATCCTTTTCATAATACTCTTAAGTATTTTTTCTTGTGACATTTGTTTCTGGTTATTAACCCACTGTCCAGCATAACTGTAAAATCTATATTGTACAAATAAATAATTAGACACAAGCAGAAAAATGCGTGTCTTTTCCATATTGATGAGTGTAATCTTCAGTTTACTGGTGTAGATTGAATTGGTGAATTTTTTTTTTCTCAAATACTGTTTGTGTATGTCGTTGAAACTGATGTAAAAACATTATCAACATCTATGAATCCCTGGCAAACTGGTAATTGATATCTGTTGTTTCATTCTATAATTTTGTTCATTACATGAAAATAGTACATAAATGAAAATGTGTAGGTGTGTTTCTACATCTGAAAGATGATGGCTATCCAAATTTCGCACCAGTCTCATAAGAGTGGCATTCATAGCACCACTATGAGGACGTAAATGAGGTTTGCTTTAAATACATGCCGTAATGGTTGTGAGCATTATTTATCTTTGAGATTAGACATTGTGAGTTGATGTTAGTCAAGAATGCCTTTAAGGTGATAAAGACACCATTATCAACACTTCATTGAGGATGAACAAGGTCACGTAATAGGCCTACAAGAAGCTGGTTTTTCCTTCTGCATTATCCCAGAATGATTTTGTAGGAGTGTAGTCACTCTACATGATTGCTGGCAGCAGTGGTTGAGAATGTATGGTTCAATTCCCAGTCAGTACACTGCATGTGAAACTGTAGTTTCCGTCCGAGATAAATAGTGGTTTGTTTATTCAATATGTATCTGCTGTTCGCCATGTCGGACAATATATTTTGGAATTCAGATTGAATGCTTGTTTCATATTTAATGAAACATGCCTAGCATTACTTTTTTCTTTAAAATGCAATGTTAAAATCACTACAAAGCACTATCTTCATATTTATTTTGATATTTGTCCAAAAATACAAACCATTGTATTTTTGTTAAAGGTAGGACTTCAGTGTTATAGTGTCCCTAAATCCCCCCATAATACGATAGTTGTTACAGAGTGATCAGCCTGGTTGTGAAGATTATGAAGCCACCTAATTTGAACAAGAAAATATTGATCATGGTGACAGATTAATCTGTAGCATAGCCTGAGGTATAGATTTATCATTTCAATATTCCTTTCGTATTTAGTATTAATCATTATGATAACATCCTAATTTTTGGTTATTTCTGCCATATACAGTCTGAAAACGATGTTTGGCCTAGTTTCAAAATCATAAAACAATTTTTTATTACACTGTGCTGGCTTTTGTGGTCACTGTATACTGCAGTTAAAATTTCTTGGCTGAGAGGTCGTGCTTAATACACTAAACTATTCCCAAATGTTTCATATCTGCCCTGATGGCAATAGATATCATCTGAGGGAAAACAGAAACTGCACGAATGTTTCTGAGAGGCCGCTGCGTTTATAAAGCTGTGCGGAGAGCACTGCCATCTGTTATGTGATAATGAGTGGGTGATTATCTATAGCTGGTGCCATCATTCTCAATTAGAAATAATTAATTGTCACTGTGCCGGCATAAAGTCAGTGTCCTCATTTTATCTAACTTAATATCTTCTTCTTTCCTATTAAAATTCTAATGATGATTGTGAATCTCTATGACATGTGCATGTGATACTGCATTGTCTTTGCTGAAACACTTGTCTTACTGAATTTTGTTTCATAGTTTCCATGTCAGAAAACATTTTCTGCTCTGACCAATTTGTCAGTATTTCCCAGGGTGTGACCAGTCCTTTTTGTGGTTCCAGTTGTGCTGGTTTGCTTCGTTTTTGTTTCTTCGTTGATTGTTGTCCTTGGTGTTGACGTACTGGCTTAAAAAAATTAAAAAAAAAGACAGATGCATAGTTGCATTTCACAGTCTTTTACTTTCACTGTACGCAACCCCCCCTCCCCACCCCTGCCCCTCTACCCCCCCCCCCCCCCCCCCCAAATAATACACAGTTATATATATGGCCAGTGCACTATTGTTTAAACTTTCCATACGCCTTATTGATAGTTTGCAGGCAAACCTCCACATACTGCTACAATAGTTTACTATTGAACATATATGAGCAGTAGAAAGCTAACCACAGAGTTCACTGTTCTTGAAGAATAAAAAGGTACATATGAAGCAGACACTGTCGTTGTTTTAACACATGGCCCAACAGTGGAACAGATATTTCACATTTAAGTTGAAGCATTGTTGTTGTTGTAACCAACACAGGTTTCTCGTTTGAAATTTGGACGTGGACTGACTGTCTCGGGACCAAAAATCGGACCATTATATATCCTCACAATAATAGGTACTGAAACTACACATTGTTTGAAGCTAAATTCACAGAAAACTTGACTCATTCTACTTACTGAATACATTGAAAAATTGGTTCTTTTTAACAGTTTCTTCTACTACAAAAGTTAGGCCGAATTATTTGTTAAATCATGAAATTAACAAACAATACTTTTGACAAAACTGAAATTCACGTGTGAATTAATTAAGGGCTGGCTTTGCTAACATGTTTTTGAATAGAACTAAATAGATACTAGAAGGTTATTACTATTTCGTCTTCCAAATGTTTACAATTAGTACAGAATTTATGTTTGTTTATACATCAACATTAGAATTTAAGTTAAGAAACAATTACTGATTTCATCCTATAGCAAAAGATACTAATTAGGAACAGTCAAAATAAATTTAAAAAATCTGTTACATACATAAATTTAGCACAAAATCAGATCTGGTGTCATGTTCTTTAAAACTAAGGGCCAACCTTCCTCTTTTATGAAAATGCATATTATACTCATGTATGTTAATGGCAATTAGTTAAAAGTGAAAAAATGAATTCCAAGGAGGCAGGTGGTGAAACAAGAGGGAAGTCAAAATATCTCACCTTGCTTCGTCACATCACCCTTCATTGGACTGACCAGATAGGTGTTGCAAGTAGCTAACTCGGCAGTTCAGTGACAGTGACCCCATAAATTGGGTTCACAAAAAAAAAAAAAAAAAAAAAAATTACACAGGAATCTCATCAAAACTACAGTACATATGTCTTTTCAAATTTATACTTATATGAACTGGCCATACGAAAATCCCCACACAAAATATTTCCATACAGTACATTGTACAGTGTCACAAAAGATCACAAGTCCTGTCTTGTTTAACAAAAAATTAGTACTCACGGGTAGCAAAGAAGTCAAATTACACTGTACATTTCAGTTCATGTTCAGACAAAAAATTTCAATTGTTCAATGTTTAGTCATTTTCACAAGCACTTCCACTTTTTCAATTAGCTTTTACACATCTTCAACAGGTCCAAGTGGCAGTTAGCAAGGAAATGCACTGTGATCAGTTCCCTCATAGGTGGTTCTCCTCTGCCACAGTACATGAATAATAATAATAATAATAATAATAATAATAATAATAATAGAAAAAATACCCTACTTGAGTACACTTACTTTTTACTTCTAACTTAATTCTAAGAAAATAATAATTTTTCTCTGCCTCATGATGACTGGGTGTTGTGTGATGTCCTTAGGTTAGTTAGGTTTAAGTAGTTCTAAATTCTAGTGGGCTGATGACCATAGATGTTAAGTCCCATAGTGCTCAGAGCCACTTGAACCATTTGAGCCAATAATTACCACTAATGGTAAATGATAGTCATTACGTCATAAATAAATACATCACAGTTCTCATAACATTACAATAACTAGCACTAAAATTGACTATAATATGAAAGTTGTTGACTAGCAAAAATTTTAAATTGAGTGCACATTGCACTACCAAGCATTACTCTGAGTCATAACTGTCTGAAACTGGTTAAACTTGAAAGAATTTGGTCTCTTTCCCATTTTCAAAATAGCAAGAACTCAAGATGTGCAGTAGCATAGGTTTACTAATCATTACATTATGAAAAAAATAGTCACCATCACATAACTTAATTACTAATCAAATCAATATTTAGGTGATGGAAGTTGTACAAAATCATTGCCCCACTTCTCTACTCAACTGAGCACCACCCTCATTCCACCAGAGAATTAAATCCTCACAAAATCACTAAATGGTACCAAATAGTTGACCTGTCAGAATATTCACGTCAGTTTAGCAGCACAGTTATCAGTTAATCAGAAAAATTAACATTCTTTGTCCCAGTATTACCACTTTAAGCTATGATTCCTTAAAATACAAAGAGAAGTTTTTCAGATAACGTGTAGGTCCAATGATGCAATATTATATGACTAAAATATTGCTCTTTCCGTTAAGCTCTCATTCCCAGCTGCAGTGTCATGAATTGCATAATAGATACCGTACCCAAGGTTGCCTAGTTCAAAAATAGATCCTCAATGCAGTTTCACCACATTTGTTTGTATACAGTTATTTTTTCCATACTCAATCATGTTTGTCGGCTCCACTATTTTACTTACCTTTCTTACCTTGTTAGCTAGTGGAGTGCATGCTCAGAAAAAAATCCTTACTGCAGAGACAGGCTCCCTAACCATTAAGACCCTAACATTATTCATTGTTTTATTATTTCATTATTACTTCATTGACTAATAAATAAACATCTACTCTGCTTGTCTAATGCTCAGTTGATTCTCCTGAAAAACGCTCCACAGTAACAGATCCTTATGCTAAGACAAACTTAACTCTCATTACTGTTCAGACAAAATTATCAATCAGAAAAACTATTATTTCACTGCACCCATCAAATTGCTTGATATTCTAATCTGAAGGGAAATATACCTGCAAATTTTGCTTAATCTTTCTACACACATTACTCCAGGCAACTACGTTTAAAGTTGTAATTCCTTAATGATAGAAAAAGCTGTACCATATCGCACTTCTATAGTTATCTCCATATACTGATTGCACTGAACACAAACACTTCTATTATACCCCAATTAATATTATGATCTCATATTTAAGATGGTTTTCCTGCATATTGCCTCTGCTTCTGCACCCATGAGCTGATTACTTCAGATGTTAATTATCCTTCACACATGCTGACACCTTTCATTTTCTGTTTACCTTACCTCTTTGACATAAATTCTTTAATCATGGTACCAATTTACTTTCTTCCATCCTCTTATAACTCCATTACTTCCAACTAGCAAAACGTAATATACGTATACACACAGATAACACTAGAGAAACCTTTTCTACAGTATTTTTATACTAAAGTATCCTACTGTATAAAATCACATGAAAGTAGAGGATAGGACAATTCTGATTCAATTATAAACTTCAGATAGAACAGGAGAAGAGTTTGACTGTCTCAGGAAACATGAAAAATGAGATAGACAGCTGGGGTAAGCATCATTGCCACATAATGAACCCAACACAGAATGTTGAACCCCTACTTGCCAATTGCACAGGAAATTAGTCTCAAATATTACATCAGTGCTGAAGTTTTGAATCACCAACAAATTGCACTCCAACAGATCTCCTGCCAACTCCTGAGTCAATAGTACCTCTTGTTTCACAATCTTTGATAACTTACCAGTAGCATCAATAATTTTTATTCCAGAAATATGCGTTACTACTATACCCTCTGTGTTCTTAATATATTCAAAATTTGCCTGTGAACTGCCATTCAAATCACTACCACTATCCAGTAAACACTAAACATGTATACCTTGAACCCTTGCTGTTATTACAGGGTGCCACACTTTGTTTTTACTTAGCATGCCATTTTCTTCTTACAACAAATCCTTATTAATCCTCTCCCTGTAAAAGCTATCATCCTGCTTACCAAAATGGTTGTCAGACACAGTCAAATAACATATAGCAGGGTCCTCTTCATCAGTACCACTCTCAAACGCTAACTCTTCATTAGGCCTCCTTTATTATTTCTTTACTTAACACGTTGCCATCATTATCGATTATAAATTCAAACACCTCATCCTCATCACTACTGGATTCATCGTTGCTATCATCCTTACAACTGCTGTCGGAATCAGACCCGCTTTTACTTTATATGTGCTTTAGATTTTGTACCTCTTCCACCTTTGTCTCCATTTCAGTCAATTTTGAATCTACATTTTCATTTAATTTTTCCAGTGTTTCCTCTACCACCACTGCACACTTGCTTTCTACTTCTGTTTCTAAATCATTTGTAATGTGACCAATTGCGTCCTCAAGTTTAACTCTACTTTCAGCACAAAATTTCTCGGAAGCTTTGACTTCATTTTTACACTGTTTCTCGGAAGCCTCCATCTTCCTACTATTGTCATCACAAAGTT
This sequence comes from Schistocerca cancellata, assembly GCF_023864275.1. Classification (NCBI taxonomy): domain Eukaryota; kingdom Metazoa; phylum Arthropoda; class Insecta; order Orthoptera; family Acrididae; genus Schistocerca; species Schistocerca cancellata. The sequence goes on from NC_064631.1 coordinate 502,119,277, forward strand.
TCTCAATCTCTTCTACACATTTACTACTCATCAATGTTAATTTCTCATTAGTGTTCTGCTCTACTTTGTGTTTTCATCACACTCTTTCCCTTCTGCCTCAACCTTCTTATTTAATTCTGAAAGGCTAGAGCTAACTACCTTAATTTCCTTTTTAATTTCTTTCTTCAGTTCATCTTTTAGTCTAGCCATGTCAGTTCTTATACTACTAATGTGTACTTGCATACTACTGATATTATTTTCTGCCATACTATTATCTTCTTTCATACTCATCTTACTCAAAATACTCATAATTTGCGTTAACATCACTTCCATATTTCCGTCTGCTGTAAACTTTTTTGCTGATTGTCACTACTAGATTCCTCCTCTTTAACCTTAACAATCTCACACACTTCAGTACTGTTTTCATCCATTTCGCTCACATCACCTCACAATGTAGATGACGCTTTTATCATTTCATCTACAATAGGACTTTCATCCCTAATTCAAAGTTAAATTCATTAATGATTTATAATCTCTTTCCTCTACAGAACCAGTCTCTTGTTGTCCCTTGTAACCCCATCACACAGCCTTGTTGGTTAAGGTCACTCATTATGTATCACTTAATACAAAACAGCTTTTGTAATGAGTTACCTTGTTTTTAATCACCCTTCTGCCGCTACTCTGCTGTGGTTCTTGCTGTTGTCATCTGGATCAGCAAGGCGTCTTGTTTATCTCTGGTCAGCTGTGTCCACTTGCATGCTGATTGGCTGCTCCTGTACTCAGTGTCTGCTTCCATAGAACCCGCTTGCTGATTGACTGCAGCACTTTCTTCATTATGAAGCCCCAGTGCTGACTGGCTGTATCATCCGTTCCATATAAAGTCCTGTAAACCGCTCGAGTTCACACTTCACTGTCACAGTTAGTGAGTTCTAGTTTACTGTGCCTACATACAATAGTACTCACCCAGGGTACCACATGTGATGGTTTGCTTCTTTTTATTTCTTCGTTGATTGTTGTCCTGTTAACCTCAACCCCCCAATAATACACAGTTACATATATATGGTGAGTGAACTATTGTTTAAACTTTCCATAAGCCGCATTAATAGTTTGCAGGCAAACCTCCACATACTACTACAATAGTTTACAATTGAACATCTACTAGCGTTAAAAACATAATCACAAACTTCACTGTCCTTGAAGAATAGAAAGGTACATATGGAGCACACACTGTCATTTTTTTAACACGTGGCCTAATAGTGGAACCCTTATTTCACAGTTAAGCTGAAGCATTGTTGTTGTTCTAACCAACATAGGTTTCTCACCTGAAACTCGGCTGTGAACTGACAGTCTCAGGACCAAAAATCGGGCCCTTATATATCCTCACAGTAATAGGTACTGAAACTACACATTGTTTGAAGTTAAATTTACAGAAATCACAACTAAAACTTAATTCATTCAATTAATTGAATACATCAAAAAATTGGTTCTTTTTAACAGTTTTTTCTACTACAAAATTTAGGCTGAATTAGTTGTTTAAATCATGAAATTAACAAATATAGTTACACAAACAATACTTTTGACAAAACTGAAATTTGTGGGAATTAAGGGCTGGCTTTGCTAACATGTTTTAGAATAGAACTAAATAGATACTTTAAGATTACTAGTATTTCATCTTCCAAATGTTTATAATTAGTACAGAATTTATATTTGTTTATACATTAACAATAGAATTTAAGTTGCGAAACAATTACTAATTTCACCCTATTGGAAAAGATACTAACTAGGAATAGTCAAAATAAATTATAAAATCAGTTACATACATAAATTTAGCACAAAATCAGATCTGGTGTTATGTTCTTTAAAACTGAGGGCCAACCTTTCTCTTTTATGAAAATGCAGATTATACTCACGTTAATGGTAATTAGTTAAAAGTGAAAAAAATTCTAAGGAGGCAGATGGCAAAACAAGAGGAGAAGTAAAAATATCCCAGTCTGCTTTGTCACACAGTGTATACTTGTCCACAACAAAATGGAATTCTATACACCAGGGGTTGCTGGCAGAAGCTGTACTTTGTTTGCTGTTCTTAAGCTTTCTTTTATCGTATTGGTGGGCATAAATATTGTTTCAGATCCATGCTTGATCAGCATTTCTAAATCTACATCTACATCTCCTACATTCTCTGCAAGCTACCTTATGGTGTTTGGTGGAGGGTACCATGCGCCAGGCTAGTCATTTCCTTTCCTGTTCCATGTACAAATAGAGTGAGGAAAAAATGACTTCCTTTCACTTTTTTGAAAAGTCTTCTGACTGGTTTGATGTGGCCTGTCACGAGTTCCTCTCCTGTGCCATCCTCTTCATCTCAGAGTAGCACTCGCAACCTAAATCCTCAATTATTTGCTGGATGTGCCCTAACATCCAATCCCTTCTTCTCGTCAGTGTTTTCCACATATTCATTTCCTCTCTGATTCTGTGCAGAATCTCCTCATTCCTTACCTTATTAGTCCATCTAATTTTAAACATTCAACTGTAGCACGATATCTCAAGTGCTTGAGTTCTCTTCTGTTCCAGTTTTCCCACAGTTCATGTTTCACTACCATACAATACTGTGCTCCAAACGACATTCTCAGAAATTTCTTCCTCAAATTAAAGCCTATGTTTGATACTAGTAGATTTATCTTTGCCAGGAGTGCCCTTTTTGCCAGTGCTAGTCTGCTTTTGATGTGGTCATTGCTCTGTCTGTCATTGTTTATTTTGTTGCCTAGGTAGCAGAATTCCTTTATTTCATCTACTTCGTGATCATGAATCCTGATGATAAGTTTTTCGCTGTTCTCATTTCTGCAACTTCTCATTCCTTTCATCTTCTCACATTACTTTCATCTTTCTTCATTTTTAATCTCAGTCCATATTCTTTACTCATTAGATTGTTCGTTCTATTCAGCATATAATATAATTCTTCTTCACTTTCACTCACGATAGCAATGTCATCAGTGACTCGTATTGTTGATACTCTTTCATCTTGAATTGTAATGCAACTCCTGAATGTTCCTTTTATTTCCATCATTGCTTCTGTAATATAGAAATTGAACAGTAGGGCTGAAAGACTACATCCCTGTCTTACACATTTTTTAATCCAAGCACACCACTCTTGGTTGTCCACACTTATTATTCCCCCTTGGCTCTTGTACATATTGTATATTACCCATCTCTCCATATGTCTTACCTCTATTTTCCTCAGAATCAAACATATTGCTCCATTTTACATTGTTGAACGCTTTTCCATGTCAACATACCCTATGAATGTGCCTTGATTTTTCTTTAGTCATGCTTACATTATCAGCCGCAATCTCAGAATTGCCTCTCAGGTGCCTTTACCTTTTCTAAATCCAAACTGATCATCAAGTAGCAGATCCTAAATTTTCTTTTCCATTCCTCGGTATAGTATTCTTGTCAGCAACATGGATGCATGAGCTGTTAAGCTGTTTGTGTGATAATTCTCACACTTTTCAGCTCTTGCAGTCTTCGAAATTATGTAGATAATATTTTTCCGTAAGTCAGGTGGTATGTCAGCAGAGACATACATTCTACACACAAACACCAATAGTCGTTCTGTTGTCACTACCCCCAATGATTTTAGAAATTCTGATGGAATGTTATGTATCCCTTTTGCCTTATTTGAACTTAAGTCCTCCAAAATTCTCCTAAATTATGATTCTAATACTAGATCCCCTATCTCTACTAAATTGACTCCTGTTTCTTCTTCTATCACATCAGACAAATCTTCCCCCTCATAGTGGCCTCCAATATACTCTTTCCACCTATCCCCTCTCTCCTCTGCATTTAACAGTGGAATTCCCATTATACTCTTAATGCTACCACCCTTGCTTTTATGTCATCAAAGGTTGTTTTGACTTTCCTATATGCTGAGTCAATCCTTCCAACAATCATTTCTTTTTTCTATTTCTTCACATTTTTCATGCAGCCATTTCATGTTAGCTTTCCTGCACTTCCTATTATAATGGTAGCATAGCAACATAAGTGGTGTTCTGTCACCTTAAGACATATATAACAATGGTATGTAGTCATCGCAAATGTTCTAGTCCTGTCTAAAGGCCGCTTAAAACACTCATGATTTCTACTCTTGCAATTACGTTTTGTACTTCAGATGTTATTCTAGCTTTGGTAATTTAAGCACTTAAACACAACTACCTCCTTAACAACTGCTAGTGACCTCAGATGCCGCGTAATGGATAAAGCTCGGTCAAATGTAAAGTTATCATATAGTCTTGGTTGCAGCTTTTCTTTTTTGTCAAACTACTTCTTGTGAGTGATGATAATACTGAATAACATGGTCACCAGCCAATATGACAAATCGATTGACGTTATTTAACAAATTCACCAAATTTGGTCTTTACTATATTTCAGTTATTATTAAAACTTTTTCTCTTTTACTAATTTCTATCACTGAGGGAACAGGCTAATGCACATAGATAGCTGAATAATGACTGCTTTCAGAATTGGTCACATGCACACACTTAGAAAGTTTTGGTCCATGAAAACAATGCTGGAATGACAATAATTCCTACTTTTGTTTCTGAAGGTAAGATCAGCAACACTGCCTCTGAAAACATGTATTATACACAAGCAACAGTATCAAAATGATTGCAAAAGATTTTTTTATACTTGGTTTTCCTCAGTTTTATCGGAATCCTACTTTACGTAATTTCTTGGACAGAAGGTCCCAATAACCAAATTCACTCACTAGGTAGTATTGTTATTTACTTTACTTACTTTCAAGGCAATATACAATTCCCCACATTTACTTTAATGGTTGCACTTGAGTGATCATTTAAATTTACTTCACAAGAAAACACTCAGTTGCGCAATAATGTTTCACACCAATGGATTCTCAGGTTCATTCTCTTTAGTAGAGGAAAGGTACCCTACTTGGAACACTTTGGATAAAATGAGTAGTTTTTCTTAAAAAAAAATAAAATGATTATTGAACAAAACATGCAAAAACTTGTCAACACAGCTTGTATACAGAACTATGGACAGTGAATTTCACCGAGCGAGGTGGCGCAGTGGCTAGACACTGGACTCGCATTTGGGAGGACGACGGTTCAATCCCGTGTCCGGCCATCCTGATTTAGGTTTTCCGTGATTTCCCTAAATCGCTCCAGGCAAATGCCGGGATGGTTCCTTTGAAAGGGCATGGCCGACTTCCTTTGCCATCCTTCCCTAATCCGATGAGACCTATGACCTTGCTGTCTGGTCTCCTTCCCCAAACAACCCAACCCAACCAACAGTGAATTTCAGTAGTGTCATTGTGAGCACAGTTGCTGGAGATTTAAGTGCTTTGAAGGCACGTACTATTTTGCAGCAATGGAGAATATTACTTGTCTTCATGGCATCGAATTATGCTACTTATACCATCACAAATATGAGTTCAGCTGGAGATCTGCGGCAGTTGAAGTAATGGATGCCTTAAACCATTTCACATCACCGGCTGCTGTGGCCGAGCGGTTCTAGGCACTTCAGGCCGGAACTGCACTGCTGCTACCGTCACAAGTTTGAATGCTGACTCGGGAATGGATGTGTGTAATGTCCTTAGATTAGTTAGGTTTAAGTAGTTCTAAGTTTAGGAGACTGATGACCCCAGATGTTAAGTCCCATAGTGATTAGAGCCATTTGAACCATTTCACTTCCAGGATCCAACACTTGTTGCAGACGTAATTTTATATCTCCTCTAAAGCATTGCAAACTTCTACCTTAGAACTTCCCCTTCACTCACATCTATTAAGCAGTTAAACTTTGGCTTTGTTTAAACAATACTGGAGAGTACAGTGAGTGTCAGCTTTCATCACCTGCCTCAGTGTCTTGTGCCTGTCTGGCTCACTCCACTTTTCCCCTCTCCCATCCACTTCCATTAGTAGCAAAAAATCTCCACATTTTCCAACCTTCCAGAATGTCGGTAAATCCCTACTGGTTTTCACCTGTATTTAACTTTAGCCCTAAGCTGGTGTTGACTTCACTTTACAAACAATTATGCATAGTTAAATAAAAGATATGTATTGTTACTTACATAACATTATAAACATTTGTTAATTACATATAAACATTAAATATCACACAGTCAAGAAGATTGTCTTCTGCAGACCCTCGTATACACTGCAGACTGTACAAATCTCATTCTTTGCTTCATTAGTGCAAAGTCTCTTGACTCTAAAAAGGTTGATAGTGTTACACTATTTATTTATTTCCTCAGTGACTTGTATTTCTGTATTCCTGAATTTCCCTGAACATTCTTGTACTTCCTTCTTTCATTAATCAACTAAAGTATTTCTTCTGTTACCCATGGTTTCTTCACAGTTACCTTCTGTGTACCTATGTTTCTCTTCCCAACTTCTGTAATTGCCCTTTCTAGAGATGTCCAATCCACTTCAACTGTACTGCCTACTGAGCTCTTCCTTACTGCTCTATCTGTAGCCTTAGAGAACTTAGAATGTGTCTCATCATCCTTTAGTACTGTCAATACCACTTCTTTGTGTATTGATTCTTCTTGACTAATCTCTTGAACTTCAGCGTACTCTTCATTACTACCACATTGTGATCTGATTCTATGTCTTCTCCTCAGTACGCTTTACAATCCAGTATTTTATTTCGAAATCTCTATCTGACCATAATGTAATCTAACTGAAGTCTTCCCATGTCACCCAGTGTTTTCCTAGTATACCGCCTCCTCTTGTGATTCTTGAACAGAGTATTCACTATTACTAGGTGAAATTCAGCTAGAATTTGAGAATTCAATTAGACTTTCTCCTCTCTCATTCCTTGTCCCAGGCCCATATTCTCCTGTAACTGTTTCTTCTGCTCCTTCCCCTACAACTGCATTCCAGTCCCCGATGACTATTAGATTTTCATCTCCCTTTATGTACTGTATTACCCATTCTGTATCCTTCTATACTTTCTCTATCTCATCATCTATAGTTGGTAACGTTGGCATGTATACCTCAACTGTCATTGTTGGTGTTGGTTTCCTGTCGCTTCTGATAAGAACAACCCTATCACTGAACTGTTCACATTAACACACTCTTCGCCCTACCTTTCTATTCATAACAAATTCTATTCCTGTTGTACCATTTTCTGCTGCTGTTGATGTTACCCTATACTCATCTGACCAGAAATTACTCATCTGAGCAGAAATCCATGTTTTCCTTCCGTTTCACTTCACTGATCTCTACTATATCTAGATTGCGCCTTTGCATTTCAGTCGCGCAGGTAGCCGAGTGGTCTGAGGTGCCTTATCACCGTTTGTGCAGCTCCCACCATTGGTGGTTCAAGTCCTCCCTCAGGCATAAGTGTGTGTGTTGTCCTTAGTGTAAGTTAGTTTAAGTTAGATTAAGTAGTGTGTAAGCTTAGGGATCAATGACCTCATCAGTTTGGTATGATAAGACCTTACCACAAACTTCCAAATTTCCTTTGCATCTCCCTTTTCAGACATTGCCCTGACTCGTACAGCATTATCCTTTTTGATTATTCAGTATTTTTTTCATGGTGATCTCCCTCTTGGCAGTCCCTTCCCGGGGACCTGAATGGGGGCTATTCCGGAATCTTTTTCCAGTGGAGAGATCATCATGACATTTTTTTCAGTTACAGGCCACACGTCCTGTGGATACACAATACATGTGTTTAATGCAGTGGATTCCATTGCTTTCTGTGGCCTCATGCCATTGATCATTGCTGATTCTTCTGTGTTTAGGGGCAGTTTTCAACTCCAAGGTCAAGAGAGTGCCTTGAACGTCTGTCTACTCTTCCGCGCTTGACAAGGCCATTGGCAGAATGAGGTTGACTTCTCATGCTAGAAGTCTTTGGCCGATAATTCTGATTATTAATGAAAATGTAAGCAGTGGTGGGTTCGAACCCAGGACTGAGGACGGTTTGATTATTTATCAAAGATGCTATCCCTAGACCATGGGTATCACTTAGGTGGTCTTTTATTGGCTGTCTGAAGCACTCATTGTTCAAAAATCTCCATAAACAAGCTGTAAACAGTTGGACTAAGAGAGCTGCCCATGGCCATCCTGTCAATTTGCTCATAAAATTCATTGCTGTACTGGAAATAGGCCGTAAGAGATAGTATCTAAGTAAAATTACTGTATCAGTAATAAAAATATCCGCTGTACACGGAATAGCTTCATTCACAAGAATTATTATAAATAATGACACAGTATCCACAGTAACAAGAATATCACTGTGGTTCACATTCTGGTCTTTTAATTGTTCAATAAAATGCATTGAGTTTTTAATATAATTGTCAGTTCTGCTGAAGTACAGTTACAACAGTGAGGCTTGACATCTAGCCGCGTCATGGGTGGAAGGCCCTATAGATCTCACATTTGGTCTGTCTAGGAGGATAAGTTCTGCCTGTAGAGTTATTCCTTATTGTCTGAAGAGGAAGAAGACAATTTTGGTTGGTAATTCTTAAAACTTTTGTGAAAAGATCTTTCTAAAGTTTTTTTGTAAGTACTCTAATCCAAAACATCAATAATTTTCCACAATAATCTTCACTCTTCAATACAGTTGTGACATTACCTTTGTTAGTGGTAAGGACAAGTTTTTATCTACATTGATATCTCTCAGTGCCTTCCTATTTACTTGTAACACATTTCTGTTAGGTCGCTTCGATTTACATTATATTCTAGCCATTTTTGCCCTAAGTCACCAGCAGGCTGTTTTTAGTAATGTAACAGCAATGTTACCTCTGTTAAATGAAACTGGCTCTTCGCCTTTAGTTAATTCTGTAACAGACAAGTTAATAATGATTCGAGAATTGTCAGCAAATAGTGTTTCTGGGCTGTTTTTCTATAAGCTATCAAACTCTCTCTTCTGTTTATTACTTAACAATTCTGCACTGACTTCCATTGTCGTAAATCTTACCACTACACCCTACTCCAGTCATAACACTGTATTTCATTACTGATACATAAATGGATTATCCACTCTCATAACATTGCTAGTTCCATGTGGTTGTGTATGCAATGAGATTGTGCTGAGCAAAACATCCTTCTCACTTAAGAGATTCTGGAAGAGTTGAAGTATTGTGACATCGTAACAGGAAAGCGAATGTACACAATTGTGTTGTGCAGTCCCATGATGACTGGTGCCACTGAAACTCTCGTGAGCAGAGCTAATAAAATTTGTGAGTTAATTTATGTACAAGATGAGTTGAATCAAGAAAAATGATACAGTGGTAAGGAGGTTGAATCGAGCAAACGCTCCAAGAAGAGGAAAAGCCAGGCCTATTGAGGGACAATGGCCGCCAACTGCGAAAATTTTCCTCCAGTTTATTAACAAAGATTTGGATTGCAGCGGAAAAGAGTTGGCCATTTATAGGGTTGAAATTATCTTTAGACCTACCAAGAAGATAAAACAGTCCTTCAGAACAGCAAATGTCGTACAGCATCCACACCCCAAAAATACCATTTAGTTGTGGGAATGAGATTTTCACTCTGCAGCGGAGTGTGTGCTGATATGAAACTTCCTGGCAGATTAAAACCGTGTGCCCGACCGAGACTCGATGAGAAACATCCCCCTGGCTGTGGCTAAGCCATGTCTCCGCTATATCCTTTCTTTCAGGAGTGCTAGTTCTGCAAGGTTCTCAGGAGAGCTTCTGTAAAGTTTGGAAGGTAGGAGACGAGATACTGGCAGAAGTAAAGCTGTGAGTACCAGGCGTGAGTTGTGCTTTGGTAGCTCAGATGGTAGAGCACTTGCCCACGAAAGGCAAAGGTCCCGAGTTCGAGTCTCGGTTGGGCACACAGTTTTAATCTGCCAGGAAGTTTCATAGTTGTGAGAAAGTGCACATGGGAACCACAAAGAGAAGTGATAACAACCACTTAGATGAACACAAAAGCAACTTCTATCTAGAACTTGCTGGCTAATAGACTATAGCAGAACATGTTTTCTGAGATGGAACCCACAAAACAAAATTCAGTGAGACAGACATTTTAGCAAAAGCAATGCAATATCATGTGTGCATGTCCTAGTGATTCACTAACACCGTAATAATACGAATAGAAAGTAAGAAGGTGATAAGTTAGACACAATATGTATGTTGACTTTGCAGCAACAGAATGACAATAGATTTCTTTTAGTCAAGACTGATGGTGCCAGTCAGAGAAAATCGTGCAGTCAGCATGATGTGACAAATCACGGTGCCCTCTGCGCAACTTTATAAACACAGGGGGCTCTTGAGCATTTGATACAGTTGCTGTTGCAGTCAGAGAAAATCGTGCAGTCAGCATGATGTGACAAATCACGGTGCCCTCTGCGCAACTTCATAAACACAGGGGGCTCTTGAGCATTTGATACAGTTGCTGTTTTACCTCCAAACATGTCTACTGCCATCAGAGACAAAATATTTGGGAATAATTATATATATCAGCCACAGCTTCTCAGCCCACAAGTTTTAAATGACGTTCAGTGTTCTAACGTACTCCATCCACGATTTGTTTACAACAGCTAATATGTCTTTTTAGTCCTATGTACAAAGAAGTTCAACTTTCTTAGTATTTCTCCATTTTTGTTCCATCTGAGTGTGAAGAATTTGAATGCATCACTAAATTTTAGTAATTTTGTTCTGTAATGAAGTTGTTTTTTAATCTTTGATGTGAATGTGAGTCTTCTCTTTCAATCTTTGCAGCACGCTTTTAAACCATTAAAAGCTAAGAGTGCCCCATCGTATACATGTTTCCGATATCTGCCATGTCCTAAGAATCTTTTAAAGAAATCTAAGATTGCTTGTACAATTTTCTTTTTATTGTTAATTACTGCCCATGTATCGTCTAAATAGATAAAATTTGATGATCACCATACATAAGTTTTCATGATTCAGGAAACTCCTGGGTTGAATAAAAATATGTAATGGACTGTGTTGAGAGGTAACTCATGCTACATTGTCCTATCTCAATGAACTGTTCTACACTGCTGCTCATCCTACAACACCAGGACAGTGTAGTCAAACAGTACAATGTAGACGTGTGTGTGTGCGTGTGTGTGTGTGTGTGTGTGTGTGTGTGTGTGTGTGTGTGTGTGTGCGTGTGTCGTTTATCTCAGTATATTCTTTCATGATCTTGTTATTATTTATTTGAAAGTCTTGCCACTCTTTAGTAGCTGCCTTATTTCATTTGATACTTCTTATTTTTCTTTCGTCATGTCTTTAAGTACATTTGCAAAATAATTACCCCCTTCCTCATTTTCTAAAATGTTGAAGTAGAAGTATTTCCTGAAGTTTTCCCAGCAGGTAGACTATTCCATCATCTTTCAGGCATGCATTTGGGATAGTGTTATTTCTTCTTCTGATATTTCAGCTAATAACATAACAGCCATATTTGGAGTGAGTCATTGGCAGAATAACACTTGACACAATACTGTGAAGTAAATTTGCTTGCATCGGAGATAACACTGCAAGCCCAAAGTCAGCAAATACATAGTGCTTATGAATTATGTGGTTGTTTTTTGGAATGGCTGGCTCCTGTTGGAAAGCCAGGGCATGGAGATTTGGAGTGATAATTCATCTGAAAATGTAATAAGTGCTTTCATGATTTGTTGAACTGGAAATCCTTGTCTGCGCTGAGCAGGCTGTCTGCAAATTGTATTTCTGCAGATTCCTTGACCACTGAATCCCAGTAGTGTTTGACTGTGGCCAGTATCTTTATTTTTCTCTGTAATCCATGGAATGGCCAGTGAAACTAAAATGTTCATCCATTGCAGATTTGTTGGGCTATAGAATGTGGGTGTATTTCTGTTGTTTGTTTCACTGTTTTTGTACATTGTGTGTTTGTTCTGTGTACCTTCTCCACATTGACAGGGAATTTATATCTTCCTTTTGTAAAAGCAGATGATTAAATTATAGTTCATAGAGCCCAGAAGAGCTGCCATCTTGCCTGGTGGGAAGAAGATCATACCCACTTTATGCTTTTTCATTATTTTGGCATCTTTTAAAGAAACATTTCCTACATGTGGTAGAAGGTTATAGACTTCACATCTGTTTCTTTGGTTGGTATGGTGTTTTGCATGCAGAGCTCTCTTAATTGGATGTTTTGTATGTCCATTTTTACTGAATACCTCTTCCAAGTGTTCCAATTCAACCTGTAGGCTGCCAGTTTCAGAAACTATATGAGCCCCACGTATTAAAGTTTTAAGTACCTTCATTGTTTGCAAAGGGTGATATCAGCTAGACACTTAAAAGTACATATCAGTATGGGTGGACTTACAGTACACACAATATTTTCTCTTACATGGTAAATGTGATACTTCCATGAATGGAGTTAAGATTCTCAAACCACTCCTTCAATTTGTCCTTACATGGAGCCAAATCATGATTATGTCATACACATGTTTCCAACACTGATGGTTTTAAAACTACGGAGTTCAGCATTTTTTCATCAAAATCCTTCGTAAATAATTTAGCTATGATGGGTGAGAGAGGGCTATCTGTGGCAACACCAACAATGTGTTCAATACATTAGTTATCATATAAAAAGTAAGAGGAGGTTAGCACATGCTTGAATAATGCAGTTGTATCTTCCTCAAACTTACAGCTAATCAGCGATAAAGAGTCAACAATGGGTACTTCAGTAAACGAGGATACAACATCAAAGCTGACCAATAAATCAGAAGTGTTAAGTTTCAAAGTTTTTCCAGCCATATAATTTGTAAGCACTGTGGATTTGATGACACTGTGCTTGCTTTGTTTTGATCTTAGATGCATAAAATTTTAGCTAAGACTGATAGTGTTATGAATCTTAAACACTTAAGAAAGTGAAGCTCGTAGCAGTTTCAGTCAGGCCTTGTGTGTTTCTGAATGTCAGAGCTGGGACATGACCGTGCATTCCGAGTATCTGCTGACAGATTTCACAAGTCACTATTGTCATATAGCAAGCGATATATCGTTCATTGTATGACTCATAATGTGTTCAAGGATACAGGGCTGCAGATGCTTACTCACCACTCTGTCTCACAGAGCAAGGTGGCGCAGTGGTTAACACACTGGATTCGCATTCAGGACAGCGACAGTTCAATCCCGTGTCCGACCATCCTGATTTAGGTTTTCCGTGATTTCTCTAAATCGTTCCAAGGCAAATGCCGGGATGGTTCCTTTAAAAGAGCACAGCTGCCTTCCTTCCTCGTCCTTCCCTGATCCAATGAGACCGATGACCTCGCTGTTTGGTCTCTTCCTTCCATCCCAACCCAACCACTCTGTCTGTAGTGATGGTTTATGAACAGCCCATATCTACTTTTTTTGTCTTAAAGCAATATATCAAGATGGATACCATATGGATACTAACAGCTGTTTAACAAGCAACCACCATGTGGAAATAAATCAAGATGACAAGAAAATATTCATTGAGATTACCATTTGCAGCCACAGTTGTTATTTCCTTGTTTGTTGTTAAAATCAGTCCTTTTTATAATAACAGAAAATAAATAATGTTTTTGGTTAAGAAAATAGTATATATCACTATGATCAATATAAACTGTATATCACCCTGTTCACCACTTCTGACAAAGCCACAACTGAATTACATGTCTCTGACACATTAATTTTAAATCTCTGAAGTATTGTGTTTTGATCCCTCTAAACCTGTCTCATTTTGACTCCAGACACACTGTTAACACATTCTGGTTCTCTGTGAGCACTAAGTAATCTGCAAGAAATAAAGTTCTCTTATCTGTCTGACAGCTAAACTATAAGCCACTTTCTTTCCATTTCTTTTCAGACAAAATATTATTTGTTTTCATTGGAACTAGGTAATAGTGTTACTCTATATATTGCATTACAATTTGAGAATGTAAAAAGAGTTGCACCAATTCAAAGCCACACTTATTCAGACTGTGTTGAGAAACACTGCATCTTATTCATTTGTTGACAATTTCTTCAAGTGCAAGCAGCCAGGGTTTCAACTTAAATGGCATGTTCTATAGTCAACAAAAACCGAAGATGATAATAATTCTTTGGGTTACAGTAAGGCCCCGTGGACATTACGTCTGTCCACTGAAGACAGTTCATTGAATGTAACCCACTGCTTTTATCAAGCTATGTCACAGAGAAAAACATTGAGCTACACATTATGGATGGATAAGTTTGTAAGTTATATAGAGAGAAAAGGAATTGAGGACAGCATAGAATATGAAGAACTATGCACGCCAGGAGACAGACAGGTCTTCAAAGTAGGTTTCACATTCAGATTTCTCAAGGATACAGAACAATAAGAATTTTGGCCACAAGGAGTAAGAGTAAGTGTTGGATTCTTTATTTAGTGTAGTGAAATGATGTGGAAAAATTGCTTAGGGACAAAATAAAAAAAATTGTGTTTTATTAACACATGAACACATTTTACATTCAGGCTATGTATACAGTCTTGTTGCCAATCATCAGCCATAGATTATCATTCCACAGAGGTCTAATGCAGTCAAGTCTGGTATGCACAACCATACACATTGGAAAACACTGTGTTCACATTTCTCAGACACTCCTGCTTGAACAAGTATTTTTCAGATACTGAACGCTACACGTCACAAGTTAGACCATAATGTTTCACCAACTTCTGAAACTTGCCCTTCTTGAGAGGCTAAGTTAGGAGATATGATCACATTTCTTCTGTGCATAATTGATTGGTTACATTTTCCTACTGTGGATGACCTCTGATAAAGTGATGCTTTATGTCTATAAGTTTGGATCTCACGCTGGTGAAACTATTGTTGCCAAGCTTAATTTCTCCCATATTATCACAAAATATCACAGTTGGTTTTATTTTTGTATGAGATTTTATTTCACTCATCAGTGTTCTGATCGACAGGGCTTCATGAATAATGGGGTATAAGGCCATGTATTCAGCTTTCACGTGTATTCAGCTTCCACTGTCTGACTCTTACATGATTAGGATACCAATCCTCCCGTTAGTTTAAAGCAACTTCCAGTGATGTAGTGTGTGCTTTCCATCTCACTTTCCCGGTCTACGTCACTGTACCCTTCTAAATTTTCATTTCTCTTTTCAGAATATTTCAGCTTATAATCAGTATTCCCTTTAAATATCTGAGTGTTCTCTTGGTTACAGTCCAATGTCTTTCTCTCTGTTCAGTACAAAACTTAGTTACAGCATTTGTGGCAAATGCAATGTTTGCTCTAGAAGTGTGTACTAAGTACAGTAGACTTCCTACAGCTAAATAGGCTACACTTTCATTAAATTTCTTGTCCCCATCAGTTATTAATAGTTTTGCACTATTTTCTGTTGAGATAGAAATAGGCATTTAAACTACCATACCAAAACTTTCTAAGATTTTTCTTGTAACAGAGATAGAAGAATTCATAATTATTTTCTGTTTGTATTTCTTAGAATCTTCTTGCCTAAGTACTGACCAACTTCACTTTAAGACATGCATATTAAATTCTGACTGTAACTGTTTTTTAAGAAAGCTCATTTTATTTTCATTGTTCGTCAAAATAAAATAAAAATCATCTATCAATATGACCATGATTGTAATTTCTTCTTTGCTTCTTTTATAATACATACTTGGATCTGCTTTTGTCCTTGACGTTCCCAGTTTTATCCAAGTTTTATGTAAACATTTCTTTGAGCAATGGCCACACTGCTTTAATCGGTACATACCTTTCTTCGGATGCCAAATTTTCCTTTTCCTTTGACTTGGTCTTTTAACTTCATCGGATGGGATCACATATATTTCCTCACCCAGCTTTAGGGAGAGCCACCTGTGAAACAACACACCATGTACCAGCTGTTATGTAAATACTATTCAGCCTAACCAAATTATCAATTAGGGATGAATAGGCATACCAGCTGTTATGTAAACACTGTTCAGCCTCACCAAATTATCAATCATGATGAATAGGCATAGGCAGAGGGTGTGTACTAGCAACTTGAAATATCCCGTTGCAGAGCATGCTCTACAACATGATATTCATGACCTAGATGCTTGCTTCACCACACGCGCCATCTTAATTCTTCCCCAAAGGCACCAGTGGGAACTAGCACTAGAACATGTCCTTGGTTCTCACCACCCATGTGGCCTTAATTTACATTAATTTCTTTTGTTTCAGCGTTTCTTCACTGTAACTACTCTTTGTTTCACTCTGTTTTAGTTTTCTACATCTTTCATTGTCTAACCCGTCTATTTTTCATCCCCCCCCCTTTCCTCTGTTACGTACACTGCATTTAACTTTTCACTCTTATTAAATCATGCATGCTGTTTAAACTGTAATCTCTGTCTGCATATGACCCTGTCTTCTACCTTTAAGCTCTCAAGTTTTCAAATCTTTTCCTATGCAGGCCCCAACAATCAGTTTTTCTTCTCATCCTGCAGTTCTGGGTGGCATTCCCAAAACCTACCCCTTTCCCTAGACCTCTCCAGTCATTTTCCTTCACCTCTCTTCCTTCCCCTTCAACCATTCTGCCTGGAGGAGGAGACCCTGGCTCCGAAAGCTTGCCAATTGTAACTGTCTTTTATGTCTGTGTCCTGCTGCTGCTTGGTGAGTAGATTTTTTATCTATCCAGTTAAATAATTTCCATCCAGACAGGCTGTTTCCACATCCATTTGATGAATTAATACGTCTTCCCTTACTGCAAGAGATAAAAGATATCTTAATGATGAATATTATGCCACTAGTGAGAAGGTCTCATGATAATCTATTCCATGAAGGACATGGCCATGGAGACATTCAACCTCCAATTCAGCTCTGAGGTTGTGAAATCGCCCAGTGTCAAGGTAGCATTGTCATTCCCTGACCAGCTGTGCAACAAGCCATCAAACTCTCACCTCAAGGGGTGAAGCAACCAGCTACACAACCAGTAGGCCGGAAAGGACAGAAGGAGTACTCCCATGAAGAGTTTCTGTGTCCCTCCAGCCAGCCAACACACATCTTCCTCTAACCAGAAAGGCTAAAAGAAGTCCACCAAAGGAAAACGTTCTTCTCCTTCGCCGACTCGAAGATCCTCTTCGGCGGTGTCACCACATGATACCTTAGCCTGCCCAGCCTCCATGCCACTGGTGCGCTCCACCAACTGGTTTTCAGTATTGGACTCCACAAACTGACTGCACAATCAAGCTGACTCTTCTGTGGACCCCATGGAGCAGGAGCCTCATGCTTCTGTGCCCTGTAGTAGCGACTCTTCACAGGCTGTAACTCAGCAGCTGCATGGGTGACACCCCTACATCTCTTCCTCATCATGACTCTCCTCCAATGGAATGTTTGCTGCCCTCTGTCTCACAAAAAGGATTTATGGTTGCTTTTAGCATTGCAGCATCCCCTTGTAGTCTGCCTTTGGAAATGAAATTGCACCCTCACGACCATTTTGAGCTTTCACATTTCTTCTGGTTTGTTTTGACCATCCCTCTGAGGTCAGCATCCCATCTCATGGGGGCATCATGCTGCTCATTCGAGATGACATTCATAGTCAACGCATCTCCCTGACTACCCATCTTCAAGCTGTTGCAGTTCACCTTTTCTTTCCCCACCTGACTTTTTCCCTCTGTACCATTTATGTCCTTCTGTCATTTGATGTCACCAGGGCAGACTTCTTTCAGCTTATTGGGCAGCTATCTCCCTCATTTTTGCTATTCGGTGACTTTAACTAGCGTCATCCCATTTGGGGTTCTCCCAGAAATTGTTAGAGAGGTGCCCTCTTTGCTGATCTTCTTAATCAATTCAGCCTCTTCTGCCTTAACACTGGAGCACCCACTTTCCTTTCCGACTTCTCACACACCTATTCCCATTTGGACCAGACAGAATGCCATTAATCGTTTATGTTCCCGCTTGGGTTTGCCATCTGAGTTATTGGCTGTTTTAGCAAAAGACACGTAGACTATAGAACACATTTTACTTTTTATCTTCCAAAGCAATATGGCAAAGGCCATTTAATTTTTAGTTTTGGACCTCAGTTTCTGTATGGTGTCTTTTTAGCCCTTTCTCCATGTCCCTGTTTTTAGCTGTCTTCTCTAATGTCACTTGGGACTGACGTATGGTCATTTTTTTAATTCCTCTCTGTCTTCATGTTCTGTGACTTGGGTGCGTATGAGCCCAGTTGTTTTTTGCGCCCTAAAACAAAAACACCACCACCACCACCTCACACTGTACATCATTCTTCACACAATTTTCCATTCTAGTCTCATATTCTTCAATAAGGCCATATGTTGTCTATTCAAATGTCAAAGTCTACTATGCCACAAGAAACCTTTTGCAATATAAAGAGGATGATTTCAAGTCTGAGCAATATCTTCAACTGTATTTAATTTGTAAATACCTTTTACTTAGTTGCAGTGGCTACAATGTTGCCACAAGAGTCAATAATTTTGGCTCCCTCTATAGAAAAGATAACCTTGCTACCCTTCTTTGCTATTTTGCTTACCAACAGCAAATTAGTTTCAGTATTCTTCACATAATGTACATTTTGAGCAGTGACAATTTGTTTCTCCCCATTTACCAGCAAATTAAGATCAACCTTTCCTGCAAATTCACACTTTTATGTAGACCCATCAGCTGTGGAAACTCCTATGTCAGTCGTTGAGCAAACATCATACAAAACTGATGGAGCTTTAATAATGTGCACAGATGCTCCTGAATCTAGAAACCAACCTGCATGATCACCACTTGCTTCACTAAAAAATTAAAAATCAGAAGATGCCTTACCTTTATGATAGTTTCTCTCTCAGGGCTACTAGAATGAACATGCTACTTTTCATTAATATTCAGCCTTTTGTTACACTGTGATGAAAAATACCCAATCTTCTGGCATCTGAAACATTTTATTGGCTTCTTCTTGTATTTAGAATGTAAAGCCGATGCTGTTTCTATCTTTGGTTCATAAGAAACTGCTCATTTTTTAAGTCCTGTAGAATATTTACCTCCATACTATCTGCTGTAAAGGGTATTCCCAAACTTTTCAAACCCTTAATGATAGGTGAATATTTAACTGGTAGCTCAGCCAACAGTATAGTTCCAATCCATTCTTCTGGAATATCAAAACCGATATTCCTCAGACAGTTTGAGACAAATTATTTTATTCGCATGTTCGTCCATGTTTTTGCACGTGTTTAATGTGTTATCTGGTTAAACCTCCACCTTCAGATGTGTTTTTTAGTTTGTCCCCTACCTCCTTTGCTGATGTAGCCTTTTCTAAGTGAACATAATTTTCTGGAGCAATCAGAAGGATTAATTTTGGTATCACCTTCTGATCCTTAGCAGAAGAACTCGATTCAGTAGGTTTCAATGTACCATTTATGATGTCCGACAAGTCATCCAAGTTCAAATATGCCTCAATGTTAAATTTCCAAGTTGCATAATTCTCACGCCTACAAGCCACTCTATTTGATGTATCTGTGTTGTACTCATATTAACAGTCACTTTTATTCACTGTGCACACGTTATACAAACTTCTATTCACTTTTGCACAAAAACACATGACTGTGAAATTTATTATTTCACTTTATTCAGTTCTGGACCCATAACCTGTTGGATTCTTTGATTAGTGCAGTGAAATGACATGGAAAAATTGTTTAGGACAAAATAAAAATGTGTATTGTATTAACAGATAAACACATTTTACATACAGGCTACACACATGCTCTCATTGCCAATCAGCAATCATAGAATATCATTTCACATAGCTCTAATGCACTCAGCACAAAGTGTCATATGCACAACTATACAGATTTGAAAATACTTTGTTCACATTTCTCCAACAGTAAGGAGACTTCACTTTCAGACAACACACTACAGCAAAGGAGCAGAACTACAGTAAACATACAAATATTCTCTTATGGTGCATAGAAGTCTTTAAAAAAATGTAATACCGTTCATACCAATGGTACGATGTCATTCTCCTCACAGAAACCTTTCGACAGAAGAGTATACTATAAAAGAGTACTACAGATATCACTCTTTTGCATGTCATACCACAGGCAGGCCAGAAGGATGATTTTCCATCTTCTTCAAACTGTGCCTAGAGATGAAAAAACAATTATTGTTAAAACAAATCATGTCAATATGATAGACGGATGTGCTCAAACACAAATGATGGTAGATAACAAAATTGAAAGTATAACAGAGATATTACCACAAACAAAGATCGACAAAAGAGTAATTTTTGCTGATGATCTCAACACAACGATAGACAAACCAAATATTGAAACAGAACAGATGCTGGAAACTCTTGGAAGAAGAGGATATAATCTCAACAACAAACCTGACCGGGAAACATAGGTAGCATCCAATGGAACCAGTGCAACGGACCTCATATTATTCAGAGGTGAAGGCATAAAGCCAATTAGTCAGAAAGGTCTCTGGACATCAGTGGTAGTGACCAATAAGAAAACACATACCAGTCATGACAACTTTTGAATTTAATCAGCCATTACCAACAACTAAGCCTAAGTCAAACTGGATATCCAGGAAATCAGACATAGTGAAGTTAAAAGAAAGCCTAGGAAAATAAAAAGAATGAAACATCTCGTATACTTACACCAGACATTGGAAGCAGTGGAACTATGCCCAGTGACTGCAATCATGTCAAACAGAAATGAAATACAGGAAATCACAACCATGGCCAACAAGGAGTGTTATGATGAACATCAGAAGATGCTGTCAGCACTACACCAAGCCAGAACCACAACACAATAATACGACCTATCACTATATGATAGGCAGAGGTCATACAAAACACTAATAAAGAAGAAGAAGGTGGACCACGTAGAGGAACAGGCTAGATGACTAGCAGAAGATGCTCAAAGAGGCCAATTCACAGCATATAAAAAACCTAGAACACCAGCAACAAAAGGAATTTCAGTGGACACATGGAAAACTGTTTCGAAGCCATCCTAAACCTCCAACACAAGAAAACATCCTGTGAATACAGTTAACAGAAACAATAGAAAGTTGCATCCCTATAAGAAGAAGACAAGAAATACACCATGTGATAACAAAGGCAAAAAACAAAAATGCTTCAGGGGCAGACAGCATATATACAGTACATCTCAAGAAATCCATCACATGATGGAAGGCTACTGATGGGAACTATTTAACAACTGCATAAAGGTAGGAAAAATACCAGAACAATGCACAATTAAAATCCATATCGTACGAAAAGGAGATACCTCTGACCCAGACTTATATAGAGGTACAGCGTTCGAAAACACATCTTTCAAAATTTCCGTGGAAATATTAAGCAGCCGGCTTACTGCTGGAGTGGCTACCCAAATACCAGAAAACCAAATTGGTTTCAGAAAAGGAAGAAGCATCCTACATAAAGCAATATGTTTAATAGAGCAAGTGCAAAATACCCTAAGACATCAAAGGAAAAAATATTTTGTTGTTTTTATAGACTATAGCAAAGCCTTCAACACTCTTAACAGAGAAACACTCACCCAAAAACTCAACATGTAATTGGCAACACACACAAAATAATGAGACACATAATATGATACAAGCACATCCAAATATGATATCATCACATACAAGAATTCAACTCAAACAAAGGGAGTGCTACAAGGAGACCCAATCAGTCTAACACTGCTCAACAATCATGCCAGCAGACATCATGAAGATCATCATGGACAGCTCAACAACAATCCTATTTTATGTGAGTGACATGGTAATACGTTCAGAATACAAAGAAGAGCTACAAAATGTGCTAAACAGACTCACATCATGGGCCGTGGAAAATGACCTACAAATAAACTGTAGCAAAACCAAACAGATGATTTTCAGAAGAGGTGGTAAACTCTCACCAAATACATGTTAGCCCTTCAAGAAAAACCACTAGAAGTAGTACCTAAGTACAGAATGTAGTGTCACTTTGCAAACAACACTGACATCATTCAAGACACATGTGAAAGAAAGAGCAGCAGCAGCAATAAAATCAATTTGCAACACCCAACAGCCTCAAAAACTCTCAATAAAAACACTGATGACGCTGTTTAAAACAGCTATAGCACCAATAGCAACTTACGGGACCCATATAATCTGGGACAAACTAAAAGTCAATGACTTAGTAATGCTAGAGAAAGTCAAATCCTGCTACGTGAAATGAATCCTGGGTGACAGTGCCTTCAATATTGCCCTATGTCTTTATGAAGGAAAGGTCCTTCATAGAAGACATCAGAATGCAGATGGTCCTGCCCAACACCAAGGCCTACAAAAGCACAGGACAAATAGTCATAGAAAAATACAACGCTGTGTGAATGACTTCTACTCAGCCAGTGCCATAATGACAAAAGAGTGGAGTCAGGCAAACTACAAAATCAAACACGTGGTAACACGATATGCAACACATTGATTCCACCCCAAGTTCTCCCAAAACGAGAGATGAATCCAGCAACCAAATGAAAACTTTGTGTGCAATGAACGCTGAAAGATCTCGTGCAAAAAAACTGCAGAAAAAGAGCAGTGTCGATAATAAAACTAAGACTAGAGTAACGTAACTTAGATTTTTATTTGTATTTGTTTTTTGTATGCATTTTCATTAACAATAACACTCTTCAGTTTCAGCATTTCATTGACAGAGTACAGGAACTTTATTTAAATTCCTTAAAGTGTTTATTAAAGGTTCTGTCAACAGTATTAGGCGACTGGATTTGAATCTTATTGATTTACTTTCAAGCCTGGCCTGCTGAGGCTACACTGACAGTGCCTGATCTTATTAATGAACATTGAGTGGCAACACATGCTCTACAAATGTTTGCAGGATGACTGCCACAATTCACAAGTTTGAGTTTGACTTGTTAACAGATGTATATGGATTATGGCATTCTTTCTGCAAACATTTATAGGGCATGTGTGACTACTCAATGTTTTTTATTAAGATCAGGCACTGGCAGTGCAGCCTCAGTAGGCCAGGCTTGAAGATTAATCTGTAAGTGTCGAAACTAGTCACCTAATAAGTACTGCAACTGTTGACAGACTCATTAATAAATGCTTCAAGGAACAATAATACTGTCCAAAGTTTCATTCTGATTAAAAGATTCTGTGCATTTAATGCCAACATTTTCTCTGGCAATAATGCAAAGAAGAATTGGAACCAATAATTTTCGTGTGTGTAAATAAGTGGTTTAATCACTTGTCATCTTTGGAAATTCTTTACCTGATGGAAGTCAATATCCATCATAATTGGAACTGGATATCCATCGTAATTGGCAATAGAGTCTATTTAATTTTAATATAGAAACTAATTATAGTTCCCTCTCTTTTTGTTAATTGCATCTTTTATTTACATATTTTTGTTATTTGTGTCTGGAATAAAGTGACAGTTAGATAAACAAAGCCTGTCTTCAATTCTTAGTTTTCAGTAAAGGCTGCTGTAAGTCATTTTCCGTAATAATCTTATCACAACATATGAGGAAGCAGAGGGAAATTATGGCAGTGAACATCATTGTACCACAGAATGAATTTTCAGCCTGCAGCAGAATGTGTGCTGACAAGAAATTTCCTGGCAGATTGAAACTGGCTGTGAGACCACGATTTGAATCTGGGACCTTTGCCTTTCGTGTGCAAGTACCATACCAGCTGAGCTAACCAGGCACTTGCTGTGAAAGGCAAAGTTCTAGGGTTTGAGTCCCAGTCCAGCACAGTCTTAATGTGCCAGGAAGTTTCAGCTTTCTATTATTTGAAAAACGATACCAAGACAAGTTAAATAAGATATTTGAAATTAAAACGTATAGTTTTATACATTGCAGTTTAGATAATGTTAGCCATGTGTCAGAATTTATAATTTCAAATTGGTGTTTTGCAGATTGTTTCACTGACTGAGCTGATGGCAGGTGTGAAGGCTCCTCCAAAGACAGTCCAGCTTTTTCAGCTGACCTGTTGGCCAATGGGTCATAAAGTTCCAACATCAACGAACTCATTAGTTGAACTCATGAACATGGTGGAGCGATGGAGGCAGAGGACAGACTATGGGCCTGTTGTTGTTGTTTCTCAGTAAGATTCTTAAAACTATTTCCATATCTCTCTCTCTCTCTCTCTCTCTCTCTCTCTCTCTCTCTCTCTCTCTCTCTCTCTGTGTGTGTGTGTGTGTGTGTGTGTGTGTGTGTGTGTGTGTGTGTGTGTGTGTGTGTGTGAGAGAGAGAGATTTCTCTTGGTTTTTTTATGCTTGCATTTACCTGTGCGTATACTAAATAAAAGATGTGTGCATGTACTTATACATTATTAAATAGCTCGCTGCATTTTCCATAGTAACAAATCAAATTCCTCTCTAAAAACTTTTCATGGTGTGCTGAATTGTGATCTATGGGATAGAAGGAAGTGACGTGATCTGTAACAGCTTAAAAGTTTCCTTATATAAATGATTATCAGAAAATTATTGTGGGATTGGAAATTGATGTAATTATGCATTTTATAGATGCGTAAATGACAATAGAATATTTTGGATTGTGAGGCTCATTTGCAAGAAGAATCAAAAAAACTCATAGTTGACACATTTGAAAGTAGTCACTTAACTTTGCTGTATGCAACAAGCAGATTCATCTTTGGTAACAAGGGTAGGAAGGGTAGACAAGGGGGAGGGGTGGGGCAAACGACAAACAAAAAATGTAAATACGTAAATGAAAGTGAAGGTATGCCACTTCTAACTGACCACTAAGGGATTTACTATATTTTCCAAAATTCTGTTTTACCTTAACCAAGTTTTTGCTGGCTTCTGGTCTCACCAAGACATTATTTAATATTACAATAAACAGTATATTGCCCCATTATTTATCATTCGACTCATGTATAGGATCTATATCACAATGCTTTTAACACTCTCATAATGTGTGAAAGAGAGAGTAGAAGTTCTAAGTTTTGTTTAAGGTGTTAGTCCAAGTTATTAAATTACTTCTCTATGCACTGAGGTAACTGTACACAAGAATGTGACTCAGCTATCATACTGTGACAGAGTAAATTTCACAATTTTACTGAAGAGCTGTGAAATGTGCCTTTCAGGCATACATTTAGCTCTTAAATACAGAGTACATAAAAGTCAAAAGTAGGATGTTAGGTGGTCACCTTATATTCGTATTAGTTGCCATATATTAATTTCAACATTTCTCAACAATTCTAACAATAGTTTATTTAATAACAACAGTTTTATGAAAACACACCTTGAGAAGTGAAAGAAGGTATGGGCCAAGCTAATGACTTTTATGGAACCCTGCCTCCAATGAAATCTTCACTGATATCAGTCTGTTTAAGTGGCACATAACACTGTACATCATAAACATATTAAAACAGTTTCCTTGTGACTTGAGTTACAGTGACAAAACCTTGTGTAAAATTAGCTGGATTTTTTGCCTGTAATTTCT
This sequence comes from Schistocerca cancellata, assembly GCF_023864275.1. NCBI lineage: Eukaryota > Metazoa > Arthropoda > Insecta > Orthoptera > Acrididae > Schistocerca > Schistocerca cancellata. The sequence continues at coordinate 502,144,603 of NC_064631.1, forward strand.
GAGGGTTGTGGAGGTATAAAGGCTGGTCATGCAAATCATTCCTAATGGAGGTCTGATCCTGATTGAGTACATGTAGTGGTAGATGTTCTCATGAACAAGTTTTCCTAAGTGACTTAACACTCCATCTGTCAACAATTTTGTAATTTTTCTGTATAAAATAGTGGACAAGTTTTATCCAATAATAGGAATAGCGTAAGAATCATGTAAAAGAAATGCACCATGAAAAGCAAAATCTGAAGTTAGAAGTGATTGTTAATTAAAATTTAAACAATGGAAAATTCAGGATAGAGTGTAACACTATTATGAAAAGGATAGTTGCTACTCATCGTATCATCATATAGCGGAGATGCTGAGTCGCAGATAGGCATGGCAAAAAGACTGTCACAAAATAAACTTCAAGTCAACAAGGCCTTTGTCAAAAAGAGAACACAAACACACACCCACACACTCACCCACACACAAACAATAACTCTCACACGTGACCGCAGTCTCTTGCAGCTGTTGTGTTTGTGTGCGGCGGGGAGGGGGGGGGGGGGGGGGGTTATTTTTGACGAAGGCCTTGTTGGCTGAAAGCTCATTTTATGACGAAAGGGAAGCAGTGGTTGGGAAGGGAGTGAGACAGGGTTGCAGCCTCTCCCCGGTGTTATTCAATCTGTATATTGAGCAAGCAGTAAAGGAAACAAAAGAAAAATTCGGAATAGGTATTAAAATCCATGGAGAAAAAACAAAAACTTTGAGGTTCGCCGATGGCATTTTAATACTGTCGGAGACAGCAAAGGACTTGGAAGAGCAGTTGAACGGAATGGACAGTGTCTTGAAAGGAGGATATAAGATGAACATCAACAAAAGCAAAACGAGGATAAAGGAATCTAATCAAATTAAGTCGGGTGATGCTGAGGGAATTAGATTAGGAAATGAGACACTTAAAGAAGTAAAGGATTTTTGCTATTTGGAGAGCAAAATAACTGATGATGGCCGAGGTAGAGAGGATATAAAATGTAGACTGGCAATGGCAAAGAAAGCGTTTCTGAAGAAGAGACATTTGTTGACATCGATTATAGATTTAAGTGTCAGGAAGTCGTTTCTGAAAGTATTTGTATGGAGTGTAGCCATGTATGGAAGTGAAACATGGATGATAAGTAGTCTAGACAAGAAGAGAATAGAAGCTTTCGAAATATGGTGCTACAGAAGAATGCTGAAGATTAGATGGGTAGATCACTAACTAATGAGGAGGTATTGAATAGAATTGGGGAGAAGAGGAGTTTGTGGCACAACTTGACAAGAAGAAGGGACCGGTTGGCAGGACATGTTCTGAGGCATCAGGGGATCACAAACTTACCATTGGAGGGCAGCGTGGAGGGTAAAAATCGTAGAGGGAGACCAAGAGATGAATACACTAAGTAGATTCAGAAGGATGTAGGTTGCAGTAGGTACTGAGAGATGAAGAAGCTAGCACAGGATAGAGTAGCATGGAGAGCTGCATCAAACCAGTCTCAGGACTGAAGACCACAACAAGAACAACAACAACAACAACATCATCTGTGACTCAGCATCTCCATTATCACGTAAGTAGCAACTATCCTTTTCATAATATTGTTAATTAAATTTTATCACACATAGTGCAGGAAACATGGGAATTGCGTTCAACATTATAAACACAGGAGAAAAGTACTGATAAATTTTTTGGGTGTTTGTAACACCATATACTGTTGAATGACAATTGTTGTGGACTCCTTTGATGCAGCATCAAAGAGATGCCCATCAACTGTGGTGCACTGGGCAACAACATTGGACGCAGGTGTATCACCACATTGTCTTTCCAGACGAATCCCAGTTTTGTCTAAAGCTTCACAGTGGACATATCCATGTTTGAACACTCTGAGAATGATCATTATCAGATTTTGTTCATCTTTGTCATCTTGCAACAAGTTTACATACACAAGGTCATGAGCAACAGAAAAAGATTACACAGAAAAATAGTGACTTCCGACTTGTGAACTCTGGGCCGCCCTTGGCTGGAGGGTTAAGGTTACGGCACAGTACATCAGAGTCAATCCTATCAGTAGTGACTGAACCTGTCTCCCACTATCACTTATCCCCCCCAGGGGGTCCACAACTCTTTTGTGGATACGTGCATAGCGAGCAAGGGACCCCGAGCTAATGTGGCCCTCCTTCCTTTCCGGGCTGCATACCTTCCTTTTCTGCATCCTTCCCCATCCCCGATCTTCGCCCCCACCCTCCCCCTCACCTCTGCCTCTTTTCTTCACTTTTCTCCCCCTCTGGGAGTATGTTTTGTGCCTACGTCCAGAGACGGACGCTCAAAAATGTAACACATTCTTCGCTTTCTCTGCTTGCAAGTCTTTGCCCTTCCTTTGTCCTTCCCTTTTCCTTACCTCTTCTCTTTACACTTTTCTCCGCTGCGGCGTTTGAGACCTTTCTCCTTTCCTTTCCCTTTTTTTTCCCTTGCTCTTTTTTTCCTCCCTGTACGTGTCTGAAAGCCGACCCACGCATTTCCATGCGTAGCCGGTGACGGGGTAACGCGTAATTCCCCACCCCGGGTAGACAGGTAGGACACGTACGTACCTCCTGGTAACGGCCAGGCCCAGGGAGGGGTGATTACCCGAGCTGTTACCTTCCGAAGGTGCCGATTGGTCCCTCCATCCGTTCCTCGGGAGGTGTGACCTGAGGTGTGAATAATCACCTAAGGTGGGAGTACCCTCAGAGAGGGCCCCCACAAGGGAGGAGTGCGCCATCAGAGATGCCAGTAATCATGGAATGAAATGTAACAAGACGTGCCTGAGAAACTCATTGTCTGATCGAAATTTAAACTGCACGCTGCGCCTACAGTGCACAAGAACAATTACTCCGAACATAGAGGCAATTGTAAAGGGCAAAAAGTACAAGATAACCGAGAATCCCACACTTCAGTGACACCTTTTATTGTGTAACAGTTCACAAATTAATACGAATGCAGAGGCATACACTAAGCTAATAAAATTATGTGGCACATGTACATTCTCCTTTATTTGTTTCACTTGTCGCAGTAATAATTTGTGAGTGATATCCCTGCAGGTGGCCGCAGATTTACATTGACTGGTGGCAGCTGTTGTGTGCCCCACGTGACTCTCCCCACGCTCCGCTCTGGTCCAGTAATTGGGGTAGCGTGCTCCCACTGCTCCGTGCTCGCGCCTGGCTGCTCACAGCGTGCTCCGCGAGCACATATGTTGTGAAGCCCTGCTCTAGAGATTGCCCCATTTTTAAAGACGAGAAGCTCATTCAGGAAATCAGAGTGAAGGAAAAGGTGTCGACCTTTGCTACTCAAAAATTATTCGCCAATCGAAAGCCCACTGTGCCTCAGACAGGTAAATACAGCACTGCCCTTGCCTCTCCTCGGCCAACAAAGGAGGCAGCCACACAGACTTGTGATCTCACCTTTAGTGCCACGGTTGTCAGATCGGCCAGCTAAAAGATCGCCTGTTCAACCTCCCCACTCTCACCTGCTCACTCTATGGCTCACCCTTCATCAGGTTCTGCTAAATCTCGAGCCCAAAAGTCAGACACCAAGACTTCCAAAAAAGAGCCTACTCGTGAAGATATTTTACATACCCCAACTTCACAACCATCGGTTCCTCCTTCATCTAAACATCCTGTTTCCAAGAAGGCTAATAAGAAACCCAGTTTCTCTCCTTCGCCACGGCGTGTCTCATCTACAGCACCACCTGGCGGTAGCCGTCCTCGGCTGTCTTCTGTGTCGCCGAGGTGCACTGCTGGCGGCCGATCAACCGGCCGATCGCTGGTGGTAGGAGCTGCTCCTGAACAACCTATGGATCAGGATCTTCTGCCTTCGGCTGAATGCTGTTCCACGCTGTTGGTCGGAAGCTCTGAGCAGTCGTTGAGTTGAGGGCTCCCTTGGTCACATTCTTCCATTTTCTGTCCACCCTATGTCCATTATCCATTGGAATATCCACGGCATTCGAGCCGATCGGGATGAATTGTCGATCCTCTTACGATACTATTCGCCGGTCATCTTCTGCATCCCCATGACCGCTTTGTTTTCCCCCATTTTCAGTCAGTCCGATTTGATCTCCCCTCTGTTGAAGGCACTCCAGCACATGAAGGACTCATGATTCTTCTCCATGATACTCTCCATTATCACCCAATCCCCTTAAACACTTCCTTCCAAGCTGTCGCTGTCTGCCTTTCCCTTTCTGGATACACCTTCTCTCTTTGTACTGTATACATTCCATCATCCACACCAATGGTACGAGCTGATCTCCTTCATCTTCTTGGTCGGCTTCCGCCCCCCTATTTGCTGGTTGGGGACTTCAATGCCCACCACCCTCTTTGGGGACATCCATATCCTTGTCCGCGTGGCTCACTATTGATAGACGTCTTCCACCAAGTGGATCTTGTTTGCCTCAACACTGGGGACCCTACAGTTTTGTCTGCCTCCACGACAAATTTCTCTCATTTGGACCTTTCGGTCGGTACTGTTCAGCTAGCTCGGCACTTCGAATGGTTCGCCCTTGCTGATACACACTCGAGTGACCTCTTTCCATGTGTCCTTCGATTGCAGCCACAACTGCCATATATGCGCCCGCAACACTGGAAGTTTGCCCAAGCCAATTGGATACTTTTTTCGTCTCTAGTGACATTCGATGACCGTCAATTTGCTAGCATCGACGATGAGGTCACTCATATTACAGACGTTACTCTTACAGCTGCGGAACGTTCAATATACCTCGCACCTCTGAATTGCACCGCCCCCCCCCCCCTCAGTTCCTTGGTGGAACGAGGCATGCTGTGACACAATAGGTGAGTGGCAACATGCTCTTCGCGTTTTCAGACACCATCCTACTTTGGCCAACCGTATCCGCTATAAGCAGTTCCGTGCGCGATGCTGTCACGTCATCCGCGATAGCAAGAAGGCAAGCTGGGACTTCTTCACTAGCTCATTTAACACCTTCACTCCCTCCTCAGAAGTTTGGAGTCGGATTCGACGGTTATCTGGCGCGCCTAGTTGCTCCCCGGTCTCTGGGCTCACTGTCGCGCATGATACATTAGTGGACCCTGTCACAATTTCTAACTCATTGGGTCAACACTTTGCTGAGATTTCGAGCTCTTCAAATTACCCGCCAGCGTTTCTCCCGAAGAAACATGCAGCGGAAGTGCAACCTCTTGCTTTCTCCTCTCAAAATCGCGAAAGCTATAATACTGTTTTCTCCATGCGGGAACTCCAACATGCACTCTCTTCTTCTCGCCCCTCTGCCCCAGGACCGGATGTTATCCACATCCAAATGTTGCTGCATTTATCATACCATAGTCTGCGTTACCTCCTTCGCCTTCATAATCGAATTTCGACCGACAGTACTTTTCCCAGACGATGGCGGGAAGCTATCGTCGTTCATGTTCCGAAACCGGAAAGAACAAACATCTCCCCTCTAGCTATCACCCCATTTCTCTCACGAGTAGTGTATGTAAGGTTTTGGAGCGTATGGTGAATTGCCGTTTAGCTTGGTGGCTGGAGTCCCGCAGTCTTTTAACACTTGCCCAATGCGGTTTCCGAAAGCATTGTTCTGCAGTTGACCATCTTGTTGCTCTCTCCACTTATATCATGAACAATTTTCTCCGGAAACGCCAAACAGTAGCAATATTTTTTGATCTGGAGAGAGCATACGATACCTGTTGGAGGACAGGCATCCTCCGCACACTGTTTTCTTGGGGCTTTCGAGGTCGGCTGCCCCTTTCTCTTCACGAATTTATGGCAGAGTGCACATTTAGAGTGCAGGTGAACCCTACTCTCTCCCGTACTTTCTCCCAAGAAAACGGGGTACCCCAGGGCTCCGTGCTAAGTGTTGAACGGTTTGCCATTGCCATAAATCCAATTCTGGATTGTCTCCTTCCCAATGTTTCGGGCTCCCTCTATGTGGACAATTTTGCGATCTACTACAGCTCTCAACGGACCAGCCTTCTTGAACGACATCTTCAAGGATGTCTCGATCGCCTCCACTCTTGGAGCATCGAAACAGGCTTCCGCTTTTCTCCCAGTAAGACCGTTTGTGTTAATTTTTGGCGTTGTACGGAGTTTCTTCCACCTTCCTTACATCTAGGACCTGTCAACCTTCCATTTTTGGACGTCGCTAAATTCTTGGGTCTTATGTTTGACAGAAAACTGTGCTGGTCCTCCCATGTTTCCTATCTTTCGGCTCGCTGTCTGTGATCCCTCAACACCCTCCGTGTCTTGAATGGTACCTCCTGGGGAGTGGACCAAGTGGTCCTTCTCCGCCTCTATCGTGCCTTAGTGTGTTCGAAATTGGACTATGGAAGCATAGTTTACTCCTCTGCTCGGCCGTCTATTCTTCGGCGTCTCAACTCTATCCACCACCGTGGATTACGTTTAGTGTCTGGAGCTTTTTACACCAGCCCTGTGGAAAGCATTTATGCTGAGACTGCTGAACCTCCACTGTCCAGTCGGAGAGCTGTCCTTCTGATTCATTATGCTAGCCATCTGTCTTACATGCCTGCTAATCTGGCCCATGACATTTTTTTTTATGCCTCCTTGGATTTAGGGTATGCAGGCCGCCCTTCCTCCCTCCTACCACCGGGAGTCCACTTCTGTCAACTGCTCCATTCTCTTTCCTTCTGCTTTCCTAAATCTTTCTTGACAACTAGGGTACAGACCGCCTTGGCTCCGTCCCCGGACCTGCCTGCTCTGTGACCTTTGTCACACTTGTTTATTGTTGGGCATTTGCTGCTCTATGTGCACAAATGAAGGAAGCCACATTTATCTACACTGATGGCTCAAAAACATCGTTTGGTGTAGGGAGTGCCTATATTGTTGGCGACACCCCAAATTGATTTTGGCTTCCCGACCAGTGTTCAGTTTATACTGCGGAGCTTTACGCTGCTCTCCAGGCTGTCCAATACATCCATCGTCATCAGCGGATACAGTCTGTTATATGTTCAGATTGTCTCAGTTCTCTCCTCAGTCTCCAAGCTCTCTACCCTGTCCACCCTCTGGTCCTCCGGATTCAGGACTGCCTCCATTTGGGGGGCATCTCTGTGGCATTCCTCTGGATCCCAGGACACATTGGTATCTGTGGAAATGAGGCAGCCGATATAGCGGCCAAGGCTACAGTCTCTCTTCTTCAGCCAGCTTTTCGCATGATTCCCTTCGCCGATCTGCGGAGTATTTTATGTCGTCGTGTTGCTCTTTTATGGCACGCACATTGATCGACACTTCCCAATAATAAATTGCAGGACGTGAAAGCTCTTCCCTGTGCTTGGACCTCTTCCTCCTGAACAGGTCATCGGGAGGAGGTAATTTTAACTAGACTCTGGATAGGGCACTGTCTTTTTAGCCATCGACATCTTTTAAGGGGTAATCCTCCCCCACTCTGTCCCCACTGCTCTCAGCTGTGGACGGTAAGACACCTTTTACTTGAGTGCCCCTATTTTACTCCGTTACGTGCCCGTCTACAGCTGTCGCCTGATATATCTTCTATTTTAGCAGATGACACGCGCTCAGCCGATCGCGTTCTCGATTTTATTAGTGCCAGTGAGATGACGTCAGTCATTTGAAGCTCTTTTTGGGGACAACCAACCCCCTTCTATAGTGGTTTTTTAAGCTTTCCTTCTGTTTTTAGTTTCTCCGGTTTTTTGAGTTTCGTTCCCATTGCCGCTGGTTTCCAGTTTCGTTTGTTTACCTTTTCCTAAGTCACAGACTGGACACTAATGACCATAACCAAAACAAACAAAAAAAAACTATCACTTATATACATTTGAAGGACTAAGAAATATTGTGAAAAATGTTGCTAATGACTAAGTACCCATTATATTTGGTGTAATTGGATAGATAAAAAAATCTACTCACCAAGCATCTACAGAGTCCAGTGGCTCCTTCTTCCAGCAGAAGGGTTGAAGGAGAAGGGAGAGGTGTGGAGGGAAAGGAACTGGACAGGTTTAGGAAAAGTGGTAGAGTCTGGAAAAGACACCCAAAACCTAGATCAGGGGAAACTTACTGGATGGGATGAGAAGGAAAGACTGATTTTTGGGGACTGCACGGGACAAGATTTGAAAACCTGAGAGCTTAAAGGTGGAAGACAGGGTAATATGCAAGACAGATATTACTGTTAAAACATCATGCAAGAGTTAATAATAGTGAAAGCTTAATTGATTATATGTAACAGAAGTGTGAGGGGGACAGCAAAAAATAGACATATCAGAAAATGAAAGACTTAGAAAGCTAAAACAGAGTGAAGAGACGAATAGTTACTGTGAAGGAATGCATAGACAAAAGAAATTAATGTAAATTAAGGTTAAGTAGGTGGCAAGAACCAAGGATATATAGTAGCACTAGTTCCCACCTCCAGAGTTCTGAGATTCTGGTGTCTGGGGGAAGAATCCAGATCACGTATATGGTGAAACAGGCACCAAGGTCACGACTGTCATGTTCTAGAGCATGCTCTGCGACAGGGTGTTGTGTGTTGCCGGTACACACTATCTGCCTATGCCCCATCCTGACAATTTGGTGATAGTCACGCCGATGCAGCACAGTGTTTACATAACAGCAGGTATATGATGTGTCATTTCACAGGTGGCTCTCCCTTTGATAGTATATGTTTTGCTAGTTACAGGGCTGGTATAAGTGGTGGCAGGAGAGTGCACCAGGCAAGTCTTGCAGCAGTGGGGATGGATACAGGGATAGGAGCCATAAGATAGGGAGATGGGTGCAGAAGGAGTACAGGGTCTGATAATGATATTGTGGAGATTGGGAGGATGATGAAAAGCTGTTCTAGGTGTGGTGGGAAAAATCTCAGACAGAATAGATCTTATTTCAGGGAATGGTTGTAGGAAGTCTTCCTTATCATCCCGTCCAGTAAGTGTCCCCTGACCTGGGGTTCTGAGTGACTTTTCTATACTCTACTCCATTTTCTAAATCTCTCCAGCTCCTTTCCCTTCAGCCCTCTTACTTTCCCTTCAACACCTCAGTCAGAAGAAGGAGCCACTGGCTCAGGAAGATGGCCCAAATAAAACTGTTTTTTATATGTGCTTTCTTCTGCCACCACTTGGTGAGTAGATTTTTTGTCTATCCACTTACACTAAATGGTCACAAACTGATTATTTTCATTTATATTTAGTGTTGTAGCACAATAATACACAATACAGTACAAATAAAATAAAATATACATAAAATACTCATGTATAGCAAACTTCTGTGTGGCACATAGAAACATGCAACAGAAAACGCTATGTATACTAACTTTGAAGTTTGTGCTCTTTCTGTCATTGAAGTACACACATTTTTATGCAAACAACCACAAACACCTCCAAACTCATATGCTGGTGACCTGCCTTGGTCACAACAAGCGTAAATATGAAAGTTGATTCTTGGAGGTAGTGAGAGGATTAGGGGTGTGTGAGAATATGGCAGAGGAAATTTGTGCGTGGACTAGGTTTGTGTGGTAGTGTTTGACAGTGAATGCTCTTGTAAGACCTTAAGCATACTGGGCAAAGGAGTTCTTGTTACTGCATATATGTTCTCTGTCGATGGCCAGGCTACATGGAAAAGATTTGTTTGGTGTGGAAGTGATGACAACTGTCAAAATACAGTTAGTGTTGGTAGTTAATGGGTTTAATATTGTCAGAGGTGTAGGTGGAGCCAACAGAGAGGAGAAAGTCAACATACAGGAATGTGACACATTGGTTTGAGGATGACCAGGTGACTTGGATGGGAGAGAAGGTGTTGAAGTTATGGAGCAATGAGGATAGGGTATCCTGGGCCAGGGTTCAGAACATGAAGATATCATCAATGATTCTGAACCAGACAAGAGGTTTGGGATTGTGGGAGTCTAGGAAGGTTTCCTCTAGATGGCCCATAAACAGGTTGGTATGGGAGGATGCCATGTGGATGCCCATGGTCATCTCGAGAAAACCTTCCTATTTTTCTGGAAAAGCAAACACCTTATCAGGTTCATTCTCATTGATGATACGTCAATGGCATGGCTTCTAGATCTGGACACTCTATCCTCATTGTTTTAGAGCCTCAACAGCTTTTTTCCCACCCACATCACCAGGTCCTCCTCAACCCAATGTGCCACCTTCCTGAACGTTGATATCATCCTCTCTGTTGGCTCCATCCATATCTCTGTCCATATTAAACCCACTAACTGCCGACACTACTTGTATTTTGACAGTTGTCGTCACTTCCGTACCAAAAAAATCTCTCCCATGTAGCCTGGCCATCAATGGACAGCATATATGCAGTAATGAGAACTCCCTTGCCCAATATACTGAACGTCTCATAAGGGCATTCACATACAAGCACTACCACACACACAAACCTTGTCTACAAACATATTTCTCATGCCATATCCTCATGCACCACTAATCCTCTCACTATCCCCAAGAATGAGCTACAAAGGAGTGTCCCTCATCACCCAGTATAACTCTGGGCTGGAACAGCTGGGCCATATCCTTAGCCTGGCTCTCAATTACATATAGTCATCCCCTGAAATGAGGAGCATGCTATCTAAGATCCTTCCCACCCCTCCTAAAGTATTATTTCAATACCCACCCAACCTGTGCAACATCCAAGTCCATCCCTGTGCCACCCACACTCCCAACCCCTTCTTGTCCCTGTGGAAGACTCAGATCTAAGCCCTGCCCTGTCCACCCATCTGGCACTTCCTACTCCAGTCCTGTCACCGACTTACCCCATCCTATCAAAGGTAGGGCCATCTGTGAAAGTAACCATGTCACATACTAACTGTGCTACAATCACTGCACAGCTTTTTATATCAGTATGACAACCAGCTAGTTGTCCACAAGAATGAATAGCTACCACCAAACTCTGGTGGCCAAGAACAAAGTTGACCACCCAGTGGCACAACATGTGGCTGAGCACAACATGCTTGATTTCAATCACTGCTTCACATCCTGGACCATTTCTACCACCACCAGCTTTCTGAACTACGCAGATGAGAGTTATCCTTGCAATGCATCCTTCACTCCCTTATCTCCCTTGTTCTTAGTCTCCACTACCAAAAATTTCTCACATGCTCCACCCAACAGTTCCCTTTTCCCCTGCCCTGCTACCTCCTCCCAGTTCATTCTTCACATCACTTTCGTTGTACGCCACTCCCCAGTGGCTCCAGTGCATGTGGATTACTTGCCACACCAGTGCACCTGCCAGCCATCCCTCCTTCTTTCCTAACTGGTTTACTGGCTCCTTCCCTCTGAACTGCTAGGTATCCACCTCTAAGCCATCTTTTTGCCTCCCTCCTCTCCCCCCCTCTACCCATCCCATCTGACACAACACCCACCTTAGTCCACCCACCGAACTGGAGTTGATTATTTTTGTAGATTAAAACTCATATTTTCCTTTTTATTTTCTTCTCAAAAATAACTTGTACACAATTAAAACAAAACTGTGACTCCAACTTCCAAAACAAAAGCCTCCAAACCAAAAGAGAAATACCTTGTTTTAATAACTAAAAAACTGATACATTTTGGCATGCTTTGTGTGACCTTATATAGTGTCACTATGTGTTCAAAAGCATTCCAGAAGATTATAACTTTTAATTGCAATGCTTTATAATTTATACTTCTCTTCTTAAATATTCATATATTTTGTAGAAATAGCAATTTTAATGCTACAAAGAGAACTCTTTCGGAAAACAAATAAATTTTAGTTTTTTAATTGAAAATTCTGAATTAAATTTCTGTTTAATAGTTTGTTTAATGTTAAAAAAAGATTATTTTCTTGTAATATACAAACAGAAATCTACAATCTCTGCAACAAAAATGTAACTTGAAACATTTTTAATCCAAAATTTGATCTTCCCTACATCTTTGAGCGTTTTATTAAACACTTGAATTTGACTGAAAATATTGTGAGATGTGTAACAAAACTGGCTTAAAAAATACATTTGAAATGTGTTATCAAATACTTTGTGAGTAAAAGTTTAGACTATCCCAGGTGCATTACAACATACTCACAGATTTTTTGAAAATCCTTTCATACACAAAAGCCACAATTGGAGAAAACAGGGAGTCTGAAGATTAAAATGCAGGCTCAACCTATGCCATCAAAAAGCATTTACTCTTACATAAAAAGTGGTGATTTTGCATTATGACTGGTTGAGCCAACATTTTAACTTTTGAATTTAACACAACCGTAATCTTGCATGCATAATAGATAAAGTGAAAAAGGGCATTATAGTTGTTGGCAGCATGAATGTTAGGTGTGTACTTCAGAAGCAGCTTCGTGGAGAGAAAAATCCAATGTGAATCCTGTGTGTATTAGAGAGGCAATTGTCGACCAGGCGGAGGAGATCATATTGAGAGCAGATGCAAGAATGATTTGCAGTCCGCAGCTGAAAACACCATCAATAAGTGTCATCTGGGATATGAGACTAATCTCAGCTGCTTCCAGAGACTGCTGAAATTGGTGAAGACAGCTAACTTCACTTAAAGGTTCTCAGCACAGCTGTAGATTTGTAGCATTTTTCCAAGTACTAGTGTTTGTCCCATGGTGTAAAGGCTAGTGTAGCATCTACACCCCGAGGCTTTGTGGACTCTGTGAGAAGCCTGACTATAGAGTCTTAGGCCTATATTAGAGGGTGGAGACTTGTTGAAGATATTTGAATAAATCACACAAGCACTATACGCCAAAAGTGGTCACTTTTTTATAGTTTAAATGAAACACCACGACTCCGAGATGATCTAAGGAACCAGTTCTTTAAAGCAGATACAATACTTGGAAAGTTATGGGTAGAACAAAAATAATGAAAAGAGTGTAGTTGTCCTGCTACAAAGGAAAATTAGAGGAAAAGTTTGTAGATTTACAAATTTCTTTACATTGGTAGAAGGGAGTTTTAGGAACAACATACTAAAAATCATGAGGTGGGCTGTGAGCCTTGAGAGGGGTTGGGGGGGGGGGGGGAGGTTGTTTAAAAATTAGCATTTTTATGTTTTTCTTGAATAACTTGAAAACTGTTGATTCTAGGGAAAATGCTCACAAGTAGAAAATTAAACTAGATTAAATTTCCGACAAAAAAATGCCCTATTCATTGTTCCCAAGGACCAATAGTTTGTGTTGCAGGGAATGGAAAAATCACGAATTCTTAAAAATAGTATTTTAATCGTGTAAAATTAATGTTTAATTTTAAATGAAGTAGGTTAAGAACAATATTAAATGTGTACACCACTTGTAAGTGCAGCGGAGTTGTATTAAACCTCTCGGATTTGAATTTTTCTGGAGGGCTGAATATTTTTTTAGTGCTCTAATGTTCTTATATGGTGTTCAATGATTTTACAAACATGATCATACACATATAAATGCCCCATTTTCAAAATATACTTTTTACAGAATTATGTGCATTGAGTCTGAATCAACACTGAAATCATTGTAGACAAAAAACTTTATTTGCAACATGTAGCTCATCTCAGTTCACATATAATCCTTACTTTTTATTTATGTAACCCTGCAATGATGCTTCATACACTAAGCAGCCATTTGCAGTACATCTGTTCACATTCCAGGCTGATGTGCAGGGCTGGCATCCAGTGTAGGAAGCACAAACTTTATGGGATGGGACCTTTCTGTCGCTTCAGGTCTAACAGGCTGTTGAGTAACATAATTCCACACAGAATCTGCCAGGACTGGGGTGTAAGAGGATGGGAGTGGGGGAAGGACAATGGTCACCTGAGGGGAGGCAGGTCATTGGTTTGTGGTCACGCACTTCCCTCCTTCATATGCCTGCAAACTGATGAGCAAGCAAATGATTCCATATTCTGTCTACCCAACTATGTCACAAGTAGCAGGTAAATACTAGCGACACAGCCGGGGAGTGTTAATTTTCCACCCAATGTGTTAACACTGCATGTAATATAGATCTGAGTTACGAATAATACTAATGCAAGAAACACATATTGACAGAACCTATGTAAATGTGTTCTGCACTGTTAGAGAGGAAATTAATCATTAGTTGTCCTTTACAATAGCTATAGCGTTTTTTGGAAAACACAACTTTACCGACCATGAGTGCTGCTCACTTTTCAATTTACAGAGAGCCTATACCTCCCAAGGATTTCCTGTTCAGTTCTCTTACATGAGCAGATAAAATAACGTTACTGAGCACATGTTAATATAGTGGAGTTAATTTCAGTTTATTAAATCAGTGATTATTTGGAGTTGTTAGCTGTTATATAAGAATGCTCAACAGCTGCAGCTGCCTAGTGTCTACCACATCAAAGAACCTGCGGCAAGTGTAACATACTGTCAATATGTATTAGACAATGGTGTTTTCATTATCCCAACAATCAGTGGCTGGAATACTTTTCACAGCTTGAGGGGTACCAAATTCATCCACCCAGCTAGAACTCTCTCAACATGTGAAGAGGCCAGATGCTTAAATTGGCTTCTTTGGCAACAGAAGTAGGTTGTGTAAGTGTTACAGGACTTCAGATATTTCAACATAAGTCAAACAATGCATTGCACCAGGTTAGTGTTCTAGACTTGAATGTGATCGGACATATTCACACCCATCTTGCAAGATATGCTGTGGATGTGTGCAAAGTGGCTCCACTCAGTGCAGCAGTGCAGCCCACTCTTCAAGTGCCAGTAATCCCAGAATGGAAGAAATTTATGCAGTGCACCAGTAACACAATGTTGAGAGAAGATCATTCACGAATTCACCTACCTATGACTACAATGTGGTTATAGGCTATACAATAAACTGTCAAAAATAGTCAGCAGCAACATGCACTTAGTGGAAAATAAACACCCCCAGGCAGATCTGTGTACTGTGTCATCAGCAAGGCAAGCAGCAGGGGAGTTGATACAGGTTTGTGAAACCCTCTGTAGTTGCTTCATGTGGCATAGTGGGGTAGGCAGAATGGAGACTCATCTGCTTGCTCTTTAATTTGTGGACCTAAGAAGCAGGGAACTGTTGCCCTGGCTTCCCTCAAACGACCGCCCTCTCTCTCTCTCTCTCTCTCTCTCTCTCTCTCTCTCTCACCCTCACCCTAGTCTGCCAACATAATGCAGTTTATACTTTAACATGGCTCCACTGCATGTAGATGTGGTACACACATTTAATAGTCATTCTTACCCCCTTTCATTTAAAATCAAACATTAATTTTATCCATTAAAGCACTATGACCAATAATATGCAATTTTCCATTCTATGCAACAATCCTAGAGGAAATAATAAATAGGACCTTCTTTATAGGAAACTAACTGTGAGTGTCTGTCATTCCCTGGGTATTTATTTATTCCTATCGTCTATTAGCCCAACTCCTCCTCACCCCCCTCTCTTTGTCTATCTTGTCCACCCCCTCTCTCTGTCCACCTCTTCCACCCTCCACTCCCTACCCACCTCCTGCACTCTCCTACCCACCTCCTCCACTCTCCTACCCACCTCCTCCACCCTCCACTCCCTGCCCATTTCCTCCTGTCTGCCGCCCCCTCCCCCCCCCCCCCCCTCAATCTCTGCCCATGTCCTTCTGCTCCCTCCTGCAGAAGGTCAGCATTATGGTTTTATTGTTGTGACAAGAAGCCATACATCCCACCACTGATGAGTTGTTTTCAGTGTTTGCTTTTCGGGCAAATGTGTTCCCACTGTATGGAGGCACCTCTGTGTGGTGACTGTGGACACCAACTCCTTGAGGGTAGCCCCTGTGTTCCACTACCCGTGTGTTATAATTATCATAACTGTCAATTTCATGCTCACCAGATTACCTGGCCTAGCAGAAGGAAAAGAATATACAGGAGTATAAGTCCCTTGATCAATTCTCCTACACTGAGGCTCGTCAGAAATATGACCATCTTCACCCTATGTTGATGACATCTAACATTGCCTCTGTTATGATGACCTTTCCCCAACCTCCCTCTTCCAAACCACAGTCCCATCCCCCTCTCCTCTCCCCCTCTCCTATGGTTCCCATGTCCTCCCCTCTGCATGTTGCTCCCCCTCTCTGGCTGGAAAAGTGCCCCCTCTTCAGTGTTCACCAGTGGTGGACTTCCTCCAAGGACCTACCCCCTCCCTGTGTCTCCCAGGCCAGAGGCCTGTTGCCACAACTTGACTGCGGGACCCACAGTCCACATGCCCCTAGGTTGCCTGCTCTCTCTCTCTCTCTCTCTCTCTCTCTCTCTCTCTCTCTCTCTCTCTCTCTCTCTCACTCTCTCTCTCTCTCTCTTTCTCTCTCTGTTCCGGATCTTGCAGAGACCTGCTCTCTCTTTGTGTCCCAGTCTCCTCGATCTATAAAAGACAAGAAAAAGAAATCTCAGGACAGGGCCCCTCTGGTGCTCCCACAGATGCCATTTCCCACTAACAACCTGAGTTCTGACCTCTTATTTGTGGGTCTGCAGCTCGTGGGCTAGTGTTGCTACCTCTGGATCACAGTGTTCTGGGTTCGATTCCTGGCCAGGCTAGGGATTTCTCTGCCTGGGGACTGATTGTTCGTGTTGTCCTCATTATTTCATCATCATTCGTGACAGTGGCTAGATTGGAGTGTGAAAAAAAAATTGTACTGTTAAAAAATTTGGACTTTGTATGGACACTGATGACTGAGCAGTTGAGCACCCCACAAAACCAAACATCACCACCACCATCTTATTTATGGATGTCACTTGTCCTTGCCGATGATGGATGGTGACTTGGCGGCATGATTGGCTCCAGCCCATTCACCTCCCATTTGGATCCCTATTCATGCTTATTCAATGGAACTGTAATGGCTACTACTCTCACTTCGTGGAGTTGCAATTCCTTATTTCATTTTACTTGGCAGCTTGTGTTGTTCTCCAGGAATCTCATTTTACTGATGCTCACTCACAGACGCTTCTTGGGTTCCGTGCTTTCTTTCTGAACAGGGTTGGCCCTTTGACAGCTTTCAGTGGCATTTTCACATTGGTCTGCATGGACGTTGCTAGTACATGGATCCGATTTTGTACCATGTCAGAAGCACTTGTTGTCTGGGTCCACTTGGACTCTGCAATCATGGTTTGTAATCTCTATCTCCCTCCTACAGAGCACCTACACCTGCTGTCCTGACTACCCTCCTTCAGCAACTCCCCCATCCCTTCCTCCTCCTTGGGGATTTTAATGCCCATCACCCTTTGTGAGGCAGTGCGTTTTTGCTAGCTGCAGGTTCCTCATTGACCAATTTCTTATGGAGTGTGACTTGTGCCTTCTCAATGATGGTTCCCCTATTCGTTTCAGTGCCGCATATGGCACTTTCTCTGCCATTGATCTTTTGTTCACTTCCCCTCTCCTTCTTCCTTCCATACACTGACCTCTGCGATAGTGACCACTTCCTGTTGGTTCTCTTTTCACCTCCGAATGGCCAGGTTACCTGCTAGGCTTTCCATCATGCCCATTACCCTCTATATAACTTCCAGGTCATGTTTACATCTTCCTTGTCAGGTTGTATTGATGAAATCATTCAGAATCTGTCAATTAAGATAATTCGTGCCACCAGCATTGCCATCTCCCACTCAACAGCCTTTTCCCTGGTGGAGCAGGGCCATTGTCACTGCCATCGGTGAGAACTGTTGCACCATGCAACATTTTAAGCAGCACCTATTCTGCACTGGTCATATCATCTTTAAATGTCTTCATGCCAAAGCCTGTTACTTAATCCAATAGAGAAAGTGGATGTTTTGGGAAAGCTTTGTCTCCTTTCTAGGTTCTTCTGTCCCTTCATCATGGATGTTGGTCACACTTCACAACCTCCAAAGTTGATAGTGACAGTCTACTATTCCGAGCCTTGCCCTTCCAGGTAGCCTTTGTATAGATCCATCAGTTCTCACCAAACAACTCACAACTCATTTTGCGATGGCTTCAACATCAGCCTCTTATCCAGCTGCCTTCTTAATCTGGAAACAGCGGGCTGAAGCTTCCCACTTACGCTTTACCTGTTGTCGGGTGGAATCCTACTGTGAACCTTTTACTAAATGGGATCTTCTTCTGGCCCTCTCTTATTCCCACTATTCAGCCCCTGGCCCTGATTTCATCCACAACCAATTGCTTCAACTCCTCAGTCCTCCACAAAAAGATATGTGCCTCCAAGCATTTTTCCCTCTTAGTATAGAGACAGCCTTGTGGTTCCTGCCCTTAAGCCCAGCAAGGATCCATTATCCCTTGATAGTTACCAGCTAATGTCCTTTGGAGGTTATTTGAATGGATGGTGGCTCATCAGCTCATTTGGGTCCTCAAATCTCGGGACCCATGATCTCCTTACCAGTGCAGCTTTTGGGAGGGATGGTCTCCAATTGATGATTTTCTTTGATTTGAAATGGCAGTTCGACAGGCCTTCTCTCAGTGCTGCCATCATGTCACAGTTTTCTTCAATCTTCATAAGGCCTACAGAACAGCTTGGTGCCATCATATTCTGCTTAAAATCCATGAGTGGCGTCTTTGGGCCCCCTCTCAATATTTATTCACCAGTTCCTGTCCCACCAGTCATTCAGAATTTGGGAGGCACTGTTCTCAGCTCTCCAAAGACCCAGGAAAATTGTGTTCTGCACTGTTCTGTATTAAGTGCCTTTCTTTTTCTCATCACTATCAGTGGACTTGTGGCCTCTGTCAGATCATTTGTCACCCCCTGCTCTGTACATGGATGATTTCTGTACATGGATGATTTCTAGCTCACACTCAGAGGCCTCCATGGTGCCATCCAACCCACTTCCATATGAGCGCTCTCCGGTTTTCAATTCACTCGCCTTAAGTCAAGGGTGTGCATTTCCGTCACCATACTATGGTCTATCCTGATCCAGAGCTCTACCTCAATGACCAACACCTGACCGAGGTCCCCCAGTTCTATTTCTTGGGTCTCCTTTCTGACAGCATATCATTCTTCTGAACATTGGCTGTTTTGGTAAACTCGGTGTTCACTTCCTTGCCCGTAGCTCCTGGGGTACGGATCATTCTACTCATCTCCACCTTTATTGGGCATTAGTTCTGTTTCATCTGGACTGTGGTTGTCAAGTTTATGGATGAGTTGCCCCTTCCACACTGCTCCTATTCGCTCCAGTTCTCCATTGTAGTACCCGTTTAGCCAACAGTGCCTTTCACAGTAACTCTGTTGATATCTTCTGGTCGACAGTGGAATCCATCCTCTATTCGTCTGTGGTCCCAGCTCACGGTTTTCTATCCCATCACTGCCTGCTCTTCACTTGCTCACCTCCTTCTGCTCCATTCCTTTTATGGCTTCGGGACTTTGCCCACCCACTGCCCGCCCTTCGTCGGGGGGGGGTTACCATTTGGGCTCCGCCTCACTTCTCTCCACTGCGATTTCCATCTCCCTGCCTTGTCTTTTTCACCACATTCTCTCCTGGTTAGTTCCCTTGATTATTTCCTCGGCCCTGGATTCGAATGGATCTCTTCCGAGGTCTGAAAGTCTCCATCACTCCAATGATGTTCCATTGTTTGTTCCGCTGGCTGTCACAGCAGTTTCAGAATGCTATTGTTCCTTACACTGATGGCTCTAACACACCAATCATGTGGGATATGGTTTCACATCTTCTGTTGGTGCAGAACACCATCTCTTGACTGTCATGGTAGGGTCTTTGCTGTGGAACTGATGGCCATCTATCAGGCCCTCTGCTTTATTAAACGGTCATCCCTCACCTGAATTTTGTTATATATAGCTGAATTAATGGCCAACAGGCCAGGCTTGGTGATTTTTCCACCACTCCTTGATATCTGCCATCCACAACCTCCTCACTGATCTTGGTAGTGTGCTTGTTCAATATATGCAGCTTACATAGATCCCTTTTTGCTTAATCATGAGCTGACTTTTGGGATCTACATGCAATAAAAGAGACTGTCACCACATGGCCTCTCCCAGCAGGAATGTAACATCCTCTGCCATCTTCTTATTGGCCATATTACATTGACACATGGTTTCTTACTCCGCAGTGAGCCACCCTCTCTCCCCTTTGTAGTGTGAGGCCCCCTCATGCTAATCCATATTTTGCTGGACTGCCCCCACCTTTTGTCCCTTCACCCTAAATACACCCTCCCACCTTCCTTGTCCCAGGTGTTAGCGCGCACCCCTCACATTGTTACATCTGTCTTTGGCTATCTTCACTAACATTGTTTGTCTTCTCAGGTTTAAGTACCTGAACTTCCACCTGGAACTGGAGTCCCTCAATTAGTGTTGGCGTTGGTTATGGAGGCCTTGGCCTTGCCCCCACACCAGTCAGGTTCTTCCCCCCTTTTCCCTGTGTGTTGTCTGGTCTTTTGTGCAATTTTGTTTCCCCTTTTGTTGTGTCTTCTGTCCATGGTGTTATCCCCGTTGTGTTATGGTCATGCTATGGAGTGGGGATTGGGAAGTGTCGGTGGCAGTGCTGGTGCCCCAGTGTACATAGCGTCTCTGTGGGGTGCCCCTGCTCTCGCCATTTCCCCACCCTCCCCCTCCTTTTTTTCTTACTCTTTCTGCTGCCTCCATGTTTCTTTAATCTCTTTGTTTGCCCTGTTTTCGTTTTCCATTGACTGGACTGTTCTGTTTGAATTGTTTGTCCCTTGGTTTCTGCCACCTTAGATCATGGAACTGATGACTTTGCTTTCTGGTCCCCTCCCCCAATCAACCAACTGACCATCTGCCAATATTCTCCTTCCCCCTCTGTTCCTTCCTACCCTCTGGTTTTGTCCATCTCATCCTCCTCCCTCTCTCGATCCATCCTTACTTCCCCCACTCCCTTTCCATCTCCTCCAATTCCCACTCCCAGCCCATCTTTTCCTGTTCCTCTCTCGGTCCATCTCCATTGTCCCCTCTCTCTGTGCATCTCCTTCCCTTATCTGTGTCCATCTCTTTCTTCCCCCTATCTGTCGGTCCATCTCCTACTCCCCTTTCTCTCTCCACCTTATCATTGCCACCACAATAGGAAGTCGTTGGTTCTTACCCTTACAGGATTCCTTTCCACGTAGTAAGTAATATGTGTACTAAATTTAGTTCAAATCAATCCAGGGGCTTAGGAGGAGCTTTTTAGCTATGGCCTTGTCCACATATGCACATGTTATGTCTTTTACGTGTGTTTAACATAATTCACACATATTACACCTGTAACTGTATCGAAATTCACCCTGCGGTTTCGTCTCACACTGCTCATTGTTTATTATATCATATCACTTTAACTTTTTGTCATACAGTGATATATTTTTGTTGGTACATTCAGCCACACATGTGGATACTGCCCGCAAAATGTGTTGTGAACAGAGTTATCAGAAAAGAAGTAAAATATTTAAATGTAATGCATCTCATTGTTTATGAAGTTGTATCTCCTGAGCTACATGTCACAGTGGTATTAAATGTATTGTGAATGGAGGCATTATTAAAGAAATAGACAATTAAAATGGCATGCCTGATACAGCATTTTTACTGCATGAACAGTGAAAATGTAGTAAGCAATAAATTTTTTCCTTACATCATTTCATGGGGGGGGGGGTTCTCATAAGAAAAAGTTTCATAAAGGGATTCTGGTCCTAGCTGCTGGTGATGGTGGTCATGTGTGCGTGAGATGTGCTTGCTTGCATGTGTTTTTGTTTTGTTTTTTTCTAACAAAGGCTGTAACTGAAAGCTTATGTGAAAGTGTCTTTTAATTATCTCTGCAACTTAATGTCCCATCTTTATGATAAGTAGCAGTCTCTCTTTTCCTTACATTGTTGTTTTCATAAAGGTTTGAAATTATATGTAAAGTATGTTGCAAGTCACTAACTGCTCTCATTTTCCAATACTGACTGAATATATTCTGACTATTTGTGTTTCGTGAGCTAAGCTACTTTTTCACCCCCAACTGTTTGATACATAAGTGGTTCTCACCCTCACAGCGATTCTTCTCAGACAGTAACTGATATGTGTACCAAGTTTGATTGAAATTGGTCCAGTGTTTTAGGAGGAGATGTGGAACATACTTACTTACATATACGCATACACCCATTTTTATAATATGTATAAATTTAATGTATTTTAATATTGTTCCGCCTGCCTCGCCCCCCCCCCCCCCCTGCCCACCTCACCCACCAAGCCCCCCATGAACCATGGACCTTGCCGTTGGTGGGAAGGCTTGCGTGCCTCAGCAATACAAATAACCATACCGTAGGTGCAACCACAACAGAAGGGTATCTGTTGAGAGGCCAGACAAACGTGTGGTTCTTAAAGAGGAGCAGCAGCCTTTTCAGTAGTTGCTGGGGCAACAGTCTGGATGATTGACTGATATTGCCTTGTAACATTAACCAAAACAGCCTTGCTGTGTTGGTACTGCGAACGGCTGAAAGCAAGGGGAAACTACAACCATAATTTTTCCTGAGAGCATGCAACTTTACTGTATGGTTAAATGATGATGGCGTCCTCTTGGGTAAAATATTCTAGAGGTAAAATAGTCGCCCATTCAGATCTCTGGACAGGGACTACTCAGGACAATGTCATTATCAGGAGAAATAAAACTGGCATTCTACAGATAGGAGCACAGAATGCCCGCTTCCTTAATCGGGCAGGTAGGTTAGATAATTTAAAAAGGGAATTGGATATGTTAAATTTATATATAGTGGGAATTAGGGAAGTTTGGTGGCAGGAGGAACAAGACTTTTGGTCAGTTGAATGCAGCATTATAAATACAAAACCAAATAGGGATAATGCAGGAGTAGGTTTTATAATGAATAAAAAATGGGAGCATGGGTAAGCTACTACAAACAGCTTAGTGAACGCATTGTTGTAGCCAAGATAGACCTGAAGCCCATGCCTACCACAGTAGTACAAGTTTATATGCCAACTAGCTCTGCAGATGATGAAGAGATTGAAGAAATCTATGATGTGATAAAAGGAATTATTTAGATAGTGAAGGGAGATGAAAATTTAATAGTCATGGTAGACTAGAATTTGATAATAGGAAAAGGGAGAGAAGGAAAAGTAATATGTGAATATGGAATGGGGCTGAGGAAAGAAAGAGGAAGTCGCTTGGTAGAATTTTGCACATGGCATAACTTAATCATAGCTAACACTTGGTTTAAGAATCATTTGTATATGTGGAAGAGGCCTGGAGACACTGGTAGGTTTCAAACAGATTATATAATGGTAAGACAGAGATTTAGGAACCAGGTTTTAAATTATAAGACATTTCCAGGGGCAGATGTGGAGAGGATATAAGTTGTAGACTAGCAATGACAAGGAAAACCTTCCTGAAGAACAGAAATTTATTAGCATTGAGTGTAGATTTAAGTAAACAAGACTCTCACTAATCCAGTCCTCAGTAATCTGGTGCACATCCAAAAACACTTGCACAATGAATTACCATGTGCAACAATGTTTAGTTAAACAATGCTTTATATATGTATTTGAAATTGTAACTTTCTTCTCAGCTCAGGAACATGTCTTCTAAAAGGAAACATGTTATGGTAGACCTCAAGCAGATACACCCATGGCTCTTCTTTCGTCTTTTTTTTCTTCTTCTTCTTCTTCTTCTTCTTCTTGTGTATCCTGCCTTCTTGAGAGCTCTTGTGAAGAGACACGATACATCAAGTTCCATTGTGGTGTAGGACAATCAATGAAGCTACATAACAGTTAATAATTTAACTTGTGAAACTGCCAGTTCATTGGAATTTATGGAGAGAATAACACTCTCATACTCTCATGCTGTCAGCAAACTTTGTGTAGCATTTTGTGTGTGTAATGGGCCTTACTACAACACAAATCATTCTAATGAATTAATTAAACTGCTTTACAATGTTGCTAGGCAACATAATCAATAAGGTGATATGTGTCTCAATTAAAACTGGACCTCAATATTTTGAATAAACTTTCGGTTCATTTTTTGTCAAAATCAGCACGTATCTCAAAATTAATTTCCAACTTCGTGCATTAGATCCAAACGCATTTGCAACTGTTGTATGCAATTTACTGGACAGCTTGATCATGCACTGGCATGTAACGTATTTCAAATGACCCATTTGTAATAACTTGATGTGTCGATCTCACATAAAGTTTAAATGAAAATGGATTTACTCTCCATTTGGGTCAAGATCACAAAATAAAATTCACCACGTAGGTCAGTAAACTGTACACACACACTTCTAGCACTCTAAGTGATAACTTGTCTCAGAGTAAAAGCCGCACATAAATTCACACTTTTTTATGCATACAAAATTCAAAACACCTTTATATTAAACAAATAAATTACAGCATGTAATTAGTAACTAAACATTTCCAATTCTGAATAAACTTCAAGAACTTGTATTTCATAATCAATAAAATTTTATCGCCTGAGAGAAGTTATTAGTTTGCTAAAATGGATTCAGATTACAGTCAACTTGTGTCTGGGTGATGATGTAATGAATCAACACTTGCTCGGAATGAATAAAATACCAGTACTGAAAAATACTGTCCATTGAGTAATTTACTGACTTTTATAACAAATTTGGAACCCCTTGCATCGCAACATAGAAACTCGAAATTTTAGACAAGTTAAATTGAGGTTCTTCGCAGAAAGCCTTTGTTGCTGAGTTCAGTGTTGGACGAGTAACTATTTATGACATTGAAAAGACAGTACTCAACAGTACTATTGTTCTTTTGCAATATTTATGTTGTGAAAAGCAGTGTGCGATGAAATAGGTATATCGAGTGTCGAAAGAACAATAGTACACCACAAAAAGAAAGAGAAACATGGTGAACAATGTGAGGAAGGTCACAACGCAAAGTTGCGCTCACGTGTCAGTAATAAAGCGGTAGTGTGACCTCCAGAGCAGATGAGAGGAAATGAAGATCAGCAAATCATCCCACTGATGATGCCTCAGAACAAGAAAAAGGCAAAACGCGTCTGAGATAAATAAATTAAGTGGCAGCAGGAAAAGGCGGTTTTATTTACAAAACAATTTTTTCCCCCCCTGCAAAGGATGGCCACGCAAACAATTTGCATATGCATGCCTGTACCAGTTTCTTCGGTGCTTCAGTGTATAAATAACACATTACACTACCGACATTAACATACCACATTACAGTGCAATAATTCTACATACATGTGTGATATTGCATATTAAATATTGTAATTACCAGATTCTTTTGCTTTACACATGCAAAATCAGATGTCATATTCCATAATTAGATTAGGACTGAATCCACATCACAAACATTACATCATCAGATGTCACAAATTGCTAAGTGTGCCACAGCTTGACAACTAACAACAGCTGTTACAATGTTATCAAAGATACCCATATATCCAAAAATTGCAGGACTATAAATAAGAGAAGTGTAAGGCACATTACATATATATATTGCCGATGTGCCATACTTAGTTGCTGTATTATGTATCGGGTAACCAGTGACCGAAAAACACTTGAGGGTGTACAAACAAATGTAATAAAATCTTTTAAACAGTATATTAAAATAATATATTTAATAAGCACAAATTTCATGAAATATTGAAAGATGAAACAATCTATTGATTTCTGACATACCAAACTTAACAAATGCTTGTTGTACAGGTCATCAGTGCCTGAAGGACAAGAGTAATGCATAAAAGTACAAATTCCATAAATATTTTAAAATTATATTATCAATGGTGCACCAAAATAATTCTCTTAAAGCAGATAGCTTGTAGATACAAATGTGTGTCTATGTGTCTGGCCTATATATTGCCAAAATGGGTAAGTAGTGGTAGTATGTACCAAAAAGAGAAAGACTGCCAATATATAATCAGTATTAATTTCTAAGTACATCTTATTGGACCCATAAGGATGCCAAAACGATCCTCTCAAAATCATGAACATGCATCTTCCATTTAGCAGATACATAGTAACATACCACATTATTTGAAAAAATGTATCGAACCAAATAGCAAAATTAGAGAATGTCATTGCAGAAATATTTAATGACGTACACTGAGTAAAAATGAGTCAATGCAGACTACATAATAAAATAATCCAAGTGCCAACTAAATTAGCTTTCAATTCCATTTTTTAAATATGTAGAAGGTACGAAAAGGTAAAAATCTTTTTAATATCTGTCAACCGATATAAAATGTAAGGCAGGGCAGCAAACAAATGTCACCTGTGACAAGAAATGGAGGAACCTACAATGGGTACATCAGGTAATTCATGACATAAAGAAGTAGTAGTAGTAGTAGTAGTAGTAGTAGTAGTAGTAGTAGTAGTAGCAGTAGCAACTTTATTCATCCATAGATCTCGTTTTACAAGGATATAGGACATGTCAATTTATTTACAAGTTTAGACTAATTTAAAATAAGCTAATTGGTATACACATACATTTACAGACTTATAGTTAGAGACAAACATTAGATTTCCTACTCGTATACAATACTTTTTTTACAAACAACTTGCTAAATAATGTAATGCCACACTGTTCACTCGTAACTCACTATCAGTCACTGCACGCACTATACATACATTGTTTCATAACACTTCACTCACTACACACACACACCGGAGGCAACAGTTTGTTGCGAAAGCTTGAATTTTGTGTGTATGTTTGTGTTCGTTTGTGTGTCTGTCGACCTGCCAGCACTTTCATTTGGTAAGTCACATCATTGGAATGTTTCCTTCTATTATAACTATATATTTATATATATATATATATATATATATATATATATATATATATATATACCTAAAAACAAAGATGATGTGACTTACCAAATGAAAGTGCTGGCAGGTCGACAGACACACAAACGAACACAAACATACACACAAAATTCAAGCTTTCGCAACAAACTGTTGCCTCATCAGGAAAGAGGGAAGGAGAGGGAAAGACGAAAGGATGTGGGTTTTAAGGGAGAGGGTAAGGAGT
The DNA here is from genome assembly GCF_023864275.1 of Schistocerca cancellata. NCBI lineage: Eukaryota > Metazoa > Arthropoda > Insecta > Orthoptera > Acrididae > Schistocerca > Schistocerca cancellata. The sequence goes on from NC_064631.1 coordinate 502,171,408, forward strand.
CATTCCAGTCCCGGGAGCGGAAAGACTTACCTTATGGGGAAAAAAGGACGGGTATACACTAGCACACACACACATATCCATCCACACATATACAGACACAAGCAGACATATTTAAAAATTTTTTTTTTTTTTTTTTTTTTTTTTTTTTTTTTTTTTTTTTTTTTTTTTTTTTTTTTTTTTTTTTTTAAATATGTCTGCTTGTGTCTGTATATGTGTGGATGGATATGTGTGTGTGTGCTAGTGTATACCCGTCCTTTTTTCCCCATAAGGTAAGTCTTTCCGCTCCCGGGACTGGAATGACTCCTTACCCTCTCCCTTAAAACCCACATCCTTTCGTCTTTCCCTCTCCTTCCCTCTTTCCTGATGAGGCAACAGTTTGTTGCGAAAGCTTGAATTTTGTGTGTATGTTTGTGTTCGTTTGTGTGTCTGTCGACCTGCCAGCACTTTCATTTGGTAAGTCACATCATCTTTGTTTTTAGGTATATTTTTCCTTCATGGAATGTTTCCTTCTATTATAACCATATATATATATATATATATATATATATACACACAGGTCGACAGACACACAAACGAACACAAACATACACACAAAATTCAAGCTTTCGCAACAAACTGTTGCCTCATCAGGAAAGAGGGAAGGAGAGGGAAAGACGAAAGGATGTGGGTTTTAAGGGAGAGGGTAAGGAGTCATTCCAATCCTGGGAGCAGAAAGACTTACCTTAGGGGGAAAAAAGGACAGGTATACACTCGCACACACACACATATCCATCCGCATATACACAGACACAAGCAGACATTTGTAAAGGCAAAGAGTTTGGGCAGAGATGGAATGACTCCTTACCCTCTCCCTTAAAACCCAAATCCTTTTGTCTTTCCCTCTCCTTCCCTCTTTCCTGACGAGGCAACCGTTGGTTGCGAAAGCTAGAATTTTGTGTGTATGTTTGTGTGTCTATCGACCTGCCAGCGCTTTTGTTTGGTAAGTCTCATCATCTTTCTTTTTAGATATATTTTTCCCACGTGGAATGTTTCCCTCTATATATATATATATATATATATATATATATATATATATATATATATATATATATAAAAACAAAGATGATGTGACTTACCAAATGAAAGTGCTGGCAGGTCGACAGACACACAAACGAACACAAACATACACACAAAATTCAAGCTTTCGCAACAAACTGTTGCCTCATCAGGAAAGAGGGAAGGAGAGGGAAAGACGAAAGGATGTGGGTTTTAAGGGAGAGGGTAAGGAGTCATTCCAGTCCCGGGAGCGGAAAGACTTACCTTAGGGGGAAAAAAGGACGGGTACACACTCGCGCACACACACACATATCCATCCACACATATACAGACACAAGCAGACATATTTAAAGACAAAGAGTTAGGGCAGAGATGTCAGTCGAGGCAGAAGTGCAGAGGCAAAGATGTTGTTGAATGACAGGTGAGGTATGAGTGGCGGCAACTTGAAATTAGCGGAGATTGAGGCCTGGTGGATAACGGGAAGAGAGGATATATTGAAGAGCAAGTTCCCATCTCCGGAGTTCGGATAGGTTGGTATTAGTAGGAAGTATCCAGATAACCCGGACGGTGTAACACTGCGCCAAGATGTGCTGGTCGTGCACCAAGGCATGTTTAGCCACAGGGTGATCCTCATTACCAACAAACACTGTCTGCCTGTGTCCATTCATGCGAATGGACAGTTTGTTGCTGGTCATTCCCACATAGAATGCATCACAGTGTAGGCAGGTCAGTTGGTAGATCACGTGGGTGCTTCCACACGTGGCTCTGCCTTTGATTGTGTACACCTTCCGGGTTACAGGACTGGAGTAGGTGGTGGTGGGAGGGTGCATGGGACAGGTTTTACACCGGGGGCGGTTACAAGGGTAGGAGCCAGAGGGTAGGGAAGGTGGTTTGGGGATTTCATAGGGATGAACTAAGAGGTTACGAAGGTTAGGTGGACGGCGGAAAGACACTCTTGGTGGAGTGGGGAGGATTTCATGAAGGATGGATCTCATTTCAGGGCAGGATTTGAGGAAGTCGTATCCCTGCTGGAGAGCCACATTCAGAATCTGATCCAGTCCCGGAAAGTATCCTGTCACAAGTGGGGCACTTTTGTGGTTCTTCTGTGGGAGGTTCTGGGTTTGAGAGGATGAGGAAGTGGCTCTGGTTATTTGCTTCTGTACCAGGTCGGGAGGGTAGTTGCGGGATGCGAAAGCTGTTGTCAGGTTGTTGGTGTAATGCTTCAGGGATTCCGGACTGGAGCAGATTCGTTTGCCACGAAGACCTAGGCTGTAGGGAAGGGACCGTTTGATGTGGAATGGGTGGCAGCTGTCGTAATGGAGGTACTGTTGCTTGTTGGTGGGTTTGATGTGGACGGACGTGTGAAGCTGGAAATTGGACAGGTGAAGGTCAACATCAAGGAAAGTGGCATGGGATTTGGAGTAGGACCAGGTGAATCTGATGGAACCAAAGGAGTTGAGGTTGGAGAGGAAATTCTGGAGTTCTTCTTCACTGTGAGTCCAGATCATGAAGATGTCATCAATAAATCTGTACCAAACTTTGGGTTGGCAGGCCTGGGTAACCAAGAAGGCTTCCTCTAAGCGACCCATGAATAGGTTGGCGTACGAGGGGGCCATCGTGGTACCCATGGCTGTTCCCTTTAATTGTTGGTATGTCTGGTTTTCAAAAGTGAAGAAGTTGTGGGTCAGGATGAAGCTGGCTAAGGTAATGAGGAAAAAGGTTTTAGGTAGGGTGGCAGGTGATCGGCGTGAAAGGAAGTGCTCCATCGCAGCGAGGCCCTGGACGTGTGGGATATTTGTGTATAAGGAAGTGGCATCAATGGTGACAAGGATGGTTTCTGGGGGTAACGGACTGGGTAAGGATTCCAGGCGTTCGAGAAAGTGGTTGGTGTCTTTGATGAAGGATGGGAGACTGCATGTAATGGGTTGAAGGTGTTGATCCACGTAGGCAGAGATACGTTCTGTGGGGGCTTGGTAACCAGCTACAATGGGGCGGCCGGGATGATTGGGTTTGTGAATTTTAGGAAGAAGGTAGAAGGTAGGGGTGCGGGGTGTCGGTGGGGTCAGGAGGTTGATGGAGTCAGGTGAAAGGTTTTGTAGGGGGCCTAAGGTTCTGAGGATTCCTTGAAGCTCTGCCTGGACATCAGGAATGGGATTACCTTGGCAAACTTTGTATGTGGTGTTGTCTGAAAGCTGACGCAGTCCCTCAGCCACATACTCCCGACGATCAAGTACCACGGTCGTGGAACCCTTGTCCGCCGGAAGAATGACGATGGACCGGTCAGCCTTCAGATCACGGATAGCCTGGGCTTCAGCAGTGGTGATGTTTGGAGTAGGATTAAGGTTTTTTAAGAAGGATTGAGAGGCAAGGCTGGAAGTCAGAAATTCCTGGAAGGTTTGGAGAGGGTGATTTTGAGGAAGAGGAGGTGGGTCCCGCTGTGACGGAGGACGGAACTGTTCCAGGCAGGGTTCAATTTGGATAGTGTCTTGGGGAGTTGGATCATTAGGGGTAGGATTAGGATCATTTTTCTTCGTGGCAAAGTGATACTTCCAGCAGAGAGTACGAGTGTAGGACAGTAAATCTTTGACGAGGGCCGTTTGTTTGAATCTGGGAGTGGGGCTGAAGGTGAGGCCTTTGGATAGGACAGAGGTTTCGGATTGGGAGAGAGGTTTGGAGGAAAGGTTAACTACTGAATTAGGGTGTTGTGGTGCCAGATTGTGTTGATCGGAATTTTGAGGTTTTGGAGGGAGTGGAGCTGGAAGTGGGAGATTGAGTAGATGGGAGAGACTGGGTTTGTGTGCAATGAGAGGTGGTTGAGGTTTGCTGGAAAGGTTGTGAAAGGTGAGTGAGTTGCCTTTCCGGAGGTGGGAAACCAGGAGATTGGATAGTTTTTTGAGGTGAAGGGTGGCATGCTGTTCTAATTGGCGGTTGGCCTGTAGGAGGATGCTCTGAATAGCCGGTGTGGATGTGGGAGAGGAAAGATTGAGGACTTTTATTAAGGATAGGAGTTGACGGGTGTGTTCATTGGCTGAGTTGATGTGTAGGTGAAGGATTAGGTGGGTGAGGGCAATGGATTGTTCAGTTTGGAACTGGTATAGGGACTGATGGAAAGAAGGGTTGCAGCCAGAGATGGGAACTTTAAGTGTGAGGCCTTTGGGGGTTATGCCAAATGTCAGACAAGCCTGAGAAAATAGAATATGTGAGCGTAATCTGGCTAGGGTGAAGGCATGTTTGCGGAGGGAATGTAAATAAAACTTAATGGGGTCGTTGTGGGGGTGTTGTGAGGGTGACATGGTATTAGAAGGTGGAAAGTTTAACATGAGGTTGAAATGAAAATGAAAGATAGAAATATATGGGGAGAGAGAAAGGTGAACTAGAAAGCAATTGGAGATCTGGTATGAAAAAAGGCGAAAAAGTGTTGGTTAAGTTGATCTTGTATTGAACTTGGGTTGGTAGACAGCGATGTGCAAAAAGGTTAGGTGGTTGTGTTGCCGCTAAATCACGTTAAAGGACGGAGAAATTCGGGAAAATTTCGAGAAAATTTCGAAAAAACGTATTAAAGGAGTAGTGTTGTGGTGAAAGATTACGAAAATGGGGCTAACAATTGTAGAAAAAATGACGTTAAAACCTGTGGGGAGCGGCTAAAATGATCAGTGATGTGCGAAAAACGGAAGTGGAAATAAAGTTAAAGTTATTAGAACTAGCCGAAATGGTTGTTAAATACGTGAAAGCAGCTGTTATTGAACTAGAAACGGTGGATTTTATAGCAGCGGTAGTGTTGAAAGCGGAAAATAAAATCTTTTGGTTATGGTTGGGAAGTGGGTTACGTATTGTTGAGCATATTTATGGCGGGATAAAATTGTATAGTAGATTACGGTAAAAGGGGAAGGTGAATACAAAGTGAAACTACTGGTAAAAACAGAAAGAGAAAATAAAGAGAAAAAAGAGAAATAAGACGACAGGAAAGATTTCGAAATGCAAAGGTGACAATAACAAACGTAATTGTTGGGTTCAAATTAATGATATGGTTATAATAGAAGGAAACATTCCACGAAGGAAAAATATATCTAAAAACAAAGATGATGTGACTTACCAAATGAAAGTGCTGGCAGGTCGACAGACACACAAACGAACACAAACATACACACAAAATTCAAGCTTTCGCAACAAACTGTTGCCTCATCAGGAAAGAGGGAAGGAGAGGGAAAGACGAAAGGATGTGGGTTTTAAGGGAGAGGGTAAGGAGTCATTCCAGTCCCGGGAGCGGAAAGACTTACCTTAGGGGGAAAAAAGGACGGGTACACACTCGCACACACACACATATCCATCCACACATATACAGACACAAGCAGACATATTTAAAGACAAAGAGTTAGGGCAGAGATGTCAGTCGAGGCAGAAGTGCAGAGGCAAAGATGTTGTTGAATGACAGGTGAGGTATGAGTGGCGGCAACTTGAAATTAGCGGAGATTGAGGCCTGGTGGATAACGGGAAGAGAGGATATATTGAAGAGCAAGTTCCCATCTCCGGAGTTCGGATAGGTTGGTATTAGTAGGAAGTATCCAGATAACCCGGACGGTGTAACACTGCGCCAAGATGTGCTGGTCGTGCACCAAGGCATGTTTAGCCACAGGGTGATCCTCATTACCAACAAACACTGTCTGCCTGTGTCCATTCATGTGAATGGACAGTTTGTTGCTGGTCATTCCCACATAGAATGCATCACAGTGTAGGCAGGTCAGTTGGTAGATCACGTGGGTGCTTTCACACGTGGCTCTGCCTTTGATTGTGTACACCTTCCGGGTTACAGGACTGGAGTAGGTGGTGGTGGGAGGGTGCATGGGACAGGTTTTACACCGGGGGTGGTTACAAGGGTAGGAGCCAGAGGGTAGGCAAGGTGGTTTGGGGATTTCATAGGGATGAACTATGAGGTTACGAAGGTTAGGTGGACAGTGGAAAGACACTCTTGGTGGAATGGGGAGGATTTCATGAAGGATGGATCTCATTTCAGGACAGGATTTGAGGAAGTCGTATCCCTGCTGGAGAGCCACATTCAGAGTCTGATCCAGTCCCGGAAAGTATCCTGTCACAAGTGGGGCGCTTTTGTGGTTCTTCTGTGGGAGGTTCTGGGTTTGAGAGGATGAGGAAGTGGCTCTGGTTATTTGCTTCTGTACCAGGTCGGGAGGGTAGTTGCGGGATGCGAAAGCTGTTGTCAGGTTGTTGGTGTAATGGTTCAGGGATTCCGGACTGGAGCAGATTCGTTTGCCACGAAGACCTAGGCTGTAGGGAAGGGACTGTTTGATGTGGAATGGGTGGCAGCTGTCATAATGGAGGTACTGTTGCTTGTTGGTGGGTTTGATGTGGACGGACGTGTGAAGCTGGCCATTGGGCAGGTGGAGGTCAACATCAAGGAAAGTGGCATGGGATTTGGAGTAGGACCAGGTGAATCTGATGGAACCAAAGGAGTTGAGGTTGGAGAGGAAATTCTGGAGTTCTTCTTCACTGAGAGTCCATATCATGAAGATGTCATCAATAAATCTGTACCAAACTTTGGGTTGGCAAGCCTGGGTAACCAAGAAGGCTTCCTCTAAGCGACCCATGAATAGGTTGGTGTACGAGGGGGCCATCGTGGTACCCATGGCTGTTCCCTTTAATTGTTGGTGTTGATCTACGTAGGCAGAGATACGTTCTGTGGAGGCTTGGTAACCAGCTACATCCTGACCCACAACTTCTTCACTTTTGAAGACCAGACATACGAGGATGTAAAGAGCAACTGATAATAGATGCAGAGGTGACATATCAAGCTAAAACTAAACAAAGGTCACTACACTATGCATACATTGATGACCAAAAAGCTTTTGATAGTGTACCCCACTCATGGTTACTACAAATATTGGAAATATACAAAGTAGATCCTAAATTGATACAGTTCCTAAACATAGTAATGAAAAATTGGAAGACCACACTTAATATCCAAACAAATTCAAATACTATCACATCACAGCCAATACAGATTAAGCGTGGAATATACCAAGGAGACTGATTAAGTCCTTTCTGGTTCTGCCTTGCTCTGAACCTACTATCCAACATGCTAAATAATACAAATTATGGATACAATATTACTGGAACATACCAACACAAAACCCACATTTGCTATACATGGATGATCTAAAACTACTGGCAGCAACAAATCAACAACTCAACCAATTACTAAAGATAACAGAAGTATTCAGCAGTGATATAAATATGGCTTTTGGAACAGACAAATGAAAGAAAAATAGCATAGTCAAGGGAAAACACACTAAACAAGAAGATTACACATTGGATAACCACAGCGACTGCATAGAAGCGATGGAAAAAAACAGATGCCTATAAATATCTAGGATACAGACAAAAAATAGGAATAGATAATACAAATATTGAAGAAGAACTAAAAGAAAAATATAGACAAAGACTAACAAAAATACTGAAAACAGAACTGACAGCAAGAAACAAGACAAAAGCTATAAATACTTATGCTATAGCTATATTGACCTATTCATTTGGAGTAGTGAAATGGAGTAACACAGACCTAGAAGCACTCAATACACTTACACGATCACAATGCCACAAATATAGAATACATCACATACATTCAGCAACAGAAAGATTCACATTAAGCAGAAAGGAAGGAGGAAGGGGATTTATCGACATAAAAAACCTACATTATGGACAGGTAGACAATTTAAGAAAATTCTTTCTAGAACGAACAGAAACTAGCAAAATACACAAAGCAATCACTCATATAAATACATCGGCTACACCACTACAATTTCATAACCACCTCTACAACCCTTTAGATCACATAACATCAACAGATACGAAGAAAGTAAATTGGAAAAAGAAAACACTACATGGCAAGCACCCGTATCATCTAACACAGCCACACATAGATCAAGATGCATCCAACACATGGCTAAGAAAAGGCAATATATACATTGAGACGGAAGGATTCATGATTGCAATACAGGATCAAACAATAAACACCAGATATTACAGCAAGCATATTATTAAAGATCCCAATACCACAACAGATAAATGCAGACTTTGCAAACAAGTATACCTTATTCCTTATTGTTCTAATAGGCAGTTCTCATGCTTCATTATTACTGCCTGTATAATTTCCAATAAAAGGTTCTTTAACTACATGAGAATCAGGTAATGTTAATACTAAGTGGCTCTGGTCAAAATCAATCCTTCCTTGACATATTGTTAAGAAATCTGTGCCAATTAACATCTCAATACTTAAACCAAGCACAGTTAAACAAGAATGGTGTATTATTATGTCGCCTTACCAATTGGTATCAAAGCTTCATGCTGTATGGGTCTAGAAACTTTTCCAGGAGCACCAGTTATTCTTAAACCATTTACTTTCATGACAGCTTATTTATTCTTATTAGGAATAGAATCAAAGAACACTTGGGACAAAGCAGTAGCTTCACTGCCACTATCAAGAAGACAACACACTATTACTCTTAAGATGTTAGTTTTTATAATAGGGTGAGTTATTCTGGTTTTAACAGGTTACTCAATAAAGTCTTCTAATAAATCCTTTTTAATCTGTTTCCAGCTAAAGTAGTTTTGTTCAGCTGCAAGTACATTCACACTTAGATTCACTGGGTCATCAATCTCTTCTGTTCCCACTATCTTTTCCAACCTGTTCACCAATTTTAAATCAAAGCACTTGACAACTTTTGTTTGCTGCACATCAGCTAAACTACACTCTACCTTTGAGTGACTGTGTCCCTGCACAAGATTGCTATATATAACACTATTATTGTCATTTAAAGTTTGTGGCAAGTCAATACAGCTAATAGGTTCCTTGACCTCATTATTATTGGTACCCCCTTCATCCATTAATTCCTCCTTCTCAAAACCTTGCAAAACTTCCTCTGCTTCCTGTACCAAAACCTTAGCCTTCATATTGCCATTATTGTAAAAGATGTAAGCCTTTATTTCATCTTCATCCTTATCAGATTTAAACCTGTTAACTTGTTCCTCCCTGTTATCTGTAGTGTTTTCCTTTTCCTTCTTGACCCTAAAAAAAAAAAGTCCAAAATGCTGTCAACTATATAAGCAGGAGGTTTAGCATATCACTGGTACTGTCTGTTCCCATTTCATCATCCCTGTTATCTATTTGGGTGTGCTGACTGACTGTGGTATTATTAAATTTTTTTTTTTTTTTTTTTTTTTTTTTTTTTTTTTACTGGCTGTGTTACTCAGATAGGGTAGTACTTGGCTCTCCATCTTATCTCAATTACACATTATTTACAGTTCTGTTTTTGTTGTAATAATTATTGTGAAAGCATAGTAGCTGTCTCCCAGCTCTTCCTCTATCACAGCCTTGACCACGATAAGTTGATCTTGTATTCTGAACCTCCATACTTCTAACATTCATGTTCCCACTGTCATTATTTCTGTTGTTTACATAACTATTAGAAGACCTATCATTATTTTGCACCCACTCCTCAGCAGTAGCTACTCTCTCAACTTGCTTCAGATACTCAGTGATCCTATACACATTATCTCTAGGTGCAGAAATGATTCTTTCCTTCCAATACCAAATCACTTTACCTTCTAGTCCCATTATAATCATTTCTGATTTAATCTTTTCTGTCAGGTGTGACAGCCATTAGACCCACTTTCTAGAGAACTCTCTTACTGACTCACATCCTGGAGCAAACTTTTTACTACTCCAAACACTCTCAAAACATTGTTTTGTTTGTTGTGTGACCAGCACTCATTAAGAACTGCAGTAGTAAATTCGGAAAGAGTTTTGTATCTAATGATTGCATCAGTTGACCATCGCAAAGCATCTCCTAACAAATGACTTCTTATGAAAGAATTTTTTCTAATTCCAACTTTGCAATAGGCAAAACATCCTCAAAATCATTCCAGAACTCTAATAGGTGAATTTGTTTGTCTGGATCAAAACATGAAAATTGATTAGGTCTGATGAAAGCTGCATCAACTGAAGCAACATTTTGTAGAGTAGTATTACAAGAGTTATCAGAGATTACTCAATTTTCTGTGTTAGTAATACTAGTATTTAGTCCCTCTGCTTGTAGTTCTACTGCTTCCGCTCTGTCAGAATTTCACAAAATCCGATTTTATTTTCTTAATATCTTTATGACAAGTATGAACTCTAGTAGTTACTTCTTCAAATTGATTAGAGCATAGTTTGGATTCATTGCCTATTCTTTCTGACAACATTCCTTCCATAAGTTCATCTGTGCCTTTGAAATCTTTGCTAATTTCAGCTTTGAAAGTACTATGCAATTTAGTTAGCTGTTCCCCTATTTTGACTTGCAGATCATGGTGGTCAGAATCAATTTTATAATTTAAATTATTCAGTTTTGAGATCATTCTTTATTACTATTCTGTAGTTCTTTAGTATTAGCTGCAGTCTTACTGTTCAGTTCTTTATTATTATGCTTTAGTTCTTTATGATGTGATTCATGTTTAGCAAACAGTAATTGCACCCAGTTTGGTGTTCTACATCGCCACTTAGCATTACCACCAATTTTAAAGGAGTATGTAGCATTCCCTGACTTGGCTGAATTTCAGAAATATTGAAGTCCGTCTCATTATCTGATAAGTCTACTAATTCTACTTTTTCATTTTTGACCTCAACTTCATTTACCTTGTCATCAGAAAATGGTTCTAACTTTGCATTAACACTGAGCTTTACTCCTGATTCTGGATTTATTACTTTGGCAGAACCATCCTCATTAATTTCAGTTTCTAAATCTGAGGATTCATCGTCAGAGAGTGGTTCCATCTTAACTTCACATTGTTCTTATCCGTACATTCCATTTTCAATAGCCTGTTGGAAGCAGTTAACAAATATTTGAAATATTCTTGACTTGACTTAATTGCTTGACCTCAGCAAGCAATGCCAACATGGTGTACTGGAAAATGGTATGTGATGCATTGCAATGTAATGCAGGCAGCAGCAGCAGCAGTTGTGTCAGTGAGGATGGCCTACTGCTGTATCTCCAGGGGAGGTCTTGGCACCAGTGAGCAGGTGCAGCAGCTTGTAGGTAGCTTGCAGGTCCACACTGCTCTATGATGATGCACCATCTTCTTCTAACCTCAGCACTGGTGGTAACTGTGATCTAGTGTTGTCTTATTCACCCCTCTGTCACAATCAAAGTTACTGGGGCTAACATTCACAGTTTATTTTCCACGTTTGTGGTGAGCGATTAACTTTGATGATTAGAAGTCAGGGCGGGAGACTTATTTAGTTGGAACTTACTGTAGAGGTCACCTCTCAACTGCTCATAGTGCTGTGTATATTAGGGACATTATTATTATTATTGACATTTTTTTCTCAGACTGTTAAGTCTGGTTAAAAATGGAACGTGACGCGGACCTTGTTCAAGCGTGACTTCCTTGTAACTGTATGGTACATGTTATATTGCATTTAGGAACTTTCGGGTAATTGAACATGTATCAATAATTACAGATTTTTGTAGTTGTATATATATGTTTGGATGTAGCTGTATTGCATTGATGTACTGGTGGATATTGTGAGGTATGACTCCTGTAGTTGATAGTATAATTGGTATAATGTCAACTTTATCCTGATGCCACATGTCCTTGACTTCCTCAGCCAGTTGGATGAATTTTTCAATTTTTTCTCCTGTTTTCTTCTGTATATTTGTTGTGTTGGGTATGGATATTTCAATTAGTTGTGTTAATTTCTTCTTTTTATTGGTGAGTATGATGTCAGGTTTGTTATGTGGTGTTGTTTTATCTGTTATAATCGTTCTGTTCCAGTATAATTTGTATTCATCATTCTCCAGTACATTTTGTGGTGTGTACTTGTATGTGGGAACGTGTTGTTTTATAAGTTTGCGTTGTAAGGAAAGCTGTTGACGTATTATTTTTGCTACATTGTCATGTCTTCTGGGGTATTCTGTATTTGCTAGTATTGTACATCCGCTTGTGATGTGATCTACCAGCCATGCTGGTTTTGTGGGTTTCTTCTGTGTGTTGGTTTGTTCTGATCTCTGCCTAGTGTGTATATTTAGTGTAGTGAGTGCTCCTATATAAACCAGTAGTTGTAACTCTTCCATAGTTGTGTTTTCATTTATTTTGTTGTGTATGATTGAGTTGATAGTTTTTATTGTTGTTTCGACTTGTGGGTTATTTGGCGGTCTATGCAAGAATGGTCTAATGTCTGTATTTGTGTCTTTGTATTCTATATATGTCAGCTGAAATTTCTCTTCTATATCTAACACATGTGTCTCTTCGTGTTCTATTTGTGCTTGTTCTGGTGGCTGTGTTAAGATTTCATTTTCCTCTGATTGTTTAATTGATGCGTGTTGGTCTTTGTTTGTTTGCTCTGGGATGTTTGAGTCCATTACTGTATTTTCTTCTTCTTCTTCTGATTGCACATTATTTTGTTCCAGTATTTGTTGTACTTGTTGTTTGATGTTTTCTAATTCCGACTGGGGTATCCTGTTATTTTTTATTATTACACGGATCTGATCAGCTAGTCGTTGTTCTGTTAAAAATTTTAATTCCGGGTATCTGGTAATAAATGTTGTGTATACTTGTGATCTGTATCCAGTTGTGTTGGTTACTAGGTTTGTTGCTTGGTAATAACAGAACATGAGGTGTCTATTAACTTCATCTGACCATCTCATCCTCTGTCTTTGTTTTCCTTCTAGGGTGGTTGCAGGAAGCATATCCTGCAAAACACCTCTATTTGGATTTAAATCATTTTCCAGTTGGCTAGCAGTGTCGTTACCATTGTGGGCGGGCATAGGGTTCGAGCGTCGTCCCCGACCATGACGGCGCTTGTCCGAGGCTTCTTTAGTTCTGTCCTGAACCAAGTAATCACACTAAAAGGGGGGTTAGCCCTATTAGTGGTTTGTTCTTTTCGTCGCCTTTTACGACTGGCAGAACATACCGGAGGCCTATTCTTTTCCCGGGCCTCCACTGGGTTTATTATTATTATTATTATTATTATTATTATTGTTATCAGAAATAATACTGTGTGTGTGTGTGTGTGTGTGTGTGTGTGTGTGTGTGTGTGTGTGTGTGTGTGTGTGTGTGAACTTTTACTGAATATGTTAATCAGATAGAATTCAAAACTTTTACTTATAGTCATAGTTCCTGAACCCGCTGATTAAATAGCTAGTAGGAACATTTACTTTCAGTGGGCACAATGAGAATGTGGACTTGCAGACTGGAAATTATGGTCAGTAGTTTTCAGGCTATTGTAGAAGACGATGATGAACAAATTCAATATTATTAACACACTGCCCCACAAACAGATTACTTCCTCCCACATCAATGTTGTGAAATGACCATGATGAAAAAATTTAAGATATTAGAGCTAATATAGAGCATTACTGTAAGTCATTCTTCCCATGTGCCATTCATGAGTGGAACAGGGAAGGCAACTCTTTGTGACAGGTAGAACATCCACAAGAATGCATTAGTGTTGTTCATGTTTAGTTTTCTTAACAGGTCTGTTAGGATATATAATGTGTGTGAACATGCCAGACGAGTGGTTAGGTGTAGGTCATTGAGCTGTTGTGTACTCTTGTGAGACGTATTATCAGCAGATAATAATATTTGAAAGGGGCCTCATTGTGGGATCCCATTTGGCTCTCTGGTTGAATCATGCAATTTGCATATTTCTGGGCCTTTTTGATGTGACAGTAGCTCAATGTTGGACTGCATGAGCATGGAGGTATATTTGTCATCAAGGTTCTGGTTGACCATATCTGACCACCACGAGGGAAGAGCACCATATTGTGCAGTAAGCATATCGCAACATCTGTGCCTGCCATCCAAGAACAAGTAATTGACTCCCTGCATCATTGGTCGGAGACTGCAGCAGCCCGACTAGGGAATTACCTTCCATTGTGTAGACTGCCATTAACACAATAAAGCGGAACCGCAGGACTGCTACGGTCGCAGGTTCGAATCCTGCCTCGGGCATGGGTGTGTGTGATGTCCTTAGGTTAGTTAGGTTTAAGTAGTTCTAAGTTCTAGGGGACTTATGACCTAAGATGTTGAGTCCCATAGTGCTCCGAGCCATTTGAACCATTTTTTTAACACAATAAAGACAGCTGTCTTTGGAGTGGTGCCAAGACAGGAAGCATGGACTGCTGATGAACAGCTCCACATTGCATTCAGCAATGAATCGCAGTTCTGCACTACCCCAGATGACCATTGTCAGCAATTATGGAGGTGACCTGGGGAGAGATCTCATTCTTCCACTGCTTTGGAGAGGCACAGCGATGTTACTCCTGATATCATGGAGTGGGAGCCATATTGTATGACTTTATATCACAGCTGGTGGTGATTGTCAGAATTCTGATGATATAACAGTATGTCATACACACCTTGCATCATCATGTATTACCACGTGGCGTCACTTTTCTATGGAACAATACTTGTCCACACGTGGTGCACGTCTCTGTGAACTGTTGGCTTGATGTTGAGGTACTGTGGCCAGCAAATTCCCCAGATCTGTCTCTTATGAAATATGTGAGGTGAGCTTGAACGTGAAGTCCATTCCAGCACCAGTGTATAAGGTATAAAGAACTGGTTACAATAGTTGTGGCCCTGTTTTCCTCAGAAGAGGATAGGGTGACTGTGTGACAGCTTTCCCAACCAAATTATTGCATGTATCGAGGCCAGAGAGCATGCAATATTGTACTGATAACTGGGTTCATACTGTCAAGTTCTTCATAGATTTGACACAATTTTGTAATCTATGAATGATGCAACGGGTCTCTAAAGAGACTGCCAACACTATGCTTGTGTTCCTCTTCTGGAATATTGCTGCACAGTATGATATCTGTACCAGGTGGGATTGAGGGAGGTCATTGAAAAAGTTGAAAGAAGGGCAGCTTGTTTTGTATTATCACAAAATAGGAGAGAGAGTGTCATGCATATGACACACAAATTGGGCTGGCAGTCATTAAAACAAAGGTATTTTTGCTGCGTCTGCATCTTTTCACAAAACCTCAATCACCAACTTTCTCCTCTGAATGTAAGAAATATTTTGTTGATGCCAGCCTATATAGGGAAAATGATCATTGTAATAAAATAAGAGAAACTGGAGCTTACACAAAAAGATTTAAGTGTTCATTTTCCTTGCTTGCTGTCCAAGAGTGGAACGTTAGCGAAATAACATGAAGGTGGTTTGATGAATCCTCTGGCAGAGACTTAAGTGCAAATTATGAAGTAGTCATATAGATGTTCATGTGGATCACATAACCTCCCACCCTCTGAAGTTTCATCTAGTTTCCTCTCCCCTTCTGGGTGCTTCCCTTTTCTTGTATCAGGCAGTGTGTATTAAAATTGTCTTCTTGGTTGACCATAAAGTGTTAAATCAACATTATTCAGAACTAATATACATATCAGGACCCACCCAGATAGCCATATGTGTGAAAGCACCACTTCTGGAATGGGGAGTGCACTTGCCCCAGATCAAATCCGCCCACGGGTTGGCAATGAGGGCCAGCCTGAAGTGGTTTTTCAGGCTGGTACCAAGTTGTGCCTCAGTTACATGAGTCACAAACTTTTAGAAGAAAAGTTTTGCTCTCTTTCACATGAATAACATTTTGTGCAGACAGGTGGGGTACACATACTGTATGCCAGGAGAGGGGGAGGGGGTGGTAACAACTTGTTGACAGGAAGGGCATCTGTCGACTACTTAAATTAACCATGCCACATCTGTTAATAACCATATTGACACTGCATTGGTGTGGGACAAAGGTGCAAGAAAATGAACAAGAGTGTATATATATGATAAAAGGTATGGATGCTCATAAGTAATCCATTATTACTCAAGATCACAAAAACTGTTGTATAATTATGGTAACTGGTTTCTGCTAAACCAGCTAGCCATCTTTAGAGTTGAAGTTTTATACAAAATTGCATGTGAGGGAGAGTAGTGTGACACAACCTGTCATTATGACAAAGTTTACACAAAGTGAGAACAAACCAAATATGACTAACACTGCTGTGTCTAATCACCAGGCCAGTAGGAGACACTCTGACAACAATAAATTCTGTACTTATGCTTAACAGTAGTCATGGGCCAACCTTTTTGCACATGTACAGCTCAATGAATACATATGACCTAAAAATATACATATCTACTAGGACACAGTGTGTCATTATGTCATTGCAAAGTTGAAACCATATAATTCTTACCCAAATATGTGAGAGCATTGTCACATTGTACAGTAACATTATATTAGCCAGTATCCACATATGAAAAGAGCTTATCACAACTGATGGACAAATTTATCCCTTTTACATAGCACCAATGCAAAACAGAGTAAATTGAAAATGCCAATGTCAGAGCAGGCAGAACACTGATTGATGTTAGGTGCTTGTGGCAATTTAAGAAAACCTATGTGCCACCAGGTGGCATTGCAGTTATAATATATTAACTAAAGCAGAAAAATAACTGTAGAAACTATTATGTGACATAGGTATACAAAATGTAATAATAATAATAATAAAATGGAGTAACACAGACCTAGGAGCACTCAATACACTTACACGATCACAATGCCACAAATATAGAATACATCACATACATTCAGCAACAGAAAGATTCGCATTAAGCAGAAGGGAAGGAGGAGGGGGATTTATCGACATAAAAAACCTACATTATGGACAGGTAGACAATTTAAGAAAATTCTTTCTAGAACGAACAGAAACTAGCAAAATACACAAAGCAATCACTCATATAAATACATCGGCTACACCACTGCAATTTCATAACCACTTCTACAACCCTCTAGATCACATAACATCAACAGATACGAAGAAAGTAAATTGGAAAAAGGAAACACCACATGGCAAGCACCCGTATCATCTAACACAGCCACACATCGATCAAGACGCATCCAACACATGGCTAAGAAAAGGCAATATATACAGTGAGACGGAAGGATTCATGATTGCAATACAGGATCAAACAATAAACACCAGATATTACAGCAATCATATTATTAAAGATCCCAATACCGCAACAGATAAATGCAGACTTTGCAAACAACAAATAGAAACAGTAGATCACATCACAAGCGGGTGTACAATACTAGCAAATACAGAATACCCCAGAAGACATGACAATGTAGCAAAAATAATACGTCAACAGCTTTCCTTACAACGCAAACTTATAAAACAACACGTTCCCACATACAAGTATGCACCACAAAATGTACTGGAGAATGATGAATACAAATTTTACTGGAACAGAACCATTATAACAGGTAAAACAACACCACATAACAAACCTGACATCATACTCACCAATAAAAAGAAGAAATTAACACAACTAATCGAAATATCCATATCCAACACAACAAATATACGAAAGAAAACGGGAGAAAAAATTGAAAAATACATCCAACTGTCTGAGGAAGTCAAGGACATGTGGCATCAGGATAAAGTTGACATTATACCAATTATACTATCAACTACAGGAGTCATACCACACAATATCCACCAGTACATCAATGCAATACAGCTACATCCAAACTTATACAGGGTGTCCCAGCTATCCTGTCCAACCAAAATATCTCTGGAACAATAACAGCTATTGGAAAACGACTTTCACCGGTATAAATGTAGGGCTGGGGCCCATGAATGTACATATTTGGAAACATTGTAAAACGAAAGCATATGTGTTTTTTAACACAAACTTAGGTTTTTTTAAATGGACCTCCTATATTTTTTCTTCAGCAATCCATAGCATGACAGCACATACACAATGGCGTTGACTGCATCGCAATATTCCCATTACATCCCGAGATATTGAGACGCGAAGTTGACGCTTGAAACACCCGACGTGCGCTGCTAGTGCACGTCCTGAGGCTCAGGCATGAACCCCATGCTGCTCGTAATAGCAATGTGATTGGCATGTGTAATCACACCTCCGTACTTATCAAGAGGTTCAAAACAACGGTAAAACTTTTAGTCCACTTGTTTGTTTCACTAAAACCATCAACATGAATTTTACCATTACGAGTGAATGATTAACTGTCACTTGCACTAGATCTACAGTAAAGTAAAGTTTTAACATTGAACGGCATTACCTTTCTAGTAACGGATTAACGATAAGTGAAGTTAACTTTGTGACTGACGTTGGGGTACACAGATATGTTACAGAACCGCATCACCCCTAGCCTATGGGATAAATACCTGCTGGAATGTACGACGTTAATGCAGGATGGCAGCAGACCGTATTATTTGTTTTGGACCTCTATAAGTATGGAAGTGTGATTACGCATGTCAATCACATTGCGATTACGGGCAGCATGGGATTCACGCCTGAGCCTCAGGACATGCGCTAGCAGCGCATGTCGGGTGTTTCAAGCGTCAACTTCGCGTCTCAATATCTCGGGATGTAATGGGAATATTGCGATGCAATCAACGCCATTGTGTATGTGCTTTGTCATGCTATGGATTGCTGAAGAAAAAATATGGGAGGCCATTTAAAAAAACATAAGTTTGTGTTAAAAAACACATATGCTTTCGTTTTAGAATGTTTCCAAATATGTACATTCATGGGCCCCAGCCCTACATTGATACCGGTGAAAGTCGTTTTCCAATAGCTGTTATTGTTCCAGAGATATTTTGGGTGGACAAGATAGCTGGGACACCCTGTATATACAACTACAGAAATCCGTAATTATTGATACATGTTCAATCACCCGAAAGTTCCTAAATGCAATATAACATGTACCGTACAGTTAAAAGGAAGTCACGCTTGATCAAGGTCCGCGTCACTTTCCATTTTTGACCAGACATAACGTCTGAAAAAAGAAAGAAAGAAAGAATAATAATAATAACTGTAACTAAACAAGTAGAAAAGTCCCAGATAATGACAAAGTGGTAAAATGCCCCTAGAGGGCATAAAATTTTGATGTAGACTAGTTCAGAATAATGTAACCAACCTAAAGCATTTAAGTATGCAATACAAAAGGATATAAAAATGTAAGTAAGTGAGGACTGAATCTAAGACCCATTTGTTTTATCATCAGAATTTCCCATTTGTTTTATCATCAGAATTTAAGATAATGTCATAGGTGATGCAGAAACATGGAATAGACTGCATACCAGCATTCATAAGAACAATGTTCACGTAGTGAGTATTATGTAGCTCAAAGGCACTTGTAAAATTTGTGTATCTTTTAAAAATGACTCATAGTACGTAGCCTACCTGAATTACAAGCCTTCACAGCATTCCATTCACCATTATACATATGAGGAATAAGTCCAGGGCATTCCACATCCCCTAAACTATACTCAAAAGTCCCTCCTGATGTTTCATTGCCCACAGTTGGCAATGGAATATCAGGAGGAAGAATTTCTACTGTTCGACCATAGCCTCTTAGCCCAGAAGTTTTAATTAATGAAGACACTAGCAATGAAAGCCTACATGTTATGATAATGAAGAAGGGCTATGGGTCAATGGAACATATCTGAAATGCTTTCAATTAACAGGTGACGTCATTCTTTTTGCCTATAGTGCAAATAAACTTTAAACAATGAATGAAAAGAATTAATAGAATAAGATTGACCAGAAAATCAATTTAATAAAACTAGATCGAATAGGGTATTCCAAATGAAGCTTCTACGTGGATGAAACAAGAAGTTAACGATTAGTATACTAGATGTACCATCAGGAATGGTCAGTATTCATTCAAAGAAAAAAGCCTAGTTAACACAGGCTCTAAAATGCATACCATAAGAGTTATGAACACTTATTTACCTCTGATACTGTGAAACACTCTCTTCTACTGCTCATAGATCTTAAGGTTTGCATTTTAGAGCTCAAGCTTACTAGACAGTTTTTTCTTGTTTTTGTCTATATTACCTCCTCCCAAAATATGGGAAGCAAAGAGCTTGCGGTAGAAGACATTTGTTTCACAAATACTGAAAGTGAAGTAGTACTCACATCTCTTAATGTGTGGATTTTAGAACCTATGTTTACGGGACTTATTTTGCTTCAAATAATGACTCCTGCCATATCCCTGAATGTTGACCATTCCTCCAGGGACACCCTGTACTTTACCAATTCTAACTTGGCATAATAAAACATAAACTAAGTGTGAGAAAACCTTCCAAAAACTGTGGCAGGTTAGCAGGAAATGGAAAACTGCCTGGAAATTACTAAGTGAATTCAGGAACTGACAGCAGTAAAAGAAATTATTACGATTGTACTGAAAATGAAATGGAAGCAAGTAGGAGATTAGCCAGGTGAATGGATACTAGGTGAGCCAAGGAAAGGCTTTTGTGGATTTCAAAAAACAAGAAAAGATCAAATAGGTAGATAATATTAGGAAACATGGAGGAGCAGTGGGGATGTCTAAGCTTAAGGCCATATTGCATGGAGAAGACAGAAGAAGCACATGAAATAGTTGCGCTATCGATGAAGATAATGATTGACTATATTGTTCACTTAATAGTGTAAACATTAGTTTTACTCTTCTTAGCACTGTTTTAATGTGTATGTTAATATTTCACAGTTGTTGATTGCATTGGAACAAAGTCTGCAAAAATGTACCTTATAGTGTGCCAGAGATTATCTCTGTAGTGCTCTTAAATTTGAATAAAAGTATATGTCGTACTACAGACTTGCTTTGTTTTTCTCCAACAGGGATGGACGAAGCAGATGTGGTGTTTATTGTGCAGCAAATGCTTGTATAGAACAGGTTATACAGCATGGAGAGGTAGACATTTTCCAGGCTGTCAAGACTGTTCGTAGGCATCGTCCTCAACTAGTAGAAAATATGGTAAGGACATAACAATGTATGGTCTGTTGAAACACTTTAAGACTTTGTGAACCAGAATTGGTTGACAGCATTTGATTTAAGCTTACTGGTTTGACTTCGGTATTAAAACTTGTAACCTGTCATCTACAGTATCACTCAAAAGAATTTTGTAGTTAAACTAGTAGTTTGATATGTATGTTTATCTATACAAAAAATCCAAACAAACTGGTTGTCAGACAGAAGATTGCTTGACCTTGCCATAAACACTGTTTTCAAGGGGTTTGTAAGTATTTTGTAAAATAGGAAGAGTGCAACAAACCTAATTACATGAAGAAGCTCTAATTCTAATACTTTTATTTACTTTCAGCTATGCCTAAAAGTAAACAATATCCAGTAGATTTCAGACAAGGTGTCTTAGGAGCACTGAGTCAAGGCCAAACTCAGTCCTTTATCGCAAAGGCGTTTGGCATCTCGCAACAGCTTGTGAGTGTCTGTGCCTGGCTTCAGAAAAAAATGGTGTTGATAGAGAACAATGCACAAAGTAAACTGTAAAATCAGAAACACCTTCAGCAGCCCTTTGATGAACAGACAGATCGCATTGTTGAAAAAGAGGTCTACGCATCCCAGTTTCTGAATGCTGGCTCCTATTCAGACCACTACACATGAGGTTGGATTCTTCCTACACGTCAGTCAGGGGACCTGAAGATGGCATAGTGAAACACTGAAACTGGTCACATAAATAAATTGCATTTGAAATATAGATGGCTGAAAGCCAAGAAGAAGATAGTGTCATCTCATACCTGACCCCAAAAAACCAGCCCAGGCAATATATGATAATCTGCATGTAAAACACAGGGTGAAGGTCCATATTTCAGCAGCTAAACATCACTTAGCAGCTATAGATCCAAATGGCAGGCAAACTTCTCAAAAACTTATGATAGTGCAAAAAATAAGGAGGTCACACTGTAGATTGCTAAGAAGTGCACATTGTGAACCACTGAAGACTGGTCAAAAATTTTATGGAGTGATGAAAGCAAGTTTAATCTCTTCTCCCCAGATGGGATCCAGCAGGTTCGATAGCCAACAAACTAAAGTAATGACAGAAAGTGCCAAATACCCACCATGGAGCATGGAGGAGGAAGTTCCGTAGTGTAGGACTGTTTCTTACAAAACATCGAAATTTGTGGGGTAAGGGATAGTCCAAAGTATGAGGAAACATTAACAGACCACATGACATGTCACAGAAGATAAAACATGCCTAATAATTGGCACTTCTGGCTTGAAAGCAATCCAAAGCATACTTCTGGCCATGTGAAGACAGTTCTAAAGCAGCACTCCTGAAAGAAAGGATATCGCGGAGACATGGCTTAGCCACAGCCTGGGGGATGTTTCCAGAATGAGATTTCCACTCTGCAGCGGAGTGTGCGCTGATATGAAACTTCCTGGCAGATTAAAACTGTGTGCCGGACCGAGACTCGAACTCGGGACCTTTGCCTTTCGCTGTTTGGAAGGTAGGAGACGAGGTACTGGCAGAAGTAAGGCTGTGAGGATGGGGCGTGAGTCGTGCTTGGATAGCTCAGTTGGTAGAGCACTTGCCTGCGAAAGGCAAAGGTCCCGAGTTCGAGTCTCGGTCCAGCACACAGTTTTAATCTGCCAGGAAGTTTCATATCAGCACACAATCTGCTGCAGAGTGAAAATCTCATTCCAGTTCTGAAGCAGCACAGACTGAAAGTATTCGAATGACAAAGCCAAAGTCCAGGCTTAAACCCCATAGAACATTTAGGAGTGAACTGGATAGACTTGTTCATCAACAATACTGCACCAACAAGGAGACTTTCTGCAGAGACTGTGTTAGCAGTGGAAGAAGATTCCTGAGGCACGATTGGCCAAACTCGTGGACCTGTGCCATTCAGGTGTGCTGCAGCAATGCACACAAAGGGCTGTGCAACCAAGTATTGAGCGAAGAATATCTTGGGTCAAGAGTTCATTACTGTTTTACTTCTGTTTGGTTTTAACAAAATATGTTTGAGCCTATGTAATTTGTTCATTGTGTTTTATTATTAATACAAAGATTAGAATTGTATAAGAAGGGTAAGAAAATTAAATACACATTACAAAGATTTAGTAAATAAGATCTTACAATTAAATTTTCTTCTAAAGAATTCGTTTTCTGAATTTATTATCTGCACAAAATTGAATTATCAACTTTTGTTCTTTCAGTCATGATCTGAGGCCATTCGTGATAATCTTAAATGCATTGAGAATATCATGCATAAAGTTAGGTAGAATAGCTCTGCATCCCATCTCAGTATCAAGCAATGACACAGTGGTGTGGCACGAGCTTTTTTCGTCATTGTGTAATCCCATTTAAACCTAGAAGTATTGTCACTATAAAAATCAAACTTTTATCCACCATTCAGGGTCACTTGCTATGTGATTTAATATATTTTTCTTGGAAATGCCAGTTAAATGGCTATCAACAATATTATGAATCGGTTGCCCATATATTTATTAACACCCTGTACAATGTTCCAGTGACTGGAAAAGTAAAAACACAACTGGAGCGAAGTGATACCCCGTGAATCCAGAGGAATGGACATGTCCATGTCCTGGAGGGGGAAGGCACAGAATTTTATGTCCACAATTGTACTGCATGGAAGCTAAATGTATATAATAAAATTCTGATGATGACTGAGTGAGTGAGAATAAGCATTTTTCACTGTCCATAATAATAAAAATATTTTAGTTACATTACCCAAGAAAATTGACTTATCTGAAGTCATAGACAAAGAATAATTTACTTATAGGTCTCACCCTTCATTGAGATCATAAGGATGGTTGACAAAGCTCAGAGCATGACCACTGGTGGTGGTGGTTGAATATTGTTGGAGTAATAAGCTGAAATGGTCATTTATTAATCAATGGAAAGTCCAGGTTTGAATATCAACAATATTATGAAGAGGATAGATTGCTACTTGCTATAAAGGTGACACACTGAGTTGCAGACAGGGATGCCAAAAAGTATGTTACATATAAGCTTTCGGCAAAAGCTTTCTTTAGAAAAAAAAAAAAAAAAAAAAAAAAAAAAAAACACTCGCACATTGACACAAGCAAGCACACCTCATATACCCAAGATTGCTATCTCCAGCCACATTGGCCAGAATGCAACAAAAACTTGTTGAATGGTAGCATCAGTCTAGAGAGGGCATGGGGAAGGGAGAAAGGGATAGCAGAATATGGATGAGGGAAGAAGAATTGACACTTTTGAATGTTGGGCTCCATAAGGTTCCCTTTCTGTGCAGCGACCGTGGAATATAAAATTATAAAGAATGTAGCAACCAGTCGCGTAAACATAATTTATTTATCTTGTTGCAAATTGATTTCGACTGATATCAGTAGTCATCAGTGCATTTTTCTAACCAATACATGCCATAAGTAGAAGTACTGTCCTTGACTTCTTGACAGAAATCTGCCAAGGACAGTACTTCTACTTATGGCATGTACTGGTTAGAAAAATGCACCGATGATGACTGATATCAGTCAAAATCGATTTGCAACAAGATAAATAAATTATGTTTCCGTGACTGGTAGTTACATTCTTTATAATTTTAAGAAATGAAACACTCTAGTGGAGATTGCAGGGAGTAGAGTTGGCAAACTGAGGCTGCCAGGTGCAGAGTTGGGTGACTGTGGGGGAAGTTGTTTGGTTGGTTTGTGGTGTAAAGGGACCAAACTGCAGGGTCGTCAGTACCTTGTGGTGGAGGGAGAGGCAAGGAAAAATTGAAATGGAAAGGAGAGGAGTAGAAAAAAGGGAAAAGACTGACAGGTGCGTTAGCTGAGAGCATCAGACAATTAAGATAAGGGGAGGCAAATAGTGAGGAGGTAACAGGATAGAGGGTGCAGAAACAGTTGCATAGAGTGTGTGGGGTAGAAGGTACAGGAGCTGACTGTAAAATGAGGCTGGGATTATTGCAGGAGCAAAAAATGTATTTTAAGGGTAACTCCTATCTGCGTGTCTCTGGCAAGCTGATGTTGGAGGTGAGGATGCAGATGGCTTGGGTTTTGAAGCAGACTTTGAAATCAAGCTCATTGTGTCTTAGTATTGCCCACTTTGCTCTTGAGCATTCTTCCCAGCGGACAGCTTGTTGGTAGTCAAACCAATATAGAAAACTGAGAAATGATTGCAGCAGAGCTGGTATATGACATGGCTGCTTACACAGGTGACCTGGCCTCTGATGGGGTGAGATAAGCCTGTGAAGGGACTAGAATATGAAGTGCTGGGTGGGTGGATTGGACAGGTCTTGCACTGGGTTTCACAAGGATATGATCACTGTGGCAAGGGGATGGGATTGGAAGTGGCATAGGGATGGGTTAGGATGTTTTGAAGACTGGATGGGCAATGGAACTCCACTTTAAGAGGAGTGGGGAAGATCTTGGGTAGAATACACCTAATTTGAGGCAGTTATGGCAGATAATCATTAATCATGCCTGGAAATTAGGGAAATCCTACCCAAGATCCTTCCCGCCTTTCCTGAAGTTATCGCCCACCCAGCCTATACAATATCCTAGCTTATCCCTATGCCACTCCCAGTCCCAACCCCTTACCACAGGGATCATATTCCTGTGGAAGACCAAAGTGCAAGACCTGCCAATCCATCCACCCAACACTTCCTATTCCAGTACTGTCACAAGCTTCTCTTACCCCATCAGAGACCACACCAGCTGTGAAAACTGACATGTCGTAAACCAGCTCTGCTGCAATCATTGCTCAGCATTTTATATTGGTATGTCTACCAACCAGCTGTCTGCCAGGAAGAAGGGCCTAGGACATAACATGCTTGATTGCAAAGGCTTCTTCACAATCCAAGCCATCTGCATCCTCCTTTCCACCATCAGCTTTCCTGAGCTGTGCAGATGGGAGTTACCCTTAAAATACATTTTTCAATCCTGAAATTGCCCCCGCCTCAACCTACCATCCCAACACCTTCCACCCAACTGTTTCTGCCCCCTCTGTCCTCTCTCTTCCTCCTGATTCACATCCCCTCACCCTCATTATAGATTGTTCTCTTCCAGCACACCCACCGGTCTTTTCTGCTTCTCTAATCTTTTTCTCCCACACCTCTTTTTCACCTACCCTCCCCCAATCTTTCTCCCACAGCTTCCTGACATTGTACCTCGTGGCCTTGTTCTGTCATCTCTAGTCCCTGTACACTGTGCCAGGCTGCACTGATTCCTCTTCTCCCACCTGTACCCTGCTATC
Source organism: Schistocerca cancellata (assembly GCF_023864275.1). NCBI lineage: Eukaryota > Metazoa > Arthropoda > Insecta > Orthoptera > Acrididae > Schistocerca > Schistocerca cancellata. Next base: position 502,197,511 of record NC_064631.1, read on the forward strand.
CCTTCCCCTCTCCACTTCAGATTATCTCTCCCATTTGATGCATTTCAAGTTGCTTTCTGGTCAGAGCAGCCATAGGTAGCAGTCATGTGCTTTTTCTTGCCTGTGTGTGTGTGTGTGTGTGTGTGTGTGTGTGTGTGTGTGTGTGTCAGCTTTATCTTCCAACTAATTTTCGATTAACATTCTTCAAATTAATTGCTGTTGTGGACCTTCTATGCAGTATGATTAAACCGTGCTGTGTGACCTCTCCTTGACTGTTGGGGATGGGTGCTGAAAGAGAACTCCAATCTATTTAAGCAACTGAAATGATGTAATCAGATTTGTGATAACTCCTCTGCATTATAACAGCAAAATTTCCACTGTACTCTTATTTTTACAATGGCAGATGATGCAGATTGCTCATGAGTTGCATCTCACAGCAGATTGTAATGTGAATATACATGTTTTGACATTTGATAGCAAAATGACAAAATGACAGATCTCGAGTATGATCTTCAACTGTTTAGTCATTTACATTCTTACCAGTGTCTCCTTCCTGCGTGACTTGCAAGGTACCACCAAGCTACAAGGCCAAAGTATAAGCAAGCCTACCAAGCAGGTGGAGATGTGCAATCACTATCATGCCTTGTCAATGTCCATAGCTGGAGGCATTCGCACCCCATCTGCATCTAAACATAGCATGTTAAGCAAAAGTGTGCACAATGAGTTTCCTCACCCTTAAAAACTACCTAAACTACATTTTTCAGTTCCCACAAACATCTTTGGTCAATCTAAGAGGATGGAAGTGTAACTTATTATTCCATAGAATTCCATGTTACACTGCAGATCCCCTCACTGAGAATGACAGATGTCATGTAATCCAGTTTAGTTAACTAACATCTCATAACATTAAAAAATGTATTCTTTCAATAACAGTAGGTTTTTTCTTCATTTCACTTAACATTATTTCCAGTCCTTAAAGTCCATTTAGAGAGCATCCAATCTTATTTTTGAAAATAAATCTTCATACGTAATTCACATTGTTTGGACAAAGAATAGAATTACACGTAATGTACTTTGTTCAAAAAATTTGTTTATGCCATACTCCTTCATTCAGTACATTCTGTAATGCAGTAAACGATTTTTCCATTTTCGGTTTTATTGATATTGGCCCCTTTCTATGAGATTGATATGTAAATCTCTCCCCCCTCCCCCCCTTCCTGTTCCATGTAGAATATGAGAAATAACTGAACTGTTTAATCAGGTTGTATCATAACTGCCTTTCTCTTTCACTCGTAAATTATTTCGTATGAGAGCATAAGTTACACCAGTTTATTTTAAAAAATGTTTAGTTTTAAATTTACCACAAGGAATCAGTGCTGACATTTTCATTTACACCACTTTCTACAATTTCATTTCTCAGATCTTTGGTAAGTCAAATTTGTGCCGAAATGTGTATGCAAAGAATCATTAGTGCCCTATTTTGGCGAACACCCTGACACTGACTAAGTCACTCTACAGCATCTTATCTCTGTAAGAGCTGTGGTTACACCTGTTTTGTGGGTAGATACTATGTAAATCCCTTATTATCTCATCAATGTTATTGTCCCTCTACTCACCCCTCTACAAAAAGAGAGGTGTGGGTCATTCATTCTGGGGATCCACCTGACCCCTGGCATTGACCATTCATTCCAAGGGTCCACCTACCTTCTACCTCTCCAGTACTACACAAAATTGGATACACCCTATCTTAAATCTTTTAACAACATGCACGGCTTCTAACCCTTACCTTTAAACCCCCCAGTGACAAAGTATCCCCATAATGTATTAACTCTATCCAGTCACTCCAATATGTATTTCCTGACTCCTCCTTTTATAACTTCTGCTTGGGCTTCTTGCTGTATTATAAATTACCTTCCCATAAATACTATTTGTTAATTAATTGTTCACCCAGGATCTACCCACAACTGATGGATTATATGATTTATCTTCCTTTATTATCAAAGCAATCACATTCTGCCCACACCAAAAACCATGCAAAAGTTTAGTTTGCAGTAAGTGATAATATTCTCTATTCTTCATTTCTTTTGACAAGTTCTTGCACTTCATATTATTATATTCTCAAGTTCTGTTGAAAATAATTCTGAATTTTCTCTTAAAAGATAAGACACATTTACTTAATACCTAGTCAGTCCCTTGACTGTATGACCAGAGATGTAATACATTACTTTAGTCTTTTTATTGGTTTTTCAAATCATTTATTCACTAGCACTCCCTCTTCAAAGATAACTTGAGTGTTCTGTATTACTTTCATTCCTCATATTTTGGAAACTTCATTAGTGCTCTTTCTCCAGAGATAATGACATGCTCAGCTACAGCAGCCATAATTTGCTTGCCAAACTATCTCTGTTTTTTCACTTACATGTTAGTGTGTGATACTACCCATCACTTAAAAAATAGTCTCCATTCCCATCCAATTCCCCATTCTTTGTGACATGGCGAACCTGTATTTCCATAAAACAGATTGTCTGTGTCAGTTTACTGCATAATTGTTTCATTGGTGAATGTGTGTTACTGCTCCAAGCTATTATGTATTAGTAGGTTGTAATTACCATGAAGTTAAGTGTGAAAAAGAAGTGTTTCAGCAATAGAAACATGTGAATGTGGAAGGGGGAACAACACATTACATACTCGTGTCAGAGAATTAAGAAAAATGAAAACTAAGAATGGGTTTGCTAGGATCAAACAAAGAAAGAAGATACATCCTCAAAGATGAGTTCTCACTGATGGGTTCTTCATTAAGACACCAGAGGATGTAGTGTGGTCAGCATTACCCTACACAATGGTCTTATATTTGTTTCAGCCATACAGACTCCAAAAATTGATGCTAACATACCCCTGAGGTATTTATTTATTCGTCTATTGTATCTCAGACCACTTTTGCAAAATCTTTAAGGTTACAGTAAAGAGAAAACATAAAGCAATACAATACACAGCAGTGAGAGAAGTGAAGATCAAATAAAGTAAAATACAGAAACACAGAAAACACTGTTCATTTAAAAGAGATGGTATGATTCTGTCTGGAATTACAATCTTTATATCCCATGCAAAGCCTAGTACATTGCAACTTGTCATTTTCTGTTACTAGGTCCTGTATCATGCAAGGTTCATCCAATTTCCTACAGACTAGTAGGTGTTATGGTCTTGCAGTTCTCCAGATTCACAGAACTCGTCTGTACTAATAGAGCCCCATTTCTTCAGGTGTACTTTGCATCATGATACATCCATTCTTAATCTATTCAAGGCTTTCCACATCGTGTATGAAAGTTTGAAGCCAGCTGTAGGTTTTACCCGGGAGCTATTCCCTGGTCTTCCTGGCTCCAGTTTCACCACAATTCTTCTCATCGTGCTTTAGGCGGTAAAGGGGTTGGATCAGTTGTCCGTAGAAAACACTTTCTTGATTTTTTTTCATTTTTTTATTTTATTTTATTTTTTTGTGGGGCAGTTACAGACATTGGATGCCAGGGTTCTGTTTCTTGTTTTTGTTTCTCGGTTTCAGCTGTTTTTCTCCTTCTGATGTCTGGAGGGGCTTTGCCCATAAGTTGGTGCAGCTGGTTTGTGGGAGTTGGGCGGAGGCAGCCTGTTATGATGCATCCTGTCTCATTCAGAACTATATTTACTTGTTTTGCATGGGTGGATTTTTATCATACAGGTACTGTGTTCTCTGCTGTGGAGAAACATAACACTAGAGCTGACTTACAGAGAACTGTGGGTTGTCTCCCCTTCTACTATTTGTAAGCTTGTGGGTGACATTGTTCCTGACACTCACTTTCATCTTTGTGCCCAAAAAGTGATCCCTGAAGGTGAGAGCGTGGTCAAGTTTGACTCCAAGATATTCTGGTGTGTCGCAATGAGAGAAGTGCTGTCTCCTCCATGTTATGTTGAGTTTTCTCCTGGCCTCTCTACTGTGCTGGTGAAAAGCACAGACTTGGGTTTTTGCTGGTTTTGGCTTGAGATTGTTATTGTTGTAGTAGTCAGCTACATTCTCAAGCACTGTTCTCAGTTTTCTTTCCACCTCTTCAAATGTTTTGCCCTGAGCAGCAATGACTGTATCATCTGTGTAGATGAAGGAGCGAGCATCTGTACTAATTGACTGGTTACTGGTGTATACATTGCACATCAGTGGGGCAAGGACACTATCTTGGGGTAGTCCATTTTTCTGAGTCCGCTGTTAGCTCCTCTTTGTCTGCAGCAGGCACTGGTTGAATTGCGCCAGTCAATAATCCTTTGTGGGTTATATATTTTTGATATTAACTTATTATGATTAATGATGTCGATAAAAACTGTACCTGTGATTTGTTTCCATTCATAGCCATCTTCTAAGTGCTGTGTGAGGTTCAAAATTTGTTCACAGTGTGCCCTCCCTGGGCGGAACCCTGCTTGCTCTTTAATAATATTCTGGTCTACATGTGTGGAGATGCGGTTGAGGATCGTTCTTTCTAGGACTTAATGGAGCTGGCAGAGGATGGAAATGGTCAAAAATTTTTGGGATCTGTGTGGTTCTCTCCAAGTTTTGGTATAGCTACTATCTTTGTCTTCTGCCAGATCTTGGGACTTTTCATTTCAAGGACCCATTTGTTTTTCATAGCTAATAACCACTGTCGGTAGCAGGTATGAACATTTTTATTTGCTCTGGGCATAGATCATCTAGTCCAGTAGCAGCAGCTTTACTATTCTTCATTAGAGAGATGGAGTCTTCTAATTCTTCCAGGGTAATGGTTGTGCCTAGATAAGCGGTCATCAAACTGCAGCCCGAATCAAGTTTCGTAGCGATCAGAGTCTGCATTATGAATTTTAAGACGGAAGTAACATGGATTTGTGAATGCACGTTATAGAGACAGTCATCTTCAAATGTGATACTTGCTTGCAACAAGGAACATTACATTAAAGATCTTATCATACAGTGCAATGAGTAGAAGAAAACTGACATTCAAATCATATGTCGTATTGTCTCATATTGAATATTGCTTTAAAACAAAAGTACCGTTACATTTATTAACCAATTAACCAGCCGTTGACACAGACAACACAAGACTTAGTTATGCAAAGCTGTGCTACGACTTTGGGGTCGCTGAGGGTGCAACAATCTGAAATAGAGAACAATTGACACGAAGTGGTCTGAATGGTGCTGATTTCTACGAGCACTACATGGGGGCCAGCTGCCAACTTATCACACCCTTACCACAACTAGTCTACCGAAAGCTTGCAACATACCATTTTGTATAACTTACCAATTAATAATAAGATTGGTACATATGTGGCCCAAGGTGTCATCGCTCAATTTTAATACTGGCTCTTGAGCAAAAAGCTTTGGCGACCACTGGCCTAGATGATCTTCTTATTGAGTGACTCTCTAAAGCTTGCTTCTTGTATGTTTGCTGTTGTTTCTGCCATTGAGTAGGAGCTGATGTGCTATTTGATTTGGTGTGACCTTACATGGATTCCGAGTGTTAGTTGATGGGTTATTATTGATGTTTTTAAGAAATTTCCAGGCCTTTCAGCTATTATGTTTCATATTTAGATTTGTGATTAAGTTACACCATTTTGCTCTTCTCGAGTCTAATATGGCCTCTAGGAGTTGTCCCGCCACACTTGTTTCTTCTGAAAATGGGTTTCTCTCAAAAAGCTGTAGGTAATGTTCCAGGAGAACCTTTGAGTTTCACATTTGTTTTGGGGATCATGTCTAGGTTCTGCACCTCTTTGTCAAGTTCTTCAGTGAATTTGTCCCACTAGGAACATTTAAAATTAAAGCACCTTTTGAATTGGTTGGTTGCTTGTTTAACAACTTCTTCTACCAGACATATTATGGCTTAATGTTGTGTACATGGGAGGGGTTCTCCTGCATCCTTCCTGGTTTGATGTGCAATGTGTTCACTGTTGAAGATGTTATCAAGATAGTATCTGTGGTTTCACCTGCTGCTGTTAAAGGAAGATGGAAGTTGGTATTGTGAATTAATTTCAGTCCAGTTGAGTCTGCCCAGCTTTCAAGATCCTCTCTGGTTTTGTCTGTGTGCCTGTACTTTCAGGCTGAGCTATGGCAGCTGAAATCACCCATTACTAATTTTGTTGGTTGTAACTCAAAGTTCGACAGTTCATTGAATCTGGACTCTCTTTTCAGTGAATTTGTACAGGATTGTATCTGTACAGTCAAGATTTCGATGTCTTCTTGAGATGTCAGTTCTGCACATATAATGTCTAATTCAGTTTTGGCAGAGTGTGCTGCCGTATTACCTATGTGGTCTTTCAATTACTAATTCCATTCCATGGATCTTTGGTCTTCTATTGATGGGGCCACTGTGGGTCTCTTGAACTAGTAAGAGATCACAGTTGTGTCTTTTTCATGCTTCAGTGAGTAATACCTCTTTTCCATATGAGAGCCCTTCAATGTTCATGGATATCATCAAAGTTAACTTTGATAAAAGCTGTTTGGTGGTGTCTTGATGTTGAAAGAATTTGCCATTAAGCAAAAACCTAGCGTTGCACAGGGTACGCCCAGTCACTGTCGTGATCTTCGAGGAGGCTCCTTTTGTATGGTGAGCATGAAGGTATGGAGTGACAACACATTTGTAATTCATTCAGCTGTCTTCCTTACAAGTAAGTTATTCTGTTGCCACTCTCTCTTCCATCCTCCATGATAATGCATCATAGTGTAGGATAATATGTCATGTATGTGCCTATCCTGTGTCATTATATACCATAACAGTTATGGAGTTGGTTGTGTTCATATGAGAGGTGTCCACTAAGCAAGTTTAATTACTTTATTTAAAAAAATACACACAGTTTATGATGTTGAAATAATTTTATTGACATTGCACAGTGCTTCTGTTACTTTTCTACATAGTTGCCATTTATTCCCTAACATTTTTGGTAATATGACACAAGTTTTTCAAATCAGTGTTGCACGAGGTCAGGTCCTGTATTATATCCTGTACCTGTAACTAGCTGTTCACTGTTGATGTGACTTCATCATCAGTGTTGACATGCTTACTTCCAAGATGACCTTCGAGCTTGGGGAACATGTGAAAATCACTTCGGGCAACATTCGGTGAATATGGAGAATGTGGGAACACTTTAGCTGGATCTTCTGAGCTCTACCTGGGTCATTCAAGCTGTATGAAAATGAACATTGTCATGAAGGAAGATAACTTTGTGAATCAAAAATCCATGACATTTTCTTGTGATGACTGCTTGTATACTCCACAAGATGAGCACAGATCCTGACCTGGTACAACACTGGTTTGGAAAAACTCGTGTCACGGTGCAAAAAATGCTTGAAAAAACATAGCACCTATGTAGAAAAGTAGCAGAAGTATTGTATAACGTCAATAAAATTATTTCTACATGATTAACTGTGCGTAATGTTTTATTGGATGCCCTTCATATTTCCTTATCCAATTCTTATATCAATGAGAGAACTATTTTAAGTCTCCCTGTAGTGGGACAGTGACTAGTCTAACATTGTGGAAGATAGATTTAGGTTACACAGCACGGGATGGAAAGGGTAGAAGAAACTGTTAGAGAGAAAATGAAATGTGAAATACTGAAACAGTTAATTCGGATATGTGGTGGCTGTCAATCTGCTGAATCTTCAAAGGTCACAGATTCCTCTAGGGATTTGAATTTCCGTAATATGTCGGCATTAAATAAGCATTTCCCTTGATCCACTCTGGGATCTACAAAAAACAAAGCTTTAAAAAAATTGCTTGTCTCTTTCTGTATATTTAAATTATAATAATACAATGTAATCAGTACACTCGAGGCACTTTTGAGTCTATATGAGGGCCATTAATACTTCCATCTTCCTAGCCCAAAGAGTCATACAACTTCAACAGTGATAGGTATATGCTCATTCGTATTTAAACAATGTTACTAGATTCTGACTCGGCTACTCAGATCCAGGGAAATGAGTCCTTAAAACTACACAAAATGAACTATTAATAAAATGAGTCTCAGTTTGGGGCTGTTTACAGCTCACCTAACTGGGTGCACAGCAGTCTGCATTCCACATAGGCTAGGTAATGTACCGATGAACCTCTGCATATTCACCTCGTAGCCAGCTGACCAGCTGCTGCACTTGAAAGAGGAGCTGAACTGTTTTTGTGCTCACCATCTGCTGCAAGGATGCCATTGTAGATCACTGCTGCAACTGTAGCCTTAAAATTACCACACACAATTCTCCCGTGTCGCCAGTGAGAGTCTTCTTCACAGACGTACCCTGCTCTGAACGTGTTGATGTGCATGTCTTTGCACCTGTCCCTGTGTGCTCTGAAAGTGTTTATGCAGGCCACCAGTCCTCTTAACTGGTACTCTGAACATTCATAGTACCAGTTAGGAGGACTGGTGGCACGCGTAAACATGTTCAGAGCACACAGGGAGAGGTACAAAGGTGCGTGCGTTAACACGTCCAGAGCAGTTAAAGGGTTAAGCACGCAAATATCTGTCGCTGTTGGCCCTGTTGCTGTACTCAACTAACCTCCTTCACCCAACTCTTTATAATAGTTAACACTTCTTCAGTCTCCAGCATCCAAAAAGTATTTCATGAACGTTTTCTTCTTTTAGCACCTCTAATTCACATTCTGCACTGCAAAATGATGTGTATCCATGTTGGTTGGTTATGGTGTGATACACTCCATACACAGTCTGTCATCCTATTGCATGTGTGTCAACTTTACCTTCCAAATAATTTTCAGTTGCTGTTCTCAAAGTTAACTGCTGTAGTAGACTTGTTACACTGTGCCACTAAACCATGCCATGTGACTGCTTCTCCTTTGCAGTTATGGTGGGTGCTGAAAAAGAGCTCTGATATATTTAAGCTACTGAAATGATGTAATCAGTTTGCAACAATGCTTCTCTGTGATAACAGCAACATTTCCACTGTACATGTACTTTTACAGTGACAGGTGATGCAAATTGCTCATAAGTTGCAACTCATAATAGATCATATCATGTATGTGTAAGATGCTTTGACATTCGATAGCAAAGTGACAGAATGACAGTTCTCCAGTATGATCTTCAGCTGTTTGGTAATTTACACTCTTGTCAGCATCCCCTTTTCTCTGAGACACCCAAGGCTCTCCCAAGCCTCAATGCCAAAGCATAAGTGAGCTGCCCTAGCAGATGGAGACATGCAGTCACCTTGCACATTGTCAATGTCTGGAGCTGAAGGCTTTTGTACTCCATGTGTGTATAATATGTTAAGCAAAAGTGCATCTAGTGGAATCCCCACACAAAACTATCTATACCACATTTTCAGTTTACACAAACATCTTTCATGGTCTTAAGGGGATACAAGTGTAACATGTTATTCCATAGAATCCCCTATTACCCGACAATATATGACTGTTGTGAAAATTCTGCAGTCTGTTCCTGGTAAACTTTGGTTCATCAGTGAATAGTATAGCAAACAGAAGGTGTTGATGCTGAGCACACATCTCCAGTAACCAAGAAGAGAAAGCTTCTCTGGATTGAAAATCTGTCTCAATAATGCCTTGCACTCTTTTAAGGTGGTATGGATAAAGGGGTTGCACTCCATGACACTTTCCACACTTTCACAAGACTCACATTCTGTTTTTCTGTTATTTCTCTATTACTGCTGCCATTACTGTCCTCAGTATCATGAAGTACTTGGCCTTCTAAATCAGCTGTTCTAAAACTGTTTGGTCTTCCACTATGAAATGGCCTTTTCTCAAAGTAATGCTCTGTTAAAAAATCATAACAGGAGAAGTTAAACTTGGTAAAGGCAGAGGGATATGGGAAGATTTCAGTTAAATTACACCATGGTCAGACAGAGATTCTAAAATCAGATATTGCATTGTAAGGCATACTCAGGAGCAGATACAGACTCAAATCACAATTTAATAATAATGAAGAGTAGGCTGAAGTTTGAGACCAGTTGGGGAAAATCAGTGTGCAAAGAAATGGAATACAGAAATATTAAGTAATGAAGAACAGATATGCTTGAAGTTCTCTGAGACTGTGGGTATCATGATAATGAACAGCTCAGTAGGCAGTTCAGTTGAAGAGGAAGGACACTCCAAAAAGGGAAGACACAGAAACTGGAAAGAAAAACATAGGTACAAGAAAGGGAATTGAAAAGAAACCATGGGTAACAGTAGAAATACTTCAGTTTATTGGTAAATAAAAGAAGGAAGTATAAAAATTTGCAGGGAAATTCAGGAAAACAGAAATATAAATCACTTAGAAATGTAATAAATGGGAAATGCAGAGAAGCTAAGGTGAAATAGCTACCTGAAAAATGTGAAGAAATCCAAAAAGAAATGATTGTCAGAACTGACTAACCATACAGAAAAGTCAAAACAACCTTTGGTGAAATTAAAAGAATGGGTGGTAACATTAAGAGTGTAATGGGAATTCCACTGTTAAATGCAGAAGAAAGAGTGGATAAGTGGAAAGAGTATATTGAAGGCCTCTTTAAGGGGAGGAAAGATAAAGGCACCAGAGAGGTGGTTCTGACATTGCAGTTTATAATGGCAGCAAGACTGAAGAAAAATCAAGACACGTTCATTGGATTTGTCAGCCTGGAAAAAAGCATTTGACAATGTAAAATGGTGCAAGATGTTTGACATTCCGAGAAAAATAGGGGTACACTATAGGAAAAGATGGGTAATAGCCAATATGTACAAGAAACAAGAGGGAACAGTAGGAGTGAAAGATAAAGAATGTAGTGCTTGAATTAAAAAAGGCGTAAGACAGGGATGTAGTCCTTCACCCCTATTGTTCAGTCTGTACATCGGAGAAGCAATGATGGAAACTGAAGAAAGTTTCAAGCAGAATTAAAATTCAAGGTGAAAGGACATCAATGATGACATTGATATCCTCAGTGAAAGTGAAGAACAATTACAGAATCTGTTGAATGGAATGAACAGCCTGATGTGTACAGATGTAGCAGTTCACCTACTTTGCTTTATTTCTTCATTTGTCGTCGTTGGTGTTGACATACTGCATTGCTACACTGGCTGAAATATGGCTTATGGATTCCAACACTGACTGCTGTAAATTATGTGGCTGACAAGTGCACAGTTGCATTTCACAGTACTTTAATTTCACTGTTCCCAACCCTCTAATAGTACACAGTTATATGGCCAGTACACAATTGTTCAACTTCGATAAGCCCCACTAATAGTTTGCAGGCAAACCTCCACATACTGCTACAATGGTTTACTATTGAACATCTACAAGCAGTAAAAACATAACCACAAAGTTCACCATTCTTGAAAAATAGAAAGATACGTATGGAGCAGACACTGTCACTGTTTTTACACATGGCCTAATTGTTTAACACTTATTCCACAGTTAAGTTGAAGCATTGTTGTTGTACTAACCAACACAGGTTTCTCAACTGAAACTCGGCCATAGACTGACTGTCTCGTGACCAAAAATCGAGCCCTTACATATGATCACAAAATAGGCACTGAAACTACACATTGTTCAAAGTGAAATTTACAGAAATTACAATTAAAACTTGTTGTTGTTGTGGTCTTCAGTCCTGAGACTGGTTTGATGCAGCTCTCCATGCTACTTACTTCATTCAATTAACTGAAAACATCGAAAAATTGTATCTTTTTAACAATTTTTTCTACTATGAGGGTTAAGCCGAATTATTTATTTAAATCATGAAATTAACAAATATAGTTACACAAACATTACTTTTGATCAAACTGTTAATTACTTTGGAATTAATTAAGGGGTGGCTTTGGTAACATGTTTTTGAATAGAGCCAAATAGAGCCTTTAAGATTACTGTTAGTTGTTCCTCCCAATGTTTATAATTAGTACAGAATTTATATTTGTTTGTATGTCAACAATAGAATTTAAGTTATGAAACAATTACTGATTTTGCCCTATAATGAAAGATACTAACTAGTAATAGTCAAAATAAATTAGAAAACCAATTACATACATAAAACTAAGCACAAAATTAAATCGGTGTTAAATTCTTTAGAACTGAGGGCCAACCTTCCTCTTTTATGAAAATACAAGTTACACTCATGTATGTTAATGTTAATTAGTTAAAATTGAAAAAAAACGAATTTAATTGGCAGATGGCAAGACAAGAGGGGTAGTAAAAATGTCCCAAGTTGGGGTTGGGTTGCTTGGGGGAGGAGACCAAACAGCAAGGTTATCGGTCTCATCGGATTAGGGAGGTATGGCGAAGGAAGCCAGCCGTGTCCTTTTGAAGGAACCATCCCAGCATTTGCCTGGAGTGATTTAAGGAAATCACAGAAAATCTAAATCAGGATGGCCGGACGTGGGATTGAACCATCATCCTCCCGAATGCTAGTCCAGTGTGCTAACCACTGCACCACCTCACTCGGTATATCTGAGCGTGCTTCATGACACAGATTATGGATTGACAGTAAATCAAAGAAAGACAAAAGTAATGAGAACTAGCAGAAATAAGAACAGAAAGACACTTAACATCAGGATCGGGGGTCCCAAAGTAGATGAAGTTAAAGAATTCTGCTACCTAGGCAGCAAAATAACCCATGATGAATGTAGGAACATGGACATCAAGAGCAGACTAGCACTTGCAAAAAAGGCATTGCTGGTCAAGAGAAGTCTACTGCTACCAACCCAGGCCTTAATTTGAGGAAGAAATTGCCGAGAGCCTAAGTCTGGAGACAGCAGTGTATGTTAGTGAAACAGGTACTGTGGGAAAACTGGAAGAGAAGAGAATCAAATCATCTGAGATTTGCTGCTATAGACTAATTAGGGGAACTGTTAAGTAAAGGAATGAAGAAGTCTGCGGAATTGGCGAGGAAAGGAATATGTGAAGAACGCTGACAAGAAGAAGGGGCAGGATGTCAGGAGATCTGTTAACACATCAGGGAATAATTTTCATGGTACCAGAGGGAGCTGTAGGCAGTAAAAGGTGTAGAGGAAGGCACAGATTGAAATACAGCCAGCAAATAATTGAGGGCATAGGTTGCAATTGCTACTCTGAGATGAAAAGGTTGGCACGCGAAAGGAATTCATGGTGGGCCGTGTCAGACAGTCAGAAGACTTATAACTCAAAAGAAATCAATTCTTTAACTGAACTTGAGTTATTACATAATATGTCAGCCAGTAATGAGTGTGGGAAAGGAAATGAAATATCAGTTTCACATCTCGACTGCGCACACAAATGGCCGGAACTGGCAGCACAAATACATACAGGAATAACTGTATAGAAATGAACAATGTAGGAATAGACAGACTGCTACTTACTGTAAAGAAGACACATTAAGTTGCAGACAGGTGCAGTTAAAACACTCTTACATAAAGCTTTCAGCCCCAGCCTTCATCAGCAAAAGAGAAACACACACCATTCATACACACAAGCAAGCACACCTCATGTACCCATGACCGCCAACTCCAGTGTCTCGGGCCATGCACTTATTGACACTAAATCATTTCATTATTGCCTTTCTCTTTTGCAGTAAGGCTCTCACCTTTACAGATTTGGAAGCCATGCAGTATCGATCTCCTCTTACCTAAAGTGCATTTAGAATTAGTTGCTGCTTTTGACAGTTCAATACGGAGCAAGTGGAGGGAATCATAGTTGCCATCATGTGCTGAGCACATCAGATGGTGATGATAATGGCAGGCCTGTTTTGACGCGGAACCTGTCAGGCTCCCTAGCTGGCATGAACAGCAAGCCGCGCAAGCTGGCCGATCTGCTATCTTTCTCAAACAATTTTAAAGAAACTATTTGGTAATAAACTCTGATTCTCACAAATCTTATAGCTTATTTCATCAGCTTCATGATGAACTACCTACCTTATTGATAATGGCCATAGTTATTGGCATATTCGATATCGGGTAAACTACTGCATGAAATTCTTAAGGTTTGCAGTGAAAAATAAGGCTCGCACTGAATTTGCATTTGCTGCATGTTACATCACATGTTACTGCTTATGAAATGTAGATAACATATTGAATTATTCTTTAGATTTGGAAAGATATCACTAACTGTCTCCAGTCTTCAGAGAATGGAATGTAAGTGAAGAGTACTCTGTCACAAATGCATGCACCAGTAAAAAAGCCAGAATGAAATATTCACAAATCCTTTGTATCTCATTAACGGTCTGAGATACTGAAACAGATTTTGAAAAATGATAGCACATAAAGAGGAGTTTATTTTCTCATACGATTAATATGTGAAACTTCACAATATTCCATGATATTAAAGCTACTACAGTTTTTTTTTTAGTGACAATTTTGAAGAACCATCAACAGCTGGTGAAACTAGAATTGCTGTGAGTTTTGCAACAATATAAGAAACTGGCTTTCTCATGTGCTGCTGTGTTTTGGCAAAATAAGCAGATTTCAACATTGTCACAAGAGAAGTTACATATTACTCAAAACTCGTCACAGTCCTCACAACAGAATAGTATGTGCATTGTCCACTACTATTGTCAAAAAGAATTTTGCAACAGAACATTGTCTTCACAACCATTGAACGTATTTTTGGACGACAACTTTTAACGTGAACCTCATGTTCAGATATGCTGGACTGTTGTTATCAATGCGACACCAATACAGAACACTTGTGCTACAGCTTCAGATCACTTAAACACCAGAAAATACCACTTTACAATGAGAGCTGACGAATGCAGATTTGCATCTAACATGCGACACCACGTGGTTCTGTTTATCCACACCATGGCAACAGCGGCACTTTACCAACTGAACCACTGGTGGCGTGGTAGGAAAAGCCAGCTTGCTACTAGTGTTCCCTGGACAACAGCGTCATGTCCCCCCCTTCCCCCCCCCCCTCCACCCTCCTCTCCAGTGAGCCAGACGTCAATAGTTGCAACTAATTTTAAATGGACAATAAGGCTCTCTGGCTTGTTTGTCGGTAATCTTGTGAATTCTTCTATGTTCCAACA